>NW_020954553.1:8255145-8321488 GCF_900497805.2 Vombatus ursinus
GGTCACACAGCTACTAAGTATCTGAGGCTACATTTGAACTCAGGAAGATGAGTCTTCCTGACTTTAGACCCAGCACTCTCTCCATCTCACCACCTAGCTGCTCCATATTTCACAATGCATTATAAATGGATATGTGACTTTAATATTAAAGATCATACTATAAAAAAAATCAAGAGAGAAACAGATCATATGCCTCTCACAGCTAGCGACAGGAGATGTATTCTTAACCATAAAAGGGACAGAGGAAATTACAACGCATAAAATAAATAACTTTGATTACATGAAACTGACAAGCTTCTTCACAAACAAAATGAATTCACCTAGGATAAGAAGGGAAGTGGTTGAATAGGAAAAAAATCTTTGCCAAATTTGTCTGGTTAAGGGTTTAGTACCCAAGATATATGAACAATTAATAGATATATATGTGTTAATATATAACTGCATATGCATATATGTTTATATATAACTGTTGTGTATATGTATATGTATGTATATGTAATGATATGTATGTATACATACACATACACACACACACACACACACACACATAGATACGTACACACATATATAGTTGTATGCCTATGAAACCTGGACAGTATACCAGCACCATAACAAGAAACTGAATTGCTTCCATTTGAATTGTCTTGGGAAGATTCCAAAGATCACCTGGTAGGACAAGGTACTGGACACCAAAGTCCTTTCTTGAGCCGAACTGCCAAACATTCAAACTCTAGCTCAGAGAGTGCAGCTCCAACAGGCTAGCCATGTTGTTCAATTGCCAGAAGTACATTTGCCTAAAAGAGTATTTTACGGAGAATTCACACAAGGCAAGCACTCATGTGGAGGTCAGAAGAAGTGATATAAAGACACTCTTGGAGTCTCTTTGAAGAATTTTGGAATCAATTGGAAGATATGGAAGATGCTAGCATAGGACCATCCAGCGTCGTGTGCTGTCATCAAAGAAATCTCTGTGCTCTGTGAGCAAACCAGGATTGTGGTAGCTCAAAAGAACTATGAGATTTGCAAATTTAGAGACATTTCCCTCCCAAATATTCATACAGACTATTTGCCCAACCTGTGGTAGAGCCTTCCAAGCTCATATTGCTTTGATCAACCACATTTGGACACACTGTACCTTGACCCCAACATAGTGATGACATTTTGGTCTTCTTTGAGAATGAATGACAACTAATCAATATATGTATAAAACTTCATATGTATACACACACACACACACACACACACACACACATATATATAAAACCAAAAGACATTCCCAAATAGATAAATGATCAAAGAATATGAACAATTTTCAAAAGAAGACCTGCAAACTATTAACAACTATATTGTGAGGATTAAATAAGATAATGTTTATAAAATGCTTACAGTTTCTGGAACATAGTAGGCACTTAATAAATGCTCGCTCCTTTACTCACCCCATATGAAAGAATGCTCCAAATCATTAGTAATAAGAGAAATGCAAATCATTTCACCTCCCACCTTGCAAACTGATAAAGATGACAAAAGATAGAAATCTTGGAGGGATTGTGTGAAAGTAGGCACACTGGTGCCTATCTGGTAGTGTTGGTAGATTTGTGAATTGGTACAACCATTTTGGAAATCAATTTGGAATTATGAAAATAAGTTACTAAAATGTCCATATCCTTTAACCCAGAGATTCTGTTACTGGGCTTATACCTCAAGGAAGCTGTTATTGTGGCTGTTTGTCCTTTGTTCTCCAAGAGGATCATGACATCAGGGAGGTGATGCCACGACATACAAGTGACTTGGATTGAAGTGAGGGAGGGCTGCCAAAGAAGCTATTCGAAAGAAGAAAGTCTTCATTTACAGCACGATATTTATAGCAGCACTTTTTGTGATAGCAAAGGATTGGAAACAAGGTAAATATCTGTTTATTGGAGGTTGACTGAACCAACTTTGGGACACAAATGTAATGGGGTATTACTGTGCTGTAAGAAATGATGTGTGTGTGACAAACACAGAAAAGCGTGGAACGATCTACATGAACTGATGCAAAGCAAAGGAAGCAGAGCCAAGGACAGGAGACAATATACACAATGATGACAACAATGTGAACTGAAAGAAAAACCAGGAGCATAGATCAAAGGTAAATGTTGCAGAATTACAAAGCACAAACACGGCCTGAAAGAAAAGATTGGAAAAGACATCCTTACCACTCTTCTGCAGAAGTAAGAGATCCGCAAAAATTATGTTGATATTTTCTCTTTTTATTTTTTTTTATTTTTGTCTTTTAAAAAGTACTATTTGTAATACAGGATGGCTTGCTGGGAGGGGAAAAGAAGGGGTGCTAGGGGGAGTGATGGTGACATAAAAACCAAAAGATATCAATAAAAACTTATTTTAAGTAATACAGTATATTAGAATGGATATTCTTTCCCCTTCTCCCCAAATAACTCATAATTCTCTTGTCTCATGTGCCCTCACCCACTGGAAGTTCCATTCTTGGTTCCCTTTTTAGCATATCCCTGAAGAACTCCATCACTCAAGATTTAGTCTAAATGGATTTTAGTAAAAGAAAATTGGGAGTTAAATGTAGTTGTATTAACAACTGATGAGGCTTGAATACATGACTGCCACTGCTTCTGGGAGAGCCTGAATTTCTAGTTCATTCCCTCTACCTTTTTTTCTACATCCTTTCCCTCATTTTCACTATGGGAACACACACACCCCAAGGCCATTTGTAAAACTCTATCACTTATTCTTAGTCTCAGAGATCAAAAGGAAGAGTGGAACTTTCAGCTCACCACAATTTTTCCAGCAGAGGTTGTTAGGGATATCTTGGCCAGCAAGTAGGCAGAACCTCCTGTCCATTACTTCAGCAGAAAATCCCCTGGGACCACTCCAATAACCAACTTCGTTCTTTGCATCCCCTCCCAATGTATTATAGATGCAGATAAAAGCCTGAGGGTTACTCAGTCATCATCATCATCATCATCACTACCTCTTACTATTTATGGAACTCTTACTATGTACCAGGCACTGTTCTAAGCACTTCACAATTATTATACCATGCAATAATAATAACAATAACAATAGCTAACATTTACATAGCTCTTACTATGTGCCTGACATTATGCCAAGTGCTTTACAAATATCTCATTTGATCCTCAAAACAACCCTGGGAGGATGATGCTATTGTTATTTCCATTTTACAGATGAGAAAATGGAGGCAGAAAGAGGTTAAATGACTTGGCCGCGATCACACAGCTAGTAAGTGTTTGAGGCCAATTTTTAACTAAGGTTTTCCTGACTTCAGGCCTGATTCTTTATGCACTATGGCACCATCTAGCTGCCTCACAGAGCAATATGTCTTGCATTTGAAAATCTTACCATAGCATATGAACATAGCACACCTTCTGTCAGCTGACCTTTAACTTCAATCCCCTTCTATCCTTTCTGACTCCACATTTACACTTCTCTTTGGCACTTAAGATTAGGGAAATACAGGTGAAGACCCGAAAACATGGAACACCCAAAGACTGCTTCACAAGGGTTATGCTATTAAAGGGGTGGTTAGTGAACATTTAGAAAGAGAAGCAATGATCAAAAGCAACTAGAATTGCTTTGTCAAGATCAGGTCAAGATATGCTAGCCTTGTTTTCATTTTGATGGACTTATCAGACTGGTAGAGCGGAAGAATTCTATAGACATAGTGTAACATCACTAATGTGAAAATATGTTTAACAGGAATGTATATGTATAGCCTATATCAGATTGCACACTGTCTTGGGGAGGGAGATGAGGGGGGAAGGGGGAGAAAAATTTAAAACTCAAAAGCTTATGGAAGTGATTGTTGATAATTCAAAATAAATTAATTTTAACAAAAAGACATAGTGTACCTAGGTTTTAATGAAGCATTTCACAAAGTCTATCATGCTGTTCTAGATGATCATAGAGTTGGGGGATTCAGAACTGGTGAAATGACTAGCCCCAAAGAGTAATCATTAATGAGTCACTGACAACTTGAAATAAGGTCTCTAGTAGGTTTCTCCAGAGATCTGTGCTTGACTCTGTACTGTTTAACCTTTTTTTTAACCAATAATTTGGACAAAGGTATTGATGGAATCTTTATAAAATTTGCAGATGACAGAATGACTATCCAAAAATATCCAGGTAGCTTAGAATATTAGACCATATATACTATGTTAAATTGAATCAGACAATCAATATTTATCATGTACCTACCATCTGTCGTGTACTATGCTAAGTCCTGGAAATACAAAATACCTTCCCAAATTGTCCCCTTCCCTCCCCCTCCCCCAAAGATAATCCTTATCCTCAAGAAACTTGGATTTATAATGGGGGAAGACAGCACATAAAAAGAAGCTAGAAATCTGCGGAGAGAGGGAGGAGAAGACAGTTATGTCAGGGAAAGTTGAAAAAGTCCAAAGAGTAAGTACTGGAGACAGAGAAGTGAGTGTGGATGGCCTGGCAACTTCTTTAAATAGTATTGCTTGGCAGGAACTCACTAATCAAAGGAGAGGACCATAAGGGTCAAGGCATCTCTAGGGTGTGCAGGCTGTTGAGACAAAGTCTTTGACCTCTGGCATCTTATATTCTACGGAGGAGGCAACATTTACATTTACAAGTATACACAAAATAAATACCTCCCCCCCCCCAAAAAGGTAGTTTTGGCAGGGAAGGTACTAGCAGCTAGGGGGATCAGAAAAGGGCTTATAAAGAAGCTGATACTTGAGCCAATACTTGAAGGAAATCTCTTAGATTGTAAGAGGCAGAAGTCAGGAGGGATTGTATTTCAGGTATGGGGGTGGAATAAAAAGAAATGAATATTAAAGAGTAAGGGTCAGCTATAAAGCCACTTTGACTGTAGAACCCCTCAAAAAATATCATAAGACTAAAAAAGTGGGTTGGAGATACGCAATACAGGTCTTTAAATGACAGAGGAATCTGACCCTGGTCTAAGGATTAGCCACTGTTTTTGAGCCATGGACACCTGTGGTACTCTGGTGAAGACTATGGACCCCTTCCTAGAATCACATTTTAAAATACATAAAATAAACACATAGGATGTGACAAAGGAAATCAATTATATTGAAATCTGGATTGTAGGCAGAAAGACTGAAATCACATGAGATCTCGTGGCAGGTTTAATAACTACAATAATTTCAAAGTAGTGATGAATATAAATGATATTTTGAGATATGTGTGACAACTGTTATGTCATAGGAAAAATGTGATTTCTCTTGGTGACAAGGTCACAAGTACTTCTAACATCACTGTAGTTTGTTGCTTACATTTGTGATAGAAGGAAATGCTAAATTTTAGTTAGAGGTTAGTAAAAATAAAGATGTATTTTTTCCTGTCCTTGTACATGAACCTTCTGAAATCTATCCATGAAGGAGAACCATGGATCCTCATCCTGGAAGTAATAATTTTTTGAGTAAGGGAGTGAGGTGGTTAGACCTATGCTTTAAGAAAATCACTTTGGAAGTTGTGTGTGGGGTGGCTCGTAAATAAGAAAGATGAAGCAGGAACCCCATGTTATTATTATTGTATGTTATTGCAATAGTCCAGGTAATGATGAACATGGATGATAGCCATGGAAGGAGAAAGAAGGGGCCAGGTGTGGGAGATGTCATAGAGGTAGGATGATGATATAAAGTCTTACATGTAGGTTCAAAAGATCACTTCCATAAGGACAAATGGGGGAAGCGCGGGCAAGGCAGCATTTTGTTTGAAAGGAAATCTGGAAATTTTAGATGGTCAGTTATAAGCTCAATATGAGACAATAGTATGATGTAGCAGCCAAAAATGCGCATGTGATCTTAAACTCCAGGGGTGGGGAACCTGCGGCATTGAGGCCACATGTGGCTTTCTAGGTCCTCGGGTGTGGCCTTTTGACTGAATCCAAGTTTTACAGAACAAATCCTTTTATTAAGGGGATTTGTTCTATGAAGTTTAGATTTGATCAAAGGGCCACACTTGAGGACCTAGAGGGCCACATGTGACCTCGAGGCCACAGGTTCCCCATCCCTGCAGACTATATGAAGAGAGGTGTAGTGTCCAGGACGAGGTAAGAGATCGTTCCGTTGTGTTTCTCTCCTTGGTCACCATCTGGAGTACTTTGCTCCATTCTGGGGACCACAGTAACATGGCAGGATAACATGGCTGACTCTGGCCCCTTGAGGAGACTGTGTCATTTCATTTCTGTGTCATTGACCTAATCCCATTTTAGGAGGCCAGTGACCATTTTACCACTTAACACTGCATTTAAGAAAATTATTCTATTAAGGGGTTCAAAGGCATCGGCAGACTTCCAGAGGGGTCCATGATCCCCCTAAAATTTTAAGAAACCCTGAAATAAGGGGAGATAACACACCTAGAGAATGGTGACCAGGGAGGGGCACTTTGGTCCAGATGATTATAAGGATGGTGAGTGGAACCAAGGCAAAGTGAAGTGAGCAGAACCAGGAGAACATTGTCCACAGCAATAGCAATATTGCAACAATGATCAACTGTGAAAGACTTAGCTACTCTGATCAAGACCATGATCCAAGACAATTCCAAAGGACCCCTGATGAAAAATGCTCTCTACCTCCAAAGAGAGAGAACTGATGAACTCTGAGTGCAGATTGAGGCATACTGTTTTTACTTTCTTTTTTCTTCCTTTTTTGGTATATATTTTCTTTTGCAACATGGTTAATATGGAAATATATTTTGCATGGCTTCATATGTATAATTGATATCATCTTGCTTGCCTTCTTAAGGGGTGGGAGAGGAGCAGGCAGGAGGGAGAAAATTTGGAACTCAATTTTAAAGAATGAATGTTAAAAAAATTATGTGTAATTGGGAGTATTTAGCAAAATAAATAAAAATATATTTTTTAAAAAGTAATGTAGTAAATGGAAAGATCACTGGAAATGGTAAATCCGGATAGGTTGGTTGGGTGGAAGGTATGTCAAACATATGGAAAGAAAAGGAAGGGAGGAAGGAAGGGACAGTGAAGGGAAAGAAGGGAGAAAAGGAGGAAGGAATCACTGGATTGGAGGTGATAGATGATGGCTAGATAGATAAAGCATTTATTAAATACTTACTATGTGCCAGGTACACACAAACAGAAAGTCTCTGTGCTCAATGAGCTGACATCCAAATAGAGGATGGGACACCAGGAAATACAAGGTGCTGGGACGTCTTGCTCCATGGAGCTGAAACCAAACAGGGCAGCAGATACAAAATGGAGCAAAGCTGAGAGTCCAGTTTCTGCCCTGTCTTTTTTTTTTTTTTTTGGTCTCTTAATATTTTTTCCCCGATTACATCAAAAACCAATTTCTAACATGTGTTTTTTTTTTAATTTTTAGTTCCCAAGTTTCACTCTCTTTCTTCCTCCCCACCTCCCTCATTGAGAAGGCAAGCAATTTGATAACAAGTACAGTCATGCAAAACATATTTCCATATTAGCCATATTGTGAAAGAAAACACAGACAAAAAAAACTAAAAAAAAATTTAAAAAGGAAATAATAGTACGTTTTGATCTGCATTCAGACTCTACCAGTTTTTTCTCTGGAGGCAGCAGTTTTCATCATATGTCCTTGGGAATTGGAAGCTCTGCCCTGTCTTAGAGGAAGGCAACTCCCCGTGCTGCAGTGAAGGGGTTCAACTGCATTGGCAGAGGGGTTTCTTCACCCAGAAGTTTCTTATACTCGTGGAATCACAGGTCTAGTCCCTATTCCTAACTGATTGACCTCAGTTTCCTCATTTGTAAAATAAGAAGATTGGACTGAGTTGTCACTGAGGTCCCTAAATCTATAACCTTCTGTGGAATAACAGTGCTGTTTTCTGGCCCGTGGAGGTCAGAGAGGCTGAACCTGAGAGCATCTTGGCAGAGCAGCTGAGGGGGTTTAAGGGTCCTTGGGCAGCTGCTCCTAACTGGCTTGCCAAGACAGTGTTTGGGCTAGTATTTCCCTGTGGCTCCCTGACCTCAAGGGAGGGGCAGAGCAGCTGTTAGGACAGCTGCAGACTTAAAGCCTTAAAGTCTCAGTTGCCCAGGACACAGAGATGTTAAATAAATTACCTTGGGTCATGTGGCCAGTGTGCATCAAGGGTAGAGATTGAACTCTGGTCCTCTTGTGTTTACTCTTTCCTTGTATCTCTGAGCACTTTGCCTAAGTGAAAACATCTCTTAATAAATGTTTGTTGATTGATTCAATCACTCAGTCAGCTAGAATGTATTGAGTTTTGACTCTAGGCTAGGCACTGTGTAAGTACCAGATAAAGAAAGACTAAAAACTTGGTTTCTGCCCTCAAAGAGCTTACAGTCTAATGGAAGAGACAACAAGCAGAAAATCCAATCCTGATTCCCTTCCCCCCAATATCCATTTTCTCCCTCTCTCTTGTTTCCTTCCCTCCTGTTTGCAAGGCCACCTAAGTCTCCCTCATCCTTTAGAACAAAAGAAAACCTTTCACTAGACCTGCAGTTTCTTTAGACTTTTGTCCTATATTGCTCCTTCATTTCTTAATCAAATTCCTGGGGAAAAAAAAAAGTGGTTCACTCCTCACCTCTACTCCCTCTCCTTTATTCAATTCTCAGCCCTCTGCAAGGAAGCTTCCGGAATTCATCACTCAAGGAAATTGCTATCTCCAAGGTTATCAGGGATGTCTTAATTGCCAGATCTAATGACCTTTTTCTCAATCCTTATCCTTCCTGACCTCTCTGCAGCATTTGGGGCTGTTATGTGCCCCCTCCACTGGATTTTCAGGACACTGCTCTTTCTAGGTTCTCCTCTTACCTGTCTGACCCTTCCCCCGCTTTTCCATCTGCTTTGCTGGTTCATCATCTATATCCTTGTTCCTAATGAGCATACGTGTCTAAACACTGTCCTGAGCCCTCATCTCTTCTTTGTCCACTCTCTCTCACTGAGAGGTCCTTGTCAAATTCTAACACTTCATTTATCTGCTCAGATGATTCCCCCTTCTCTATAGACAGCCCTGGTGTTTCCTTAGACTCCAGGCTCACATCACCAACAGCCTATGGAACACTTTGAACTAAATGTCTCATAGGCATCTTCAACTCAGTATGTCTGAAACAGAATCATCCTCTTTTCCCCAAACCCATCCCTCTTCTTAATTTCTTTCAGCTGGAGGCACCCCCATCCTTGTGGTCACCTAGGCTCCCAACCTTGGTGTTTCCTCTGATGCCTCCTTCTGCCTTTTAGTCAACTGACAAATTTTTCATTCCCATTTGTCTCCTCTCCACTCACACTGCCACTGTCCTGGTACAAGCTGGTCTCACCCAACCTATTGGAACAGCCTCCCCTCTAGCCTCCACACAGATGCTAAAGGAATTTTCCTAACGCCCAGGTCTAACCATGTCTCTCCCTTCTCAATAAACCCTAACAGCTCCCTGCTGCCCTAAAGATCAAATAGAAAATCTTGTTTTGCTTTTAAAGTTTTTCACAGCCTGGCTCCAACCTATGTTTACAACCTTTTTGTATGTTCCACTTCTCTGCGAACTCTTCAGTTCAGCCAGGGTAGCGTTTTTGCTGTCCTCAGACACCGCATTCCACATCCTTTCTCCATGCCTTTGTCTCCCCCACCTCCACCCCCTGCCTGGAAGACCTCCCTCCTTACCCCTGCCTCCTGGAATCCCATGTTTCCATCAGAACTGAGCTCAAATATTCCCTTGTATGTGAAGCCTTTCCTCATGCCCCCAGTTTCTAGTGCCCTCCCTTATTACCATCTATCTATTTCCCTATCTCTTTCTCTATCTATCCACTTGTCTATGTGCACACACACACACACACACACACACACACAATCCATGTCTTGATGTCTCTAGCTGATAGTGCCACCTCCATAGACCTATCTTTATATCCAGTTGTGATCCCCCCAGCACTCCCATTGCCATCTATCTATCTATCTATCTTTATCTATATCTATTTCCTGATCCCCCTAGGTTCAAGTGCCCTCCCCCATTGCCTAATGTTTATTTATCTATCTATCTACCGGTCTGTTTTTTATCTATACATATATATCTATATCTATCTGTCTGTCTGTCTTTATATCTATATATAGATCTATATCTATCTATCTACCTACCTACCTATATGTCTTTCTTATATCCATGTCTTGATCCCCCCAGCACTCCCTCATTGCCTTATATCTATCTATCTATCTATCATCTGTCTATCTTTATCTCTGCCCCTATCTTCCTCACCTCTAAAGAATGTAAGTTCCTTGAGGGCAGAGATTATTTAACTCACGTCTTTGTATACCTAGTCTTAGTACAGTGCCAGGTCCAGAGTTGGTGCTTAATTAAATGAATGAATGGATAAACGTATGAATGAATGAATTTATTAAGCTCTTACTCTACATAGTACTGTACAGTACTATGTACTTAGGGGATGCAAACACAAAAGCAGAGATAGTCCCTGCTCTCTGGGAGCTCACATTCTCATGGAGGAAATAACACAAATAGGAGGTTTCAGTCACAAGTCAGATGGAAAAAGCCCATGAAGCTTAGAGGGCAATGACAAAATATGTGGTAATACATTTTCTTCCACTGATAAAACCACATCCGTTTCTGATGCTGAGACTCTTGACAGTGCCAAGGACTTTGGTGGTAAGACCCTTTTATAGATCTTCAATATGTGTGGCTGATTGATGATTGCTAATCCCATTTTACAGATGAGGAAACTGAAGTTCAGACAGGTTCTGGTTTGCCTGCAGCCAAATAGCTACTAGTAAGTATCAGAAGTGAGAAATGAACCCAAGTCTTCTTGACCAGATCCAGAGGCCCAGTACTCTATCCCATATACCAAGATGCTCCTCCTTTCAAATCTGTCTTAAAACTCAATTCCTTCAGGAAGTCTTCTCTGATTACCCCACATCAGTTTCAGATGACTTCTGCACTCTGATCCTGGTCTGGGTTCTGGGGTTGGCATTTTTAAAAACTCATACTCCTTGATCTTGCTTCTCCATGCTTCAATTCCAGCATCTTCCCTCTGTTGCTCACCCCACCCAGTAAATGATCATCCAGGAACCTGGACCATTGTTTTTGTTGGATAGAAGCTGATTTGGAGCAGAGTTCAAGTTTGTTATGCCTAAAGGAACAAAGAGCATGGGGCTATGGAGGTGGAGCACATGCCTCTTCTTTTGAGGTTGAGGATCAAGTAAGATGGAGAGAAAATTAAAGGAGGCTTAAAAAAAAAAGTCAGACAGCTCTGGTATAGGTATTTGATTGACATGCTTTCTGAAACCTCATCTATCCCATTCCCTGATGATCTTTAAAAACTCTTTTCAAAAATCCTCTTGGGTTCATGCCTTCTCCATGGATAGGAAAGGGGTTGGAAGGAGAAAATTTGGAACTGAAAAATCATAATTTAAAAAAATTTTTAACCCCCTTGGGGATAGGATTTTACGACTCTTCTCTGATCTCTCATCATTCTGGTTTTCAAGTTACCTTCTAACTAACTATTCTCTCATTTTTTCCTCCTTTCAATCCATCCTTCATGCGGCTACCAAAAGTTGCCTGGGTGTGGTAGTGTGATATGCTGTGTAAAGTACACTGTCTCTTTAAAGGCTCTTTTCATACAGAATAGCTAAGTGATGAAAAGATCAGAAAAAGGGACAATATATTTTACCTACAGTTATACTTGGAGAGGATCATTTATTAAGTGCCAATAGTGTGTAAGGCATGGGAATACAAAGCTAAATAAACAAACAAATGAGTGAATAGATAAATGAATGAATGAATAGTCCTTGCCCTCAAGGAACTTACATTCTATCATCTACTTCAATGGAGTTGCTTATGGCTACTCTGTATAGATCTTACCCTTTCTCATCCTCTGCCGTTTTTTTTTCTGTGATGGAGTACTCTGTAACCCTCCCATTACTTGTATCTTTCCATAAATTCTCCCTTGGGTCATCTCCTAGTGTACTACATACAGGCCTTCCTCTGATTCTTTTAACATCTCATGGCTCTTACTATGTATGGCATTGCTGAAAGAGGACCCTTAAGACTGCATTATATCTCATCAAGTCCAATGCTTTTGGGTAATCAATAGGCACTCAGCCCAGATCTTATTTTCTCTTTCCCTTCCAGACTAATCTCATCTGGTCACTTTCCTGCTCAATACCTTACCTGGCAGCACTTGAGCTGACAGTCAGATAATAATCTCTCACTCCCCCTACATGACTTGCTTTCCCATTCACACAGGTCCCTAATGATTCCTTCTAAGCTACTTCACCAGCTCGGGGCATCACTGATGAGATGCTGCAGCCTCCCTAACCTGGTTCAGCGTCTTCCTTTTGAGTCACTGGCAATTAAAAAAATTATTTATTAGAAAAAATATTGAATATTGATACCATTGAACCTGCTCCCTAACTATTTGCCTTTATTGTTATTGTTCAATCATTTCAGTCATGTTTGACTGTTTATGACCCCACTTGGGATTTTCTTGGCAAAGATGCTGAAGTAATTTGCCATTTCTTTTTCCAACTCATTTTATAGATGAGGAAACTGAGGCAAACAGGGTTAAGTGACTTGCCCAGGGTCACACAGCTAGTAAGCATCTGAGGCTGGATTTGAACTCAGGTATTCCTGATTGCAGGCTTGGTGCTCTATCCGCTTTGCCACCTAGCTGCCCCTACCTGCCACATAGTAGGCACTTAATAAATGCATGCTCCTTTCCTTTTTTCTTTCTCTGTATGTCTCTATCATGATTTTCCATCTAAAGGCAGCTAAGCGTCTATTTTACAGATGAGGAAATGGAGGCAGACAGAGGGTAAGTGACTTGCCCAGGGTCACATTGCTAGTAAGTGTCGGATTTGAACTCGGGTCTTCCTGACTCCAGGTCCGGGGCTTTACTGCATTACCAACTTTTCCTTCTCTTTTAAATATAAAGATAACACATGCAAATAAATGCTAAGTAGTTAAATACAAGGTAGCTTGGAATGGGAGAGGGGCCCACTAACAGTTGAGCAGATCAGGAAAGGTTTCAAATAGAAGGTGGTGCCTTAGTGATGTCTGAGCAATGTCTTGAAGGAAGAGGGGGATTCTCTGAGGCAGGAGAGTAAGGAGGCAATGAGGCCTGGGGGATATCCAGCCACTGAGATAGGAGATAGAAGATTGTGTGTATGGGATAGAGAGGCCAGTTTGGTTGGATCATAGAGCTTGCCGGGGGCGGGGGGGAAAGTGTTTAGGGAGGACTGGCATCTTTAGTGTGAGGGCTTGCCAATCCTTTTCAGGGATGCTCATCCACCTTTGGTGTCCACCTGTCACCCAGCTCTCACCTATGACTACAAGAAGTTATAGAATGTGTTGTGCTCACACCCTGGTAAAACCATGTCAGCAGATGGGCTAAACCAGGTTGAGGGTAACTGACAGGCCTCAAACCCATTGGTGAGTTAGGGGAACATCTACCCTAAGCATGTGAAGACTTCCCCTGGAGGAATGGGCAGATGAGAACAATTTGTTCCAACAGCCACAGATGTGGCTAAAGCAGGTGCTATAGAGTGCTTAGAGCTTGGTCAGACATGGAAAACACCAAGGTCATCCATTGCATCCAGTCATCTTGACTTTGATGACTCTGGAAGAGAGAGTGAGGCTGACAACTTTGTGTAACTCTGCCTCACTTAAATCTGATTCACTCACAAGTCAAGACTTTACTCCATGATGACATTGGTCCTCTTTGAAAACGAAGCACAAGCAACAGCAACACCAGAGCTACAAGGCAGAAGTAATATATGATATGGCTGGAAATATAGTTTGGGACCATGTTGTAAAGGCATGAATTATCAGGCCAAAACATTTTACTAAACTTTTATTACAGACTGCCAGATTGTCCTCGAAAAAATACTGTAACACTCACTAGCTGTGTGACTTTGGGTAAGTCACTTAACCCCGATTGCCTTGCCAAAACAAAAAAAAAAAGAGAGTCGAAAAAATATTGTACAAATTTAAAAGCTGAACAGAGAAGTTTATATTTGATCTTACAGAAGGTCAAATACTGAAGCTAAGTCATGGGTGGGGAACCTGCACCCTTGAGGACATATGTGGCCCTCTAGGTCCTCAAGTGCGGCCCTTTGACTGAATCTAAACTTCAGAGAACAAATCCTTTTATTAAAGCCATATAGGGAGAAGACAGAACTCACTGGAAAAGACCCTGATGTTGGGAAAGATTGAAGGCAAAAGGAGAAGGGGATGGCAGAGGATGAGATGGATAGATAGTGTCATGGAAGCAATGAACATGAGTTTGGACAGACTTTGGGAGATAGTGGAGGATAGAAAGGTCTGGTGTGCAACGGTCCATGGGGTCACAAAGAGTCAGACATGACTGAATTACTGAAGAACAAAGAGGCAATAGGAAGCCACTGGAGTTGATTGAGCTGGGGGATGACATGGTCAGATTTGTGATTAAAGAAAATCATTTTGGCAACAACATGGTGAATGTATTGATGTAGGGAGAGACTTGAAGCAGAAAGACCAATTAGGGGGCTGCTGCAATAACCTGGATGAGAGGTGATGAGGGACTGAACCAAGGTGATAGCTGTGTGGATAGAGAGGAGGGGATGTCGTGGAGGCAGAAACAGCAAAACTTGCCAACTAATAGAATATGTGGAATGAAGGAGAGTGGAAAGTTAATGATAATGCCAACCAAGAAAGGCTGGAAGGATAGAAGTATCTTTGACAGAAACGAGGAAGCTTACACATGAGGTGGCTTTGGAGGAGAGAGATAATGAGTTCTGTCTTGGCCGTGTGAGTTTGCCAAGTCTCCGGGACATCAAGTTTGAAATGTCTAATAGGCAATTGGTGATGCAAGACAAACACTCCTGGGAGGCATTGGGGCTGGTGATGGAGATCAGACAGTCATCTGCATAGACATGATAATTAAACTCAGAGGAGCTGATGAGGTTTCAGAGAGACAGATGAGAGAGAAAGAAAGAGAGAGAGAAACAGACAGACAGAGAGAAAGAGACAGAGGGAGAGACGGACAGACAGAGACAGAGAGAAAGACAGACAGTAGGGAGCCTAGAATAGAGCCTTCAAGGACACCTACAGT
This sequence comes from Vombatus ursinus, assembly GCF_900497805.2. Classification (NCBI taxonomy): domain Eukaryota; kingdom Metazoa; phylum Chordata; class Mammalia; order Diprotodontia; family Vombatidae; genus Vombatus; species Vombatus ursinus. The sequence goes on from NW_020954553.1 coordinate 8,270,208, forward strand.
TAGGGAATGTGATCTGAATGATGAACCAGCACAGGAGACTAAGAAGCAGTTAGAGAGAACCAGGAGAGAATCAATGTCACAAAAGCCCAACTACTAATCATGCTGCTATGAACATCTTTAAAGATATAACTCTTTAAAAATAAACTCCTTAAGGGTATTGAAATATCAGGAATATTGGGCATATTCCCAACAATGGAGTTTTCAGGTCAAAATGTTTTATTAAACTTTCTACACACTTTTGGATTGTTCTCAAAAAATATTGTACAAATTTGCAATTCTACCAGCAACAGATGAGTGCACTTTGCCCTAAGTACTAAAAGCTAAAGTCTAAAAAACCCAAAGACTAAAAGTGAACTTTTGTTGCTTTTAGTTATTTTAGCAATTCACCATCACCTGCAAATATTTTTGTATATGTGAGGTCTTTCCCGTTGCCTTTGGATCTCCAACACCATGCCTAACACATAGTAGGCACTTCATAAATGGTTGATGAATGGGGGCAGCTAGATGGCACAGCACATAAAGCCCTGGGCTAGAGTCAGGAAAATCTGAGTTCAAATCTGGCCTCAGACATTTCCTAGCTGTTTGATCCTGGGCAAGTCATGTAACCATTTGCCTCAGTTTCCTCATCTGTAAAATGATCTAGAGAAGAAAATGGCAAAGCCCTCCATTATCTTTGCCAGGAAAACTCCAACTAGGGTCAGAAAGAGTCAGACGTGACTGAATGACAACAACAAATCTTTTGAGTGACCAGGGATGTGAACAAGGAGACCTCGTAGTGTTCTGGGGCTTGGGGAAATTAAAATAATGTCATTTGCAAACAGAATTAACCTGAGAATCTCTTCATGATAGGCAGTAGAAGACCCCTTTCAAAGACAAGCTATCTCTCTACAATTTAGACATCCTCCAAGACACTGGCAAATGCCTTTAAGTGAGCATGTGTCCCTGTTACACACCTGGTTTGGTACTGATACTCAGCGGATCTCCAGGGCTGCAACTGACAGGAAATTATGTGTGATCTTTAAATATCTGTTGGAGACTCCTTGTTTGAGGAGATTTTATCAAGTGGAATGCTTTTATGCAATTAACAAACACAGTGGGCTCTTACATTCTCTTCACCTCCCAAGCTAATCCCATCTTGTCACTGGGGGTGGGAATGGGAATGTGGAGTGGTCTTAAGAACCTAGAATATCTCTCTATTGCTTCATGCACTGGAACAGGCCAATGTCCCACATCCAATGCCCGCCTCCCCAATCCTCCTACCTCTCTCTATCCCTCACAATCCTATCTAGTTCTTCCTTCACCTAGGGTGGGATTAGGGGGATCCTCAGGCTTTCAGAATTGGCATGTTCAGCCTCCATTTAGGTGAAAGACCAACTTTAATGAGTGTGGTGTCTCCAAATACATAATGACAATAAAGGAACAGTTTTCTTACATGTTTAGGAAGCATCTTGTCAATTTCAGTTAAAAGTCACATCTTGCCATTTTAATTTGAACTTTTCCTTTTGTATGTTTCCAGTGGCTCGGACATATATGGATACAGGTATTCACACGCGGATATTCACAAAGCCAGCATATTCACACAGGGCCGCTAGGTGGCGCAGTGGGTAGAGTGCCTGGCCTGGAGTTAGGAAGACTCATCTTGTATGACCCTGAGCGAGTCACTTACCCCTGTTTGCCTCAGTTTCCTCATCTGTAAAATGAGCTGGAGAAGGAAATGACAAACCACTCCAGTATCTTCACCAAGAAAACCCTAAATGGGATCACAAAAAGTTGGAAGTGACTGAAAAACGACTGAACAACGAAATTCACACAGCCCTGTGAGTTCCTCTTTCCCCATTGCTATTGACCAGTCCTTCATTAGCATTAGCTTTTTAAATGACAAGTACCACCACCGCCCTTTTTTCCCCTAACATAATCTACCTGCTCAGGATAAGCAGATGATCAGAATGTATTTTCTTAGAACCTCTCATGTTGTCAATCACTCATATTTCTAAAATTCTGTAAGGGTTTTCAAAGTTATTGTTAGTCCCATTTTTCACATGAACAAAGTGAGGCTCAGAGAAAGGAGGTGAATTGTCCCAGGTCACACAGCTACTATCTGTCCTGAGACACCAACTCAGGCCTTCGGTCTCACAACCCTCACTGTCTCCCAGGTTAGCCCTGTGAGGACCACCCATGGGATAATCAATAATGTCAATGAAAAGAGCCCTGAAAGGAAGAAGGCCTCCAAGATCCCTTCCAGCTCTGTGGTCCTATACTCTCTAAAATGAGAGAGCTTAAACAGATGCACTTTGAAATTCCCTAGAGGTATTGAGGTGGCACCATAGATAGAGTGCTGGGCCTGGAGTCAGGATGACTTGAGTTCAAATCTGGACTCAGACATTTCCTAGCTGTGTGACCTTGGGCAAGTCACTTACCCCCTGTTTGCCTCAGTTTTCTCAACTGTAAAATGGTGATAATAACAGTACATACCTCCCAGGGTTGTTGGGAGAATAAAATAAGGTAATATCTGTAAAGTGCTTAGCACAGTGCCTCTCACATAGTAGGCTCTATAGAAATGCTTATTCCCTTCTCCCTTCAACTTTAAATATGTGGTTCTATGATTCTGCCTGCATAATAGCAGCTGGGTGGTTCAGTGGATAGAGCACTGGGCCTGGAATCAGGAAAAACTGAATTTGAATTCTACCTCAAGAATTTACTCATCTGTGTGACACTGAGCAGGTCATTGAACTTCTGTCTGTCTCAGTTTCCTTGTCTGAAAAATGAGTCTAATAAGACCTACTTCCCAGGGTTGTTGTGAGGCTCCAGTGAAATTCATGAAGTACTTAATATAAATAAAATAAACAGCCATATAAATGCTAGCTAGTATGATGATCCATCCCTTTCTCTACATTTACACTGCCTTGTTCACCTCTCTCCTGGACTACTGCCAACAGCCTCCAGATTCTCATTTTTCCCTTCTCTAATCCTTTCTCCGCACAGGTGCTCAAGAGCCCCAGTCTGACCATAACAACAACTCACTAAAGAAACCCCAGCAGTTCCCTAATGACTCTAGGATAAACTACAGACTCCTTAGCTTGGCATTTAAAACACTTCACAATCTGGCTCCAGCCTCCCTTTCTAGACTTACTATTTCCCACCTTTGTATACCTATGCAGCCACTTGGTACAGTGGAGGGGGCACAGGGCCTTGGAATCTTGAAGATTTGAGTTCAAATCTGACCTCAGATGCTTACTGGCTGGGTGACCTTGGGCAAAGTCACTTAATTTCTGTAAGCTCCTCGAAGGCATTTACTGGCTTTTGTCTCTTTTTGTATCCCCAGCATTTAGCACAGTGCTTGGTACATAGTTGCCGCTTAATGAATGTTTATTGAATGAATGAATACCTCAGTTTCCTCATCTGTAAAATGCAGATAATAATAGCATCTACCTATTGGGGTTGTTGTCAAGATCAAATGAGGAGATATTTGTAAAGCTCATAAAGTGCTTCGCAAACTTTAAAGAGCTGTGTAAATGGGAGCTATAATAATAATAATAATTGTTATTATCCTCTTTATCAATGGAAAGAACTCTGGATTTGGAATTAAGAACCCAAGTTCAAATCTGGGCTCTGCCAACAACTTCCTGTGCAACACTGTGAGAGTTACTTAGAACCTCTCTGGGTCTCAGTTTCCTCTTCTGTGATTCTAGAGGTTGGACTAGATGACTGACATATAAGGTTACTTCTAATTCTAGGTCAATTGATCCTATGATTTCATGATCCCTAGCTTCCTTCGAGGTAGAGTTCATGAGCCATCTGCAAGAAGCCTTTCCTGATCTCCCTAGTGGAGATCACTCTCTCGATCAGTTAATGATCCTGTAGGGACTTACACGTTCTCATGAAGGATCTCCTGTATAGAATGGGAGGTGTTCGAGGACAAGAACTGTTTTATTGCATTATCCTCATACCCCCATCACTTTGCACAGTGCCTGCAACATAGTAGGTGCTTAATGAACACTGGTTGGATTGGACTGGACTTTGATGGGGGCTCCGCCATCAGTCGACAAACGTGCCTCTTCTCTAATATTGTGCATGATCCGTTTTTAAAAAAAAATCAGATTAATTTATCTACAGTACAACCTTTCCCTGCTCCTTTATCGACCAGCCAACAAACGCATATTAAGCAGCTTCCATGCCACTACCAGAGTGCTGGGCTCTTAAGAAAAACAAGAAGAGTACGAGACGAGAATCCCTGACTTCAAGGGGCTTACCATCTAGATAGAAAGCAAAGACTCACAGTTTGGCTCCAGCCTCTCTAGATTTACAAAGTGTTTTAAATGCCAAGCTAAGGAGTATGTAATAAATAAAGTCCATAGGCCCCAGACTTCCTGGGACAGTCCTGATATCAAGAAAAGAAAATATACTTTAAAAAAATTTTCTTTAAAATAAATGTTGAAAATAGCTTTTGTTTTTAATGTCATCTACAATTCCTAATATGTTTCTCCTTACCCCTCCCAGAGAGTCATCTGTCATAACAAAGAATAAAAGAGAAAAACAAACAGCTCAGGAAAACAAAAAAAAAATGTAGCAAAAAATTCTTGATAAAATCTTTATAAACCTGACCATGTGCGTAACAAATTCTTTTGTTTTTCTTTTTAAATTATATGCAGCTCTTTTTACCCATAGACCCTCAATTCCAAAAAGAACATGGGGAGGAGACTTATTATACTTCTTCTTTGGGGCCAAATTGGTTATTATAATTTCACAGCATTTGGTTTTAATTTTTTGAATTTTTAAAAATTTGTTTTAATTTTTATTTGTTCTATTTTTAAAAATTCATTGTGTATATCGTTTTTCTGGTTCTGTTACTTCAATTTGCATTGGTTCATATAATTGTTTCTATGCTTCTCTGAATTCTTGATATTCATTTTTTTCTTACAACACAGTATTTGATGGAGATAGCCTAGAATTCTGAGCCCAAGAGCCCAAAGAATATAAAATATCCTCCAGCCTGCTTACCCTGCTTTCAGCCCAGCCTCTCGGCCCATCACCCAGGGAAGCAAACCTTGTGGAGTGAGACTGTCCACCTGTCTCTTAAAACTGTCTCTATAGGTGCTGCAGACCCCAACTCATCAGTAGGTATAGCCACTGGAGACCCAGAAAAGACAATCCTCACCCCCAAAGTCAAATGGTTCAACATCAAAAGCAGATGGGGTTTCATGAGCAGAAATGAAATTGGAGAAGATTCCTTACCATCTGCTTTGAAATAAGAATCATGGTGCTAGGGTGCTCGGACCCCAGCCCTAGGACCATATCTCTCCCCAGCCCAAAAACCCTATCTTTGACAATAACTCATGAGTGGGCCCCCGTGAGGCAAACTCTCTCTCCCTGTTACAAGAACAAGCTGACCTCTGTAGAATTTCCCTTGTGTGAACAGGACTATCTTGTACCAGCAGAACTATCATGTACTGGTTCCCACAGTTACCATATATAATCCAGAGGTCAAGCTATAAACGTCAACTCCCAAAGCTATCTTATTTCAGATACAGACTAAAAACACACCCCTTAGAAGTTCCTCCCCCAAGGGTTTCCAGTAGTAAATGATGCCTGTGCCCAAGGTACAGAAACTGCATGTTCCTTTAGGAGCTTGACCACTCCTTGATCCCTCACCACACCACCTGATTAGCATAATTGGCACACAATGCGCTAACTTTTTCTATATAAGCTTTAGCATCACAGCGCATTAAGTTGCAAGATCCCTAAGGAGCTCCACTCTTCTTAGCCTTATAATAAACTTTTGCCACTTGACTGGAAGACTGCTTGAGTCTGAGAATTCTTTCCAGATGACTCTGCCCTGTACCTTGATGGGTTTGGGGTCCCAGCAACCCTAAAACTACATCAATGGGGCTCTTTCATATGATTTGCAACTGAAAATCTCCTATCTGTGTTGTCTCCTCCAGTAGAATGTGAGCTGCTCCAGAGCAGAGGCTGTGTTGCTTTTCTATTGCTATCTCTAGTGTTTGGCACATAGTAAGCACTTAATAAATGTTTTTTCATTCATTCATTCATTCATTCATTCATTCATTCATTCATATCCATATAAATCCAGCAAATGTTCTGGATCCTCTTCTCTTGCTTAGAATAATACTCTGAGGTTAAGAAATTTGTCCAGGAGCGTGTAACAAGTGTGGGGCCTTCCAGGCCCCAGGCCAGCCCTCTCTCCCAAGTACCCCGTTGCTCTATTGCTCTATGTGAAATGCTTCATTTATATAAATTAATACAATCCCCTTACCCGCTTTCATTAGTGAAATGAACTCTCAGTGAGGAACTCCCTTCAACAATACAGATTAATAACGATTCTGAGGTTTTGTTTCCTAGGGTCACACGGTCAGTATGTATCAGAGGTTAGGTTTGGACTCGAACCATAGTCTTTTCCAACTTGGGGCTGGGCTCTCTACCTGTTGCCTCTCTAGTTACAATAGAAAGACCGAATAACAAGTATTTCTTGTCTCCCCAAGGCCATTTTTTATGTTGCATATATAGGATTAGGAATTTGAAAGGAGGGTCCTTGGAAGGCCTCATGCCCTTTCCGTGAGCACGTTGGATTAGCTAATTACCTGAAAATCATAGAATGTTAGAAGGGGAAAGGATTTAGGATCATAGAGATTTAAAGATGGAAAGATCCTGGGAAGGTCATTTAGTCAAAAGCAACCCCCCCATACACATACACCATTTTATGGAGGGAGTTACTGAGGCCCTGAGAGGGGGAGACACCTGTCCAAAGTCACACAGGATATCCAAAATTTGAACCCAGACCTAACTGACTCCTAGTTTGGTGTTCCTTCTACTATACCATGAGCCTTCTCCCCTCTCCCCAAAACTGTTACCTTAGAAGGAACACAGAATCAGGGATAACCTATTCCTGAAGGGACAGATTTTAGGGGCAGGAGGGATTGAACATAGGAAGAGGTATGGTAGCTTGATCTCATAGGAAAAAACAATCTTGATTTCATTCATAAGACCTATTTCTGAGATCTGCGAACAGATCACTTAAGTTTATGTTTGCTCATCTATAAAATGGGATTTGTTGTTTAGTAGTGTCCAACTCTTTGTGATCCCATTTGGGATTTTCTTGGCAAAGATACTGGAGTGGTTTGCCATTTCCTTCTCCAGCACATTTTACAGATGAGGAAACTAAGGCAAACAGGGCTAAGTGACTTGCCCAGGGTCACACAACTAGGAAATGTCTGAGGCTAGATTTGAACTCGGGTCTTCCTGACTCCAGGCCCAGTGCTCTTTCTACTATGCCATGACCACCACCCTCCTTGGCCACCAGAATTATGGTGAAAATCAAATGAAGGAACGCCGCTAAAAAGCCTTAGAAAAGTCCAGAACATCACACCAGCGGAGCAGTAAGTAGGGCAGGGTGACCTGGGCCTTTGGTCTAGAGCAGAGCTCTCAGACACCTGTGTGACCCGCCACACTTCTGAGCGTACCCCAACCAGGCTAAAATGTAACTAGGAAATAGTTAACAATAAAAAATGCAATAAAGCACAGATAATATTACACCTTAAAACTGAGTCAATATGCAGTCTGTAGGGATCCTTATGTATGGATTAGTGGCCCTCATTTCTATTAAGTTTTGCTGGAATGCTAAATTTAGAGCACATCAATAATACTACAAAAAGCAGCCTCTCCAGCAATGCCCTTAAGGTATTATCTGTTTCCTTGTCCACAGGCCACATCCTACACCCCACCCCATCCCCAGCGTACACACATGCAACTTGCAATTTGTCCTAATGGTAGTTTATGTTTAGCATAATGCCTGGCATACAGTAAATGCTTAATAAATACTTGTTGACTAATTACTTTCTCTAGGTATTAGTAATAATAATAATAATAATAATGATAGCTAACATTGGTAACTATATCATTATATATATATATACATACTATATATATAGTATAACATATATACTATGTGCTAGGCACTGTGCTAAGCACTTTGCAAATACTGTCTCATTTGATCCTCAAGATAATCCCTTTAAGTAGGTGCTATTATTATCCCAATTTTGAGATGAGGAAACAGAGGCAAAAAGAGGTTAAGTGACTTGTCCAGGGTCACATAGTAAGTGGCTGAGGCTGAGTTTGAACTCAGCTCTTCCCGACTTCACAAAGACTAGTTCTCTATCCACTGTACCACCTTGCTGTCCCTAGGTATACAAATTCCTAGCTGTGACTCTGTATCCATGTGCAGAGGAGTCCATTATAATTATTGTTACAGATGGCAGCCACCTCTGATCTTTTCTTCTGAGAAACTAGTACATTGTAGACAGGCAGGGACCTTGCTTCCCTTCTGGCCATACCCATTAGATCCAGAGTGCTGGGCACTGCTGTCCTCTAGTGGGCACTGGAAGACAGATGAATCACTCGGACAAGCCACCTTCCGTAAATGTCAGACTGCTAGAAAATTAATTGTCCAGAAGAGCCCAAGGTCTGCAGTCCAAGTGAGCTTAATTTTCCAGTGTGGTTGATTTAACATAGATTGATGGTCTGTCATATGCCCGGGTTATGGTCCTAAATTTAGGGTGGGAGGTGAAGAGTTGGGCCGTTTGCCAGAAGCGTTAGCAGGGTTCACGATAAGTCTGGCCCTCGGGGCTTCGGCTGCAATCATCCACCAGGACACAAACTGGAGGAGGCCACAGCTGTGGAAGAGACACAGGCTTGTCCTTGCAGGGCATGGGTCAGCAGAGCGTTGCGTCTGACCTGCGCTGTCCACAAGAGGGCAGTAGGATGCTACCTACTGGCCACCCTTGGCAAGTCAAGAATTCTCCAAGTGTGTGTCCAAAGAAGTCTAGCAATGGGAATAAAGCTCATAGTACCATCCCAGAGAATATCTTCTCCCTGGAAGGAGGACATCTTGGGAGGCATGGCAGTTAGATACCTAATCAAGAGAATGTCCAAAAATAATTGGATTTTTCAATAAGCACATTCAGTATCATGGCTGATGGAAAATCATTCATTCATTCAACAAACACTGATTTAGTCCTCTGCGTAATGGGCAGTGGGAAAAACAAAAACAAAAAACAACGTTTGAATAAGACATATTCTGTGACCTCATGGAGTTTAAATGGGGGGAGTGGAGGGTGAGGGAGGGCTGAAAGGAGAGATAAATAGATGAGAGATAAGCCTAGATTATACTTCTTTGGCCATTTGGATACAGTGTTAGCAAGAACAGGTGTTATATAAGGCTTGTACAATGCTTTCCATGAGCTAGGTAGTAAAATGGATAAAGTCTTGTACCTAGGAGTCAGGAATCCATAGTTACTAATTACTAAGCTAGATGACCTTGGGAAAGATATTTATCCTCTCAGACTCAATTTTCTTATCTATGAAATGGGGATAACAGCACTTAACATCACAGGGGTCTCTTGAGAATCAAATGAGATAATATGCATAAAGCATTTTGCAAACCTTCAAGTTCTATATAAATGTTAGCCATTATTATCTTAGTTAATGCTCATAACAACCTCATGAAATAAGTATTTTTATGAATTTTTAAAATTAATTTATTTTTAGTTTTCAACATTCACTTCCACAAGATTTTGAGTTCCAAATTTTCTCCCCATCTCGTCCCTTCCCCCACCGCAAGATGGCCTGCATTCTGAATACCCCTTCTCCTAATCTGCCCTCCTTTCTATCTCTCCCCCCCTTTCTCTTATCCCCTTCCCCTTCTATTTTCCTGTAGGGCAGGATAGATTTCTATACCCCATTTCCTGCATATCTTATTTCCCAGTTGCATGTGAGTTTTTTTTTTTTTAATACAGATCTGTGATTTTGATAGTGTGAAGGACTCCCAGTGTGGAAAGTTACTCCACTGATGCAGATAAACAACTTGTTCTGTGATTTATAGTTTGGGTTTTTTTTTTTGGTATTTATTTAGTATTTTATTTTTGCCCAGTTACATGTAAAAATAATTTTTAACATTTGTTTTTAAAACTTTGAGTTCCAAATTTTCTCCCTCCATCCCGAACCACTCCTCCCCTCCCCATTGGGAAGGCAAACAATTTGATACAGGTTATACATGCATAGGCATGCAAAACATATCCGTACTAGTGTGACTTATAGTCTTAAAGATTTGCATTAGGAATAGGGGGTGGCACTGAAAGCTTAAGTGATTTGCCTATGGGGACACAGCTAATATGTGTGGAAGGCATCTTTTCAAGTTTTCCATTAATCAATTAAACAATCAATAAACAGTTATTAAACACCTATTGTGTGCCAGGTACTACATTAAATGCTAGATCCATCCTCTTTCCATTGTGCTACTCACAGCTTCTTAGAATATAAGCTCCTTGAGGGCAGGGACTATTTAATTTTTGTCTTTGTATCCCCACCACTTGCAGTGCCTGGACCATGGTGCTTAATTAATGCTTATTGCCTGCCTCTCTTTGTAGGAATTATTGCCTCAGTTTCCTCATCTGTAAAATGGGGATAATAATAGCATCTACCTCCCAGGGTAGTTGTGAGGATCAAATGAAGAAACATATTTGTAAAGTGCTTTGCAAACCTCATTATTACCTGTTATTATTATACACAAGACAAATCATAAAATCAGATAAAAAAAGCCACAGGTGGGGAAATGCCCTTACAAGGGGTTGTGTTCTCAGGTTACCCCCTTCAGGTCCTAGTGAGGCGTGGAAAACATTTGGCCTCGGGGCCACACGTAGGCCCTTGGTCTTTGAGTGCTGCCTTCTGACTGAGTCCAAGTTTTACAGACCAGATGCTTTTATTAAGAGGATTTGTTCTGTCAAGTTTGGATTCAGTCGAAGGGCTGCCCTTGAGGACCTAGGGGGTCACATGTGGCCTCTAGATCTCCCCTCAGGTCTCCTCCACTTTCTCTAGTGGAGGACCTTTCTCTGCTTGTTTGTATAGCAAGTAATTTTTTAAATTAACAAGCATTTCTTTCCCTCCCTCCTGCCTCCATTTAAAAAAAAAAAAAGGAAAACAAACACATATGTATAGTTAAGCTGTACATAATGGAGGCCTGTCATTAAAAATATAGTCCTCTGATGTCCATATGATATACGTGTGTGTATATGTGTATATATGCATGTACCATTCTATCTGGTGTTTGTTATGTTCAGAATAAAGATAAAAAAATATTTAAAATATGCACAAACAATTCCCACATGGGTCATGTTCAGAAATGCATGTTTCATTCTCCATTTTGAATCCATCACCTCTCTGCCAGAAGATAGGTGGCATGCTTCCCCATTGGAATGATTATAAATTTTCATTTGGCTTTGAATCGCCAGCCAAACCACTCGGAAGAAGATAAGGAATAGCAATGTAGGGGGGTGCACCAAGAAGCACTGGGTGAACCCCTTGTGCATCTGAATGACTCCCCAGATGCATGTGGAAGAGGGAAGCTGCTTCCAAGAAAGGGGGACCACACAGGCTGCATGCAGATGGAGAAGCAGCATCGGGGCATGGATCTGGGGGCAGCGAGGGGCCTCTGCCAGCTCCCAGGAGAGGGGAATCCACAGAGAAATTAAGAAGCAAAAGGAAGCTATCTCCAATAAAGAGCCCAGAAGTCTAGGGCCAGGATAGAGACAGAGGCAGGCTGTCCAGCTGCTGCTGCAAGATCATCATTTAGGCCAAGGAACTGTGTGAGAGGCAGAGCCACCCGCTGGCAAAGTAGACCCAGACCTTGACCTTTGCTTAGGTGGATTGCTCAGGGCCAGGAGTGAGGTCAGCGCTGTAGGGATCCTGAGCTCTTTCCTCACAGGGGCATCATTATCATCATCATAACCAAAGGAATATGGAACAAACGTATGAGTCATGCCCATGTGAATGTGGACACAGAGGGATTTATGATGGCAATTTAGGGCCGGGTCATTGCTACCAGAAACTACGAGGAGTCTGCAACACTTAGGGATCAGGGCACACTATGTAGGATGGGAAATGTGCAACTCATCACGGCAGACTGTAAAAGTGTGCTGCCTGTGGGACACCCTGCCAGTGTGACCTGGGGGCTAAAATTCGCCATGGACAGCTCACCATTTCTCGTGGACTGACAGGGACAAATCCCTGAGCTACTCATGAAAGTCTCAGCTGAAGTCCCACCTTCTACAAGCAGCTTTTCCCAGGCCTCCCTAGCTTAGTACTTTCCCTTTGTTGATTCTCTCCAATTTATCTCATCTATATCTTGTCTGACCATAGTTGTCTCCCCCCATTAGAGTGTAAGCTCCTTGAGGGCAGAGACTATTTGATTCTGTTTTTAGCTTTTGGGCTTTCTTTGTATCCTCTTTGGGGGGGTATTAGTTTTTGGGTCTTCTTTGCAGATGCTTAGCACAGTGTAAGCATTTAATAAATGCTTGTTAATTTGACTTCACCGGCCTCAAAATATCTTGGAAAACTCAACCAATAAATTGTACTGAAATCAGACCATCTTTTTTTGTTTGTTTGTTTGGTTTTGTTTTGTAGGCAATTGGGTTGTGACTTTTGTGGGGTCACACAGCTAGTAAGTATCTGAGGTCAAATTTGAACTCAGGTCCTCTGGACTCCAGGGCCGTTGTACTCTAACCATTGGGAGCCATCTCCAGTCGTCCTGATCTATATCTGGCCACTGGACCAAGATGATTCCAGAGGAGAAAGTGAGTCTGGTGACTTTGCACAGCCCTTCCTCGCTTAAATCCAATTCACTTATAAGTCAAGGCATCATCTTCCTGATGTCATGGTCCTCTTGGAGAACGAAGTACAAATAACAACAACAATTCTATCCATTGCATCATCTAGCTGCCCCTCAGACCATCCTTATAGGCCAAAATATTTCCTTTGATCACCTCTACATAACACTGATCCATAAAAAAAAATTAAGAACATTGTTTTTAATATACATATGTCTGACCAGAGGTGTGCTGGTAAATGTTTAACAACAAGTACTCTGGAAGAAAAATATACATGTAGTACACTTTTAAATTTAATCTGCATTATTAATATTTTCTTCATCACTTTCTTAAGTCTAAACAACCAACAAAATAGTGAATCAAGCCCTGATTTGTAGCATTTGCCAATTTCAGAGGTGGAAATGCTCACATTGAAAATGTAATAACTGGTTTTTCTAAGCTTTTTTGAACTGGTTCCAGCAGATCTCTGTATATTTCTGTCCTAAATATTCATAACCTCCAGTCTTTTTGTTTGTTGCTGATTCGTTTCAATCACATCTAACTTTTTGTCACTCCATTTGGGGTGTTTGTTTTTTTTGGGGGGGGCAATTCGGATTAAGTGACTTGCCCAGGGTCACACAGCTAGTAAGTGTCAAGTGTTTGGTCTGAGGTCAGATTTGAACTCAGGTCCTCCTGACTTCAGGGACAGTGCTCTATCCACTGCGCCACCTAGCTGCCCCCATTTGGAGTTTTTCTTGGCAAAGATACTAGAGTGGTCTGCCATTTCCTTCTCCAGCTCATTTTACAGATGAGGAAATTGAGGCAAACAGGGTTAAGTGACTTGCCACACAAGGGTCACACAGATAGTAAGTGTTGGGAGCCAGATTTGAACTCAGAAAGATGAGTCTTCTTGACTGCAGGCCTGGTGCTCTACCCACTGTACCACCCAGGTGACAATCTCCAGTCTACATGGAAGGAAAAACCTTTGAAATATAAAGACCTAGAATAACAAATAAAAACGAACAGGACAAGATGCACATCAGTCCGATTGTGTTGGCTGCTACTGGAGTTGTTCCATGGATGTTTTCATTGCATTTACATCAAGGATAAGCTTACATCCTAATACTTTTATTCAGCTACACAAAGCGTCCTTTTATCCACCTGAACATGAGCCTGTCAAACATTAAACAGAAGAAAACAATAGTGAGAGAGCTTATCTTTGGGCCATGTGACTCCGAACCCCATTAAAAACATGAGAAAAATTAAGATAACAACAACAATCACAAACAACAAATAGTATCCTGTACCCGGAGGATCATTCTAGACAAAGCTACCACTCACATTTGCCTGGACATAACACTGACCCCATAAAAATGCAAAAACAAAGCTTTAAGTTGATGTTATCTATTGTGAATACTCAGAACATCCAAGCTTTATAGAATGAAAAGCATTTGAAATATACAGACTAGTAGAAGAAACCAAGGCCAGGACGGGAACAGGAGGAAGTACATATCATATCTCCTTTGGTTTGTTTTTACCTAAAGCTGTCTTTTAGTGAGTCTGCAGAAGATAAGCTAACATTGCCAAGGTTTAATTCAGCTAGAAAAGGTGATCAGTCAGCCAGGTTATGCAGTGGATAGAGCTCTGGGCCTGGAGTCAGAGAGACCAGAGTTCAAATTCTGTGTCAGATACTTACTAGATGTGTGACCCTGGGCAAGTCACTTAACTTCTGTTTGCATCAGTTTTCTTATCTGTAAAATAAGAATAATAACAGAACCTACCTCCCAGGGTTATTGTAGGAATCAGATGAGATTGAAATATTTGTAAAGTGTTTAGCATTGTAACTGGCATATAGTAACTACTATATAAATCCTTTTTCTTCTCCCTCCCAATCATTTTATTGACTTTCAAAACAGTTTACTGAATATTAAGCTTGAAAGAATGGTAGTAGAGGGGCAGCTAGGTGGTGCAGTGGATGGAGCATTGGCCCTGGAGTCAGGAGGACCTGAGTTCAAATCCAGCCTCAGACACTTGATACTTACTAGCTGTGTGACCTCGAGCAAGTCACTTTACCTCAATTGCCTCACCAAAAAAAAGAACTGTGGTAGGATGGTGACTTTGTTCTTGAACTATTTTTTAATCTGAATTCCATTGACTTTAAGATGAGAACAATAAGACTAATGATAGTAATAACCAACATGTTGACGATGCTATGAGGTTTCTGGAATACTTTATATAACCTCCCTATGCAGATATTATTTCATTTGATCTTCTTAACAATCGAGTGAGATTGGGGCTATTATTATTCCCACTTTACAGATGAGAAAACAGAATAAGAGAGTTTAAAGTTACCTGCCCAGAGTCACACAGGACTTGGAGGCAGATAGACGTGGCTTCAAATGTTGGCTGTGTGGAGAGTTTTCTTGACTGTCCATGGGCTTAAATATAAGTTCTTTTTGCATTTTTTGTTGTACTGTCCATGGGCTTAAATATAAGTTCTTTTTGCATTTTTTGTTGTTGTGTAAATCAAACTTTTTTTCCCCTGTGTTTAATGTCTAGTTAGACTGAGTGTTTTGCTGGGGAGCTAAGGACCTTTTCAGAGAAAATGAGCTAGATACTGACATTAGTAGAGACCCTGTATGGGAAAATGAGCCAGAGAGATTTGTTTTTCCAATTATCAAGTATTTTTTCTCCCTTGTACCTCTCTCCACTAGGGAAAAAAAAAAAAGAAAAAGGAAAACAAAACCCTTTTAATAAATAAGCATAGTCAAGCAAAATAAATTCCCATTATGGCTACATCCAATAACAATATTGATAGCTAACATTTATATAGCACTTATTACATGCCAGGCCCTGTGCTAAGCACTGTACAATTATTATCTCATTAGATCCAAAAATGTGTGTCTCATTCTGTATGTTAATCCATCACCTCTTCGTCAGGAGGTGGGTAACATTCTTCCTCATCAGTATCGGTCTTCTGGCAACGTGATTGATCACTGTACTAACTAGAGAGCTTAAGTATTTCAAAGTTGTTTGTTTTTTGCAACGTTGATGTTTCAGTATAAATTGTCCTTCTGCGTCTGATCATACCGCTATGCATCAATGCATACAAGTCTTCTCAACGTCTCGGAAACAGTATCTTCATTTATTTCAGCACAATAGCAGTCCATCACATTCCTATACCATAGCTTGTTCAACCATTTCCCAAGGGATGGGCACACCCTCAGTTTCTAGTTTTTTTTCGCCACCACAAAAAGAGCTGTGGTAAATATTTTGCACCCGTAGGACTTTTTCTGTTTTCTTTGATCTTTTTGGTGTATAAGGCTAGTAGTGGTACTGCTGAATCAAAGGTTATGGACTAGTTAGTAAATTTTAGGGGGGCCATAGTTATAAATTGCTTTCCAAAACGGCTGACCAATTCTTAGCTCCAACAATACATCAATGTGCCTGTTTTCTTGTGGTCTCTGAAACATTTTCTTTTTTGTCAACTTCTTTCAATCTGATGGTATGAAGTGGAACCTCAGTTGCTTTAATTTGCCTTTCTCTAGTTCATGAGTGGGGAACCTTTCTCCTTGAGGCCGCAGGTTCCCTACCTCTACTCTAGTTATTAATGATTAGAAGCATTTTTTATGTGGCTATTGATAGCTTGAGTTTCTTCCTTAGATAACTGTGTGCTCTTATCCTTTGACCATTTATCAATTGGGGAATGTTTCTTATTCTTATAAATTTGAATCCATTCTGTATATATCTTGGAAAATATACTCTTATCAAAAAAAAAAAACAAACTTGCTGCAAAGATTTTTTTCCCCCGATTATGTTTCCTAGAGGTGATGATTTTTAGGAGATTTTTACTTGCATTGCTTTCATTTGTGAAAAAAAAACCTTTTAAATTTTATATAATCAAAATCGTACAATTGATCTTCTGTGATCTTCTCTATCCCTCGTTTGGTCATGACCTCTTCCCTTAACTGGAGCAAAGGTTCTCAAGTTTAGAGCTGGATGGGACCTTGGAGATGACTTAGTATGACCACTTCATTTTACAGATAAAGAAACTGAGGCTTAATCTGATTCCAAATCCAGTGTTCCTTTCATTGCCTCATGCTGCCTTTCACTGAACACCTGAATCACCAAATCTCAGTGTCATGGATATCTGGGTGGGTCTTATATTCCATCCCTCCCCTCCTCCACTCCCATTGAACTGTAAACTCCTTGAGAGAAAAGGATGATGTCTTTTGGGTCTCCACAGTGTCCATCATATTTCTTTGCACACAATAGGGTCTCAATGAGTATTTATTGTATAACAGGTCATATTCAGAGAAACCCTCCCAACTGGCTCTGACTACATCTCATGGAACACATCTGAATCTGGACCTCTTCAGTGACACATTCATCCTGGCTTTTCTGTGGGTCATGTGTGCTGGCTGGAAGACTTGGTGCTTTGGGATAATACAACAAAACCTGGGTGGTCCTTGATCCCCTTCATGGCAGCAGGAGGTCAGGTTTGCAGAGGTGGCTGTGTCAGAGAAAACTGGTCACTAAGTGTGGAAGAGCTGCTCACTTAGTAAATCTTAAAGTCGGAGTTCTTAACATTTGTTGTGACCTAGATCCCTCTGGTAGTCTGCTTCTAAACCCCTCCTCAGAGTGATGTTTGAAGATATATATAAAATGAAATACATAGGATTACAAAGGAAACCCATTATATTGAAATAAAGATGAAATTTTTTTCCATCCAAGTTCAGAGTTCCCCTGAAATCTATGCACATGGACCCCAAGTTAAGAACCCTTAAAGGGAATGAGATTACCCTCTAGACTTCTGTCTATTCCCATCTTGTCAAGTATGTCAGAACTCTGTAAGCCTCTCCCTGGGGTGGGGAGAGGAGGGAGGGGAAGAAAGACACCCTCTTCAACTCTTCCAGAAATGGCAAACTGCTCACACATGGTAGCCATCACATGTGCTAGCGTAGGCTGGACCTTAAAACCGTGGCTCCTTCTTCTGCTCTGTCCTTCTATCCTGAGCATGGGTAACTGAATGGTGATCCTGAGACGGACCTTTACAGCCTTGGAGGCAAAGGCTTCTAAGACTAAGAAGTCAGCAGTTCCTGGGTACCTTAGTCAGTCACAGCTGGAGTACAAGAGACGTCCCTTACATCTACTACAGCCCTTTTTGGATAAGAAGATGACAAAAGAAATGCTAAAAACACAGAAGACTCAAAAGTATGCATTGATTAAAAAAAATTAAATGTGAAGCAGTAACTTAGAAATACTATTACATTCCCCTAGGAGGCTGATACTTAAAACATCAAAACATGAAGCATTCTGCAGGACTGTTGGATAGGCATTTCACACTTGGCTTTACGCTGTCTCCCTCAGGGTCCATATCTTCTGGCAAGCCAGGCCAGGTCAGGAGTTGAACCCTTCCTTCTGGAGGTGGTTGCCTTAGCATATGTTATTGTACTAAAATTATCTGTGATATTATGTATAGCATATAGAGTGCTGACCTTAGAGTTAGAAAGACCCTAATCTGAACCTTGTCATAAATAGCTGTTTGGGTAATAAATTTACCTTCCTTTGAGTCTGTTTCTTGATCTATAAAATGGGATTAATAATAGAACCTACCTTGTTGGGTCATTGTAAGAATCGAATAAGATAATGTATGTAAAATGCCATGTAGAACTTAAAACACTATATAAATGTGAGGAGTTATTATAGTTTTTATGTCACCTATCCTCTCAATGCCCCAGGCAATTTCCTAAGAGCATGAGTTACAAAAAATGAACTGCCAATCTGCTTTGGTGGAGGGTGTTTTCACGATGGGAGGTCCCTACACCAGTGAAATTCCCTGCTTCCCCACTCAAAAAAAAAAAAGTTATTTATATGCCATAGCCTGTAGTAGATTGCAAGTTTCATGAGGGCTTCATATCTCCCCTAGTACATAAGATAGCCCCCTGGATGCCATAAGCATGTAATAGATGTTGGTTCAAAAGCTAGCCAGAGCTAGCCCGAACCTGCACATGGGGAACTTCTTGGATAAGGCTGTACTCTTAAAAATCAGCTGGGTCCAGTCAACTTTCTATTCTGAGCAATGACAAATCTGAGAAGAGTGCCCAGTCCTTGAACATAAGTCACAAAGGGAAAGGTCATCCAAGAAAAGTACCAAGTCATAGGGCCCCACTGGGCCTCAGGAAGGGGGTTTTCCCCTGAGTACATGCACTTAGGTCTGTGATGCACTGATAATCTTGAGCTGGTTTTGCTGGACAGTTGTAGTTTGAGAACAAGCTTTGCAGGCTCAGCGTCAGGATCAGAGAGCAAAGAGCTCTTTAGGTTGACGGTCAGGGGATACTGGGTGAGGGGAAGGGGACCTTAGGGAGAACTAATCCTTCCAATTCCCTGCGATCACACACTTCTGATCTCCAAATAACAATTCCCATTAAGATTTTAAAAGCATGGTTTTTGGTTTCCAAGAGAGCCATTGGCCTCTATTTATTGACTATTTGATAGCCATAATTAATAAATCGATTATTAAGTGCCCGGGGAAAAAAGATTTTAAAAGCACCTAATTTGTACTTTTTCATAACACTTGTGAGGGAGGTAGAGAGCCCATGTTATTATCTTTACAGATGAGGAAACTGAGGCTCAGAGAGATTAAATGATTTAGATCATTGTTTCATGGATTTAGAACTGGTGGAGACCTGGGTCAGACAGCTAACAAGAGTCAGAGCCTGAGATTTACTCCCAGTTCTCTCCTGACCCAAAATCTGGTGCTTTTTCTGCAATGGCTGCTTCTAAACCTGGAAGCTTTTGACCACACCTTAGGGGCAGGTCATTCTAACCTCTGGAAGGCAATTCCAACCCCATCTGGATCAAGGATCAGTAAGTGGAGGAAAAGTTTCATATATAAAGGTTTTTCAGTCTTGCTTTCTAAGATGGGAGGTGATGAAAAAAGGTACATTGAATTTATTATAAAGTGACATTTAGATGGTGATTTAAGTTTTGCAAAGTGCTTTATCTCATTTAATAGAACCACATAACCTTGTGAGATAGGTACATACTTCTGGGATTATTATCCCCGTTTTATAGACCAGGAAACTGAAACCCAGGTTAATGACTTACCCATGGTCACAGGGCTAGCAAGGTTTACCAGCACCCTTGGAATCTAAGTCTTCCAGTTTCTAAGGTCACTTTTTTACCCACTGTAGCACATTGGCTCTCTCTAAAACATCTTTTGTTAAGAGGTGCTGGTATAGCCACAGCACCCAGAAAAGGTGATGGCCACTCCAGGACCCCAACTGAAATGATCTATATGGGGGTCTGTCAAGGTAGGAGTGGTCATCTCCTGAATCCTGGCCCAATGCCAGAAAGATAAGAGCTTCAAAGATGGCTTCCCCCAAATGACAGTGGAGAGCAAACTGAATCTGGGAGTCTGAAACCCGGTTTCCAATTGAGCATTCATCACTTACCACCTATAGAGGCACCTTGGATGGAACCTAGGCCTGGAGTCATGAAGACTTGAATTAAAATCTGGCCTTAGATACTTACTAGCTGTGTGACCTTGGCCAAGTCACTCAATCTCTAGTTGCCTCAGTTTCCTTATCTGCAAAATGGGGTAATAGTATCTTCTATCTCCCAGGGCTGTTGTGAAGCTCAAATGAGATAATATTTGTAAAGTGCCTGGCACTTAATAAATGAATGAATGAATGAATGAATGAAGTAGGCACTTAAATGCTTATTTCCTTCCTTCTTAGCTAAGCCTCAGTTTCCTTATGTGTAAAGTGAATTCTATTCAGACTTAATAATCGGAGATAATAATAAAACCTAGCACATACTGTGCTTTAAATTTGACATATATCATATACCCATGCATATCTGTGTGTGTGTGTGTATGCGTGTGTATGTAGTCAATCCTCAGAGCAATCCTATGAAGTAGATGCTACTATTATTCCTATTTTACAGATGAAGAAACAAACTTAAAAGGGTTTAGTGATTTGTCCACGGGCCACACAGCTAGTGTGTGAGAAAGGGCTGATTCTAAGTCTCCTGACAGCCACTCCAGAGTTTGCTCCGTCCAGCCGGACGGAGCAGCCGGCTCTAAGCCGGCTCTGGTCATCTGGGCTCTTGCCCGCCCACCCGTGGTTTTGCCCCCTCGGGAGGCCTCGGGCTGGCCCTGCAAGCCCTCGCCCCCGCCCCCGTCCCTCCCCGGCTGGACCGCAGGGCGGGTGTCAGTTTCCATCCCCCAGGCTAGGGGCGGGAGCGTGGCCCCGGGCAGCAGCGCCAGCACCTATCGCTTTCTCCATCGGGGCGGGCGGATAGTCCCTGGAACTCGGACAGTTTCGTGTGCCCGCCCCGGCGGCCGAGGCCGCCTTCCAAGTGTTCCTCTGGAATCCACGCTCCGGTAAACACCCGGGGAAGAGGAAATTGGCCAAGCAAACAAGCGCGGCCGATTGCATCTGGGTGACGGCTCCCCGGGAGCAGCGCTTGCTGACGCACTCCCTGTCTTTTTCCCTACCTAGGCCTCCCGAGGAGAAGGAGGGGGTCGGAAGGAGGGGGAGGAGGAGGGAAAAGGGTGGGAGGAGAAGGGGAGGAGGGTGGAAGAGGGGGAGAAAAGAGAGGAGGGGGAAGCAAAGGAGAAGGGGGAGGAGGAGGTGGAGACGGAGGAAGGGGAAGAGAGAAAAGGGAGAGGGAGAGGGAGGAGGAGGGAAAGGAGGAGGGGCGGATGTGTGAGCGAGGCATGTGAGGCCAAGGCTGCTGGGACAGATGCGTAAGGCTTACTCACCTCCGCTTGGCCAGAGAGATTAGGCTCACCAACCCTTGGAACAGTGGCAGTTTATGGGCTGCTGGCCAGATGCCTCCAAGGCTCCTGGGTCAGGGTTTATAGAATCTATAGTCTCACACCTTCACTCTTAACGCGTCAGGGAAAGAAAATACCAAATCCACTTTAGAGCATTAGGGAGAGACAAAGGTGAATTGGCTCATGTAAAGTTATTCTTGGGACGATGAGGGAGGTGAAGATAATAAAATCCTAGTCTAAGTAAAGCGGTTTCAGTTCTACATCAATACTAGACAACAACAATAATAAACTTGTGCTTTAAAAAATTAGCTGCCCAGGTACAGGTTAGGGGAAAACTCAACTCGATGGCAGTGTGAGAAAGAGCCAGGGGTTTTAATGATCCAGAAACTTAATATGAGTCAACCGGCGAGATACAGAGGCCAAAAAAGCTAACGCGATCCGGGATGAGGGAAGGGTAGTCCAACCCTATTCTAGCCCTGTTAGACCACATCTGGTCATAGGCTCATCGATTTAAAGCTGCAACAAACCTTAGAAGCCCGAATTAAGTTCACCAACGCCACCTCCCACCCCTATTCCCCCTTATTTGACAGGTGAGGAAATTGAGACAGAGAATAAGTGACAAATGCCCAAGGTCCCAAATCGGGTTACTGTCTGAGAGGCAGGATTTGAAACTAAGACCTCCTGACTCAAGTCTAGTGCCCTACCCACCATACCTTGCTGCTCCTCCATCAGGTCCAACCTTTTGATTCCTATGCATGAAGAAAAGAGCCATTAAGCAGTTAAGTGACTCGGTCCAAGGTCACACTGGTAAGAGGTAGCCGAGCAGAGATTTGAACCCACATTCCTCCGACTTCAAATCTAGTGATCTCCCCTATTCAATTCTGAGTACCGTATATTTTTTGTTTTTGTTATACCTGACCTGCAATTTCATGGATGTCGAGAACTCTGGGAGAGAACCCTCCGACAATGCAGAGCAGCCACTCTGCTTGCAACTTTCAGTCTTAGATAACTGCCCGGGGCACTGAGAGATTAAGTCGTAGAATCACACAATTTGAAAGTTGGAAAGGACCTTGGTCATATAGTCTAACATATAGGAAACTAATGACTTGTCCAGGGCAACAAAGTCAGTATGTGTCACATGTTGGACTTGAACCCAGGTCTTCTCTCTGGACAGTGTATCTTAGGAAACACCTTGACATTTTTTGATACTACCCATTAGAATGGAAGGTCTTGAGAGCAGGGACTGTCCAACTCTTCCATTTCTATCACAAGGAAATTAGCACAGTGCTTGGCAAGTGACAAGCACTTAATACATGCCTTTTCATTCATTCACTGATTCATGCTGGAGCACATCCAGAGGAGGGTGATCAGGGTGGTGAGATGACTAGAAGCCATACCACACAAAGTTCGGTTGAAAGAATTAGAGATGTTTAACTTGGAGAAGAGAAGATTTATGGTGCACATGATCACTTGTTTTATTTTTTAGGTATAATTTCTCTCCTTTCTTCCTAACATTCTTTTTTTTTTAATTTTGAGTTCCGAATTCTCCCCCTTCTTCCACCCCTCCTCCACCCAATGAGAAGGCAAGCAATGTGATATCAATTATACATGTGAAATCATGCAAAACATATTTCCATATTAGCCATGTTGCAAAAAAAAAATAAGCAAGAAAAATAAAGTGAAAAAACTCAGCACTCAGACTTATTAATTCTCTTCCTGGAAGTGGGTGGTATTTTTCATCATGAATCCTTTGGGATTGTCTTGGATCATTGTATTGATCAGAGTAGTTAAGTCTTTCGCAGTTGATCTTCTTTACAATATTGATGTTATTGTGCACAGTGTTCTCTTGGTTCAGCTCACTTCACTTTGCTTCAGTTCACATAAGTCTTCCCAGGTTTTTCTGAAACCATCCTGCTCATCATTTCTTATAGCACATTTCTTATAGCTCTTCCATCATAATCATATACCACTTGTTCAGATATCCACCAATTCGTGATCATCGTCTCAATTTCCACTTCTTTGCCACCACAAAAAGAGCTGCTGTAAATATTTTTGTGCATATAGGTCCTAATGGGTAGGGACAATATTTTTCTGTATGTTCTGTTTGCCTAACATACTGTAAATGCTCAATAAATAGTGATGATGGGAAAAGAAATTGATTAGGAACTAGACTTGACCCCAGAACTGGAAGTTGTAGAGAGGCAGATTTAGGATCCATGTAAGGAAAATTTTCCTAACAATTCTTGCCCAAAGTGGAAGTCTTCCTTGAGAGGTAGTGAGATTCCCTATCACTGGAGGTATTCGAGTTGAAGGTGGATGTCTGCTTGTTTCAGATGTTGGAGCTAGGATTCCTCTCCTGATTTGGGTTCTCCTGGGTGCCTTCCAGCTCCTTCTCACTTTGAGATCCTATGATTCCTCACCTGACTCCTAGGCACACACCCCTGCTGATGAAATGTTGATATCCACAGGCAAGAGGAACACTGGGTCACATTCTTTCCTCTCCCAAGAGCCAAGGAAGAATATGAAAACCCAAGGTAACTTGTGACCTGCAGGAATCTCAAACTCCAAAGTTGAGGAATGCAGAAGGTGAGGCGGTGCCATGGTAACAGCCACGCTCCTGGTGCTGGTAAATTCCTCCATTCCTCCTGCAGGCTGTCAGGCCGGGGAAGGACTCTACGTGACTGGCACACCTGAGCATTCAGGGCACTTGCATTTCTTCCTGTTAACGGCGCATTACTAAAATCTTATGCATTTCCTTTCCTTCATTGGAAGGGATCTCCGAGGTCAGCTAGTTCAGCTCATGCTTGAAGCAGCCATTCTCTCTCCACCATCTCCTCAGAATAGAGGCCACAGTGTCCCTCAGAATGACCACCTAGCCTTGATTCATGGTGTATTGAGAAGACCATCAGGCCTAGGTGTCTGAGCTGCTACTAATGAACTGGATGACCTTGGACAAGTTACTGGGCTTTTCTGGGTTTTTGTTTTCTCATCAGTGAAATGAAGACCAGGTGGCCTATGTGCTCCTTCTAGCTCTAAATTTGTGGTCACGTCCAAGTTGGATTAATATTGCTCAAGACTCTAAGTCACGTCTCTAACAATCCACGACTCTGGCCTCAAGAGACAGGGAACTCGTGACCTCCAGAGGCAGCCCCATGTATCGTGAGAAAGTGCCAATCACCAGCTTTTCTCTCCTATATGGGACTGAAATCTTAGTATGATCCTCTTAACTTCCCCTGGCCTAGTCAGAGGAGGAGGAGGTAACTGGTGGACAGCCCTCGTTGCTCCTTTGGCCTCTACTGACTGTCAAGAGAAATGTGAAAGGGCCTCCACCATTTTGGGCGGGCACCCTGGGGTGGATTTAGGGAAGAACATAACAGACACAGAGAATCCCTCTGGAAGGACAGGCATGAATGGTTTGAATCTGTACTGTGAAAGGCAGTACTCCCAATGAGGAGATGGCAGACGCGATGGGCCTGCCCTGGTTTTCATTCTCTCCCGTGGAGCAAAGTGGACCATCCCCACCTAATAGAACACTGCTGGAGGTTTTTTCCTCTTCCCAGGCCTCTCAATACATTCTAAATTTCCTGAAGTTAGGGACATTTTTTTGATTTTGTCATAAGAGATAGATTTAGGGAATGGGGAAGGAAAATATTTATTAAGCACCTACTATGTTCCCGGCATCGTGCTAAGCACTTTATAAATACTATCTCATTGATCCTCACAACAACCCTGGGAAGTATATGCTATGATTTCCCCCATTTTATAGTTGGAGGAAACTGAGGCAGACAGAAGTTAAGTGACTTGCCCAGGGTCACACAGCTAGCCCGTGTATAAGGTCACATTTGAACTCGGGTCTTCCTAACTTCAGGCTTAGTGCTCTATCTACCATATTGTGCCCTCTTTATATTCTCTTTGCCTCACACAGTGTGTGGCACATAGTAAGGACTTACTAAATACCTATTGAAATGGATTGGATTTCATAAGACAGCCTTTCAGATATCTGGAATCATCTGTTATGTCACCCCTCCCTCTTAAGTCCTTCTTTCCTAGACTAAGCATCCTCAGTTCCTGCCACCGAGTCATTTAAATTCTACTGAATTAGATTCAGCAAACGTTTAAGTACTTGCTACCTGCAAGGCACTGTTATGGGCGTTGGGGGATCGATGAAACAATGAAACAGTAGCTCCTGTAAAGGAGCTTGTCGGGAGGGTTGGGGGGCAGGGAGGTGGGGAAGATGCAACAAATACATAGATAAGGAAATACTGTCCCATGAGGGGCAGGGAGAGTTCGAATCACCTAGATGAACTTTCCCATAGCATGCTCTCTAGCCCCCTCACCATCCTGATTCTCCTCTTCAGCCTGCCAATGCCCCCTCCTAAAATGTGGCGCCTAGAAATGAGCGCAACATTGTTGATGGGGTCTGTCTGAGCGAGTCGGAGGCCAGGGGGATGATGGATCGCCTGGCTTCTTTAGCAGCCAGATTCCCATTCAGCTCAACTTCCCCAGGCCAAAGGCACCACCAGGCTCTGAAGGCTTGTTGCCAGGTGGTTTCATCACCCCATCATCACCTAAATCGCTATGTCGTTTGAAAGGTTAGTGAAAACTGTGTTGTATTGATTTTTCCCTGTGTCACTTTCATTTGTAGTATTTCTGCTGTTTTTTTCTTTTCTGGAATTATCCTTGGCTAGGAAGCAGCCTGGTGGGGTAAAAAGAGCTTTGGTTTTGGAGCCCGGAAGATAGGGTTCCTTCTGTGAACTTGGGCCTCACTGGGCGTCAGTTTCCCCATCTAGAAGATAAGGGGGCTGTACTAGGTAAGCCTTAAGGGCTTGTTCAGCTTCAAATCGTCTGTATGGAAAGCTAAGATGTGATTCTGTGGTTTGTAAGCATATCCATAGACAAAATGCAAATAAATGCTGTTTTAATGGTATTTGTGGGCTTTTAAAAAATAGATGTGTTTGTATGTGTATACAAATATATACACACAGATATATGTATATACATATACATATGTTATTGTTATTATTTATGACTAGCAATGATTGGTTAGCCATCTACTGGGATGGCTAAAATAATTTGGCTTCCATTACCCAGACTTAATTTGGCTTTAGGCCTTAACCAATCATTGCTAGTCATAAACAAAAATAGCAATTTATGAAATCCTTACAAAGTTCTTTACGTATGTCACTTTTTTGGCCCTCACAATAATCCCTATAAAGACTGTGCAAATACAGGATGTCCCAAGAGTCTTGGTACAGTTTTAAGCGGCTTGAGATTGTATCAAGACTTTTAGATTTTCTCCATTTTACAGATGAGGAAACTGAGGTTCAGAGTGATTCTTTGACTCTCTCATCACACAGTTAGCCAGTATTTAAAACATAAGTCTTGCGTTCCCAAGTCCAGTGCTCAAAGACCCCGCATGCTATCAATCAGCTTCTCAGAGTTGTCTATTTCATTGTTGTATTGTTCTAGCTGGGAGAAAGTTCGCTCTTATTTTGATTTGAATTAGTCCTACTTCTAACATGAAAGGATTAGGCTTTTATGTTAGGGAGAAAGAGGGAAAGGTAATAGTTTGGAAAGAAGTTGCCTCGGGAAAAATGGGTTTTTACTCCAAAGGGAAGTCTTTCTCTTTCTTCTCAAGTCTCCTTTTTTGGTGTCCTTTTCCTCTAATTGATTTTCCTACCCATACTCATGTGCTGAGTGCCCACCTTCTTCAAATTTTATTCATAGCACCAGTATTAGGCCTCTACTCCAAACAGATCAAAGAAACAATATTTAGAATAGCTCTTTTTTGGTGGCAAAGAATTGGAAACCAAGGGAGGGTCCATCAATTGGGAAATGGCTGAACAAGTTATGATATATGAATGTGATAGAATACTATTGTACTGTAAGAAATGAGAAACCTGGGAAGACTCGTATGAACTGATGCAGAGTAAAGTGAGCAGAACCAGAGGAACAGCTCGTACAATAACAGAATTGTCAAGATAAACAATTTTGGAAGACTTAAGAACGCTGATCAATGCAATGATCAGCCACAATTCCAGAGGACTCATGAAACATGTTACCTCCCACCTGACAGATTGCTGAGTATAGACCAAGACATATGTTTTGACCAATGCAGGAATTTGTTTTGCCTGACTATCCACATTTGTTATAAAGACTTTGTTTTTCTTTCTTTTTCAATTGTGAGAGGGAGAAGGGGGAGAGAAAATATATTTTTCTAGTTGAAAAAATATAATTAAATAAAACATATACATTTTACTGCAAGGTAATGATCTGATAAAATCATTCACTTGCATACTCAGGAAGTTCAACAAGCTTTTCTTGATGCCTCACCATGACGGTGGGGCAAGCCTGAGTTTCTCAAAGCAATGCCTGTAGCACTCAAGCTCTGGCAACTTCTGCCATGTTGGAAAGAGTTTCTGAGGACCAACCTAGCTAAGCAATGGAGAGGCCCATCACCAAGTAGACTGATTGCTTGTTGTCGAATTCTTTGGCCATGGCAACCTAGTATGTTTGCCAAAGGCATTTGCCATTGTCATGGAAGAGATCCAGCTCAGAGTCTAAGGGGAAGAGGGATTCCCTGTGGATGATGAGGTCCTCCAGATGCTCCTGTTTTTGGATGACATTATGCAAAGGGCATCAAGCCCCTGACACTGCAGAGACTCCTGAATGAGATCAGAAATCATTCAAAAGAGTTTGGCGCAATTATCAGAATGGGAAAAACCAAGCAGATGAAGAATATATATGGTCCAGATACAGTTGAACGGGCAACCTATAGAGCTTGTCCATCCATATATTTATCTTGAACAGACACTGGCAAAGGGATAAGTGAATTGTGCCCAGAATTGAAAAGGCAGAAGAAAGCAGATGAACTGACATTTGGGAAATTACAAAGTTATTGTAATGACTCCAAATTTCTTACTGAAACAATGACCCATCTTTTTTAATACCACTCTTCTTCCTGTTTTGTTGTACTACTGCATTTATACTAAAATAGAAAGAAGACTGAAAAGATTTTTGTGTTGTAACTTCTAGGGTTTTTGCATTATAATGCATCTGACTTAAGTCAAAGAAATGAAGCTCTAACAGTGGAATTTCTGAGTTAGCTTGAAGGGAGCATTTAGGGTGGGGGAGGTGAATAACCTTCCCAGGACCCTTGAAATCGTGGTTATAAGAATATCTATTTTAAGGAGAGCCTTAACCACCCAGTGCTTGAATTGACTAGAACTGAATTATCTTTTTAATGCTGAATGGGAAATGTTGACAACATCGTACCAGGATGTCTGATCTCCCAGGGGAAAGTCATGGTATTGCCTACAGAGAATGCTCAGTGATAAATTAATTGACTGATTGGTGAGAGTACAGAATTCATGGGGAAGGGAATCTTTCCTCATTTTACAGAATGACCTCGGGCATACTACCTAACCTTATCTTTTAAAGTGTCCGTGTATAAAACCATCAACATTATCATCAGATCCTAGATTGTCAGAGTTGAGAGAAGCCTTAGAACACAGGAGGTCAGAGCTGAGAGGGGCCTTAGAACACAGGAGGTCAGAGCAGGGAGGGCCCTTAGAACACAAGAGCTCAGAGCTGGGGGGGAGGGGCCCTTGGAACACAGAATGTCAGAATTTGGAGGGCCCTTGGTACAAAGAGTGTCAGAGCTGGGAGGGCCCTTAGAACACAGAGTGTCAGACCTGGGAGGGGCCTTAGAATACAAAATGTCAGGGCTGGGAGGGTCTTGGAACACAGACAGTCAGGGCTGGGAGGATCCTTGGGACACAGTGTAGAGGTAGGAGGGGCCTTAGAATACAAAATATCAGACCTGGGAAGGTCTGTAGAACACAAAAGGTCAGAGCTGGGAGGGGCCTTGGAACACAGAATGTCAGGACTGGGAGGAAACTTACATCATGGAATGTTAGTGAAGAAACATTTTTAAGTGCCTACTATGTGCCACTTTCTGTGCTAAAGTTTTACAGATTCAAATACAAAAAAGAATGACAGTCCTTGCCTTTAAGTTGCTTAATGGGAGAAAACATTAAAATGCTGGAGAAAACAGCAAAGAAAAGGGGGCGGGAGGTGGCTGAGGGGGAGCACTGAGGCTGACCTGATCATGAAGGAGAATGAAGTCTCTGGGCCATGATGGCAGACAAAGGGGTGTAACAGGGTGGTAAAAAGGGAATGAGTTCTGTTTTTGGCAGTGTTGAGCTTGACATTCCTATGGGACCTTTGGCTGAAGATGTTTAATAAACAATTTTTTTTTCAAAGAAACATGAGAAGATTCATATGAAGTGATGCAGAGTGAAGAAAGTAGAGTCAAAGGAACAAAATTATGACTATGGCAATGTCAATAAAGACAATATTTCATGGCAACAACACTTGGGTCAAATACAACAGACAATAGGGGTACCATATTTTAAAATTGAAACAAATGCATTTTCTTTCTGCTAAGAATAAGTGAACTACAAATTAGAAAGTGGTATTTTATCAGTGCAATGGTGTTCTCAGGCAATTTTGCTTAGTTGTTTTCAGGGAATGTACTTAGTGATGGGGTGAGAGGGGTTTAATAGACAATTTGAAATGTGGCCCTGAAGCTCAAGGTAGAGACTAAGACTGGAGATATAAACCTTGGAGTTATCTGAGTAGTAAATGAACCCATGGGGACTGATGAGGAAGGGTGGGGAACAGAAGGAAGGAGAGGAGAGAGAGAATGAGAAAGAGGATAGAGGGAGGGAGAAGAGAGAATACGAGAGAGAGGACAGAGAGATAAAGACAGAATGAGAGAAAGAAGCAAGAGTAAAACGGGGAGAGAGAGAATGAGAGAGATAGAGGAAAGAGAATGAGAGAAGAGAGGGAGAAAGAGGAGAGAAAATGAGAGAGAATGAAAAAGGAAAGAGAAAAAGGATGGGAAAGAGGAGAGAGAATTAGAGAGAGAGAGAAAACAGAAGATTGAAAGAGAATGAGAAGACAAAGAGGGGGAGAGAAAGGGGAGAGAAAGAGTTGGTGTGGGGAGGAGAGAGACCAGGAGGAAGAGGGCCCCAGGGAAGAGCTTGGGGGTGTGGCCATAGTTAGGGGACAAGATATGGATGATGATCCATGAAAAGTAAACTGAGAAGGAGCAGTTAGACAGCTAGAAGGAGATCCAAGAGGGTGCTTGTTGAGTAAACGACTATTGAATGAAGAAATGGCTTGCTTTGTATGAAGAGTCCCTCTGCCTTCTAGTTCTAAATCCTATGACCTTTCCATTCCTGTTTCTGACATTTACTAGCTGGAGATTCACGGGCCAGTGAGTCACTGGGACGTCATCTGCCAAGTGCTTTGCCCCACCAGAGACCATGCCCTAGAGGGCTTCACCAGTCCCTGCCCTGCCCCCCTGCTCTCATGATTGGTGAGGACCTCGTGAGGCCCGGTTTGTCTGGGCTAGACCGGGCTATGCTTCCCTTGACTCCTCAGTCATCTTCTTACTTTTCTTTCTGTTTCTTCTCCAGGCCTCCCCCACCCCATGCCAGGCCCTTTACACTTTTGGAAATATGATCAAATCAACAGAGACAGCTAGGTGGCACAGTGGATAGAGAGCCCTGGGCCTGGAGTCAGGAAGACCTGAGTTCAAACTTGACTTCAGACACTAGCTATGGGAACCTGGGCAAGTCACTTAACCTCTGTTTGCCTCAGTTTCCTCAACTGTAATAGGGGGA
This sequence comes from Vombatus ursinus, assembly GCF_900497805.2. Lineage (NCBI taxonomy): Eukaryota > Metazoa > Chordata > Mammalia > Diprotodontia > Vombatidae > Vombatus > Vombatus ursinus. The sequence goes on from NW_020954553.1 coordinate 8,301,335, forward strand.
TAATAATAGCACCTACCTGGAAGGGTGTTATGTGGATCAAATGAGATGTTTGTAAAGTGCTTATTTAGCACAGTGCCTGGCACATAGTAGGTGCTATATAATGCTTATTCCTCCCTCCCCCCACCCCCTTTAAATACTGCCACAGATAGGGCAAAGGCTGTGTCAATCTATTCCTAGGTAGCTCCACTAACCATTCTCAGAACTACTCCCCTCCATATATTGCTTCCCCTCTTTAGAATATAATCTCCTTAAGGATAGGGAATTTCTTCATTTTTGTATTTGTATACTAAGTGCTTAGCAAAGTACTTGGAACCTAGTAATTCCTTAACAAATGCCTTTTCATTTCATTCATTCATTCATTCATTTATTCACTAACTACAAATTGCTATATAAATATCAATTATTATGGATGACAATTAACAATAATTATTCATAATCATCATTAGTTATAATCGTAACAATAACTGCTTGGAGTCTTCACTATAAAATGGGGGAAAATAAGTAATTGTATTATCTCACAGGGAAGTCATTCTATCAACTGTAAGGCACTATAGAAATGTGAATTATTATTAGCAATTATGGTAAGTAGTTATTGCAGATTTTTATGTCTCTTATGTAAACACAGCTTACCACCAAGCTATTTCCCCTGCTGGTTTTAAAGAAAGCAGGAACCATGTCTAGCTTAGTACGTCCCTCAGGATTTTGCAGTAGTAGTAGACACTTGATACATGGTTATTCAATTGGACAGCCACTCATTAAGCACCAACAACATGAAAGGCATAGTGCTAGGGATGGGGGATACAAAAATTTGTAGTGAAAGATGGATGAATTGTATAGTTCCTGCCCTCAGAGAACTTCCAGTCTAGTTGTGGGGAGATGAATTGTACATAATCAATAAACATAAAGTAAAAAGTGACGGGGGCAAAGGAGAGACCGAAACAAAATGCTTTAGCAAAATTTGAGGGAATGAATGAGTGAATGAATTAATGAACAAGCATTTATTAAATATCTGCTGTATGCCAGGCATCATGCTTGCCAAAAGGGACACAGTTTCTGTTCTCAAAGATCTTGCATTCTGCTAAGGGAGAGGACATGTAAATGTAAGAATATACAGAATGAAAACATCAAGAAAAATACATCAGTACAAGGCAGGTAGACACAAGGTAATTAGAGAAGGAGAACACTAGCAGTTGAAAGGCTTCAGGTCTAGGATCAAATGCCAAACCCTCTGGGTCAATGCTGGACCACTTCTTCAGTATCTCACATGTTAGCCTCCTTTCCAGTCACACAAACCTGGTTTAAGCCTCCATCACTTCTCACCTCCTCATCGGTCTGTCTTTCTCATCTAGACCCTCCCTTCTCCAATTGTTCTCTACCATATGGATATTCACATTGCACAGATACCACCATACCACTCTCCTGTTGGAGAAGCTTCAGAGGCTCCCTGTGGCCTCTAGGATAAAATGAAAGCTTTCTTTGGAATGTAAAGCCCTTCACAATCTGACTCCAGCCTATCTTCCCCGGCCAATTCTGCATTACTCCTTCTCACCTACAATGGCCTACTTATCGATCCCTGTGACATTCCATCTCTCTTTCCCAGTCTTTGTGCATATTATTTATTCCTTCCCCCCCATCCCTAAGTTTGAAATGTTCTCCCTCCTCACCTTTGCCTCTTGAAACTCTATTTCCCTTCAAGGTTCAACTCAAACGCCATCTCCTTAAAGAGGACTTTCTATTGGTTGTTAGCATCCCCACTCTCACCTCCAAACCATGCTGTATTAATTTTGTGGATATTCCATATCAATTTATCTAGGACCAGGATGTACCAGAATGTACTGAGTCACTGGGGGAAGGGACTGACTGGCTTATTTTAATAGTAATCACACCTAACATTTCATTTACTCTGTGTCCATTGTGCTAAGCACGTTACAATTATTACCTCATTAAAATAACCTTGGGAGATAGGTGATTTTATTATTCGCATTTTACAGATGAGAAAACTGCAGCAAACAGGTTAAATGACTTGTTCAGGGTCTTACAGCTAAGTAAATATCTGACACCAGGTTTGAATTCGGATTTTCCTGGCTGCAGGATTGGTCCTCTATCCCTGGTGCCACCTTACTTTGTATCCTCAGTACCTAGAACAGTGCCTGTCATATAGTAAATGCTTCATAAAGATTTATTGATTGATTAATTATTGATAGATAGGGTTCAGGGGACAGTTCCCAGACCACTGGGTTATCCAGGCATGATATTTTCTGTTTTCTAGGTGGGAACAGGAGTCAAGAAAAGGGTGGAGAGAAATCTGTAATCTACAATCCAAGTCCTTTGGGACACGAGCCTTCAAGAGGCCTTAGCCCAAGAACTAACGGGGGGACTGAATACAGTGATGCTCCTTTAACACTAAGGCCAGGAAAGCAATCTGAGACATAGATGAATATAGGTATTAGATCTAGAAAGGACCTTTGATAGCACAAGACCATAGCGGGAATGTGTTTGTAAATGTTTAACAAGAGGCTCTCTGAAAGAAAAAAAATATCCTCATGACATACATTTAAGTCTAATCTGCAATTACTGACATTTTCTCCATCTTCTTAAGTCTGTGTAATCCATGGAACAATAGATCAAGCCATGATTTGTAGGATCTGTTGATTTCTGGAGTATAAATATTCACACTGAAAATTTAACTGTCTGCTGGAGCCAGTATGAATGGACTTCAGCATGCCCCTGGATAATAGGCTCATAAATCTAGAGCTGGCATGGCCATAAGGGCTGTCCAGCCTAAGCTCCTCATATCATCCATTGGGCATCTCTACTACAAGCCTTTTTTCCTTCCAATCTTTTCTCTTCCTAGCTACCAAAGGGATTTTCCAGAAATTCGAGTCTAAGCATATTCCTCCTCTACTCACTAAGCTTCAGAGGCTCCCTATTACCTTTTGGATCTGTTCGGCATTGAACTCATTTCACAACCTGGTCTCTCCCTACCTCTGCAGTCTTCAGACACCTACTGGCTGTTCCATACAGTGCAGGCCTTTCCCTGTCTCCTTTCTCTTGTACTGGCTGGCTTTTTTTGCATGGAATTCATTCTTTCTTCATGTCTGCTTCTCAGAATTCCTGATTTCCTTCAAGGTTCAGCTCGAACATCACCTTCTTGCCATAAGCTGAGGCCTTATGAGCCACTTTCTCCCATCACATGTGTATATTATTTATGTGCATATGTATGTGTGTGTTGTATCCTCTGTTAGAATGTAAGCTCCCTGAAAGCAGGGACTACTTTCCTTTTGTCTTCATGTTCCCAGTATAGTTCCTGAAACAGAATAAGTTCTTAATAAATGCTTATTGATCAATGAAGACTTTGGAGCCCAGAGACCCAAATGACCTTACTAAGGTCACACTGGTACAAGATTTGAACCCAGATCCTCTGATTCTGCTCTATTCACAGTACCACACTGCCCTCTCAAGATGAGAAGTCAGCCCAGAAGATAGAGTGGTATAAGGGAAAGATCACCAGACTCTGAGTTGGGAGATACAGTTCTAATCCAAGTCTGGCTGCTAGCTTACTGTGTGATCTTGGGCAAGACTTCACTGGGCCTTCATTTCCTCATCTGCAAAATGAAATCCTTTGCCTGATTCAAAGTTCTTTCCAGCTCTGAAAATCTCCGGACCTTCCTTCTAGGAAGGGAAATCAAATGGCCTTTTCCTGTTCGTTATCCAACCCATGGCTGATGTTGGTTGAGACAGAGAGAAGTCTATGGATTCAATTCAGTGAGAGAGAAATTCCTGGAGAAATCTCTCAGTCCCGTTGTCTCCTGGGTCTGTTTTATCCTGTATAATTATTATTAGGCTATAATTTTCCAGATACCACCATTGAGGGGAAATCTCCCTCCTTTCTCTCTCCCCCTTCCGTTCCCCCTTGCAAAAAAAAAAAACCCAACAACCCCAGCACTAGCCATGACATCTTTGAACATCTACCATTCCTCTCTCTCTTTCCCTGGCTGGGTTTTCCCGGAACAGCAGGGACTTACTTGGAGGTTGTCATCTGCTTTGTGGGGCAGTGATTGCTCTGTGTGATTGAGGCCAATGGGAGCTTCTGCAGCTCTCTGCAGTCCTCCTGGGTACTTACAAAGGCTGATGGGCAAGTGGGGATCTTTCTGCTTTCTGGGGAATCTGGGCACCCACTCATTTTTTTTTTTTTAAAGAGGTCTGTAAAATTCCAGACTGTAGATTAGAGGCAGGGGATGGGTGGGGCGGTGAATCAGTGCATTCCTTCCTCCCCCTTCTCCCTCCTCCATGGGTTATCACTCTGGTAGGGTGTGGGCCTTCTAATGGAAAGACCTACTGGCAGATCTTTTCTAATCTAAGCAGAATTCCAGACTAGCTGAAGAGTGCAGAAACACTCCCTTCTTCTCCTTCCTAAACTGGACTGAGCTCTGGTCCCTCATTAATTGGCCACTGACAAAAGAGAAAATTCTCAGACCATGGCCTCATTTGGTTTATGATTTGGAAAATTTCTCCCCTTGTCCCCACAGGGGTCCCCAACCATAAGAATCAGAGAATCTTAGCGTGGTGTTGGCCAGGCCACAACTTTCTTAGATCAGGATCTCATTACCTCTTGCCTGAACTATTACAGTGACCTAACAAAGCCCCCTGTTTCAACTATTTTCTCCCCTCCAGCTCATCCCCACTCTTACCCCAACACAGCCGTGTCATTCTCTGTTCATTTAGTCTATCAATCAACTACTAATCATCTATTAATCACCTACTCTGTGCCAGGCCCTGTGCTAAATGCTGGGGTGACAAAGAAAGGTAAAAGAGTTTGCCCTCAAGGAGCTCATAGTCTAATGGAGGAGACCACAACTATGGACATACAAGGACAAACAAGATCGAAGGCATCATAGGCTGGAGATAAATTCTCCAGGGTCCCTGTAGCCTCTAGGATAAAAATGCAAACTTTTGCATATCCAGACCAAATTCACATGACCTCCCTTTGTAAACTTGGCATTCCAGAAATTTGCTATTTGCTATTTCCCTTACATTGCATTTCATCTCCTGCCTTGTCCACTGGCTGTCTTCTATGTCTGGAATGCTCTCCTTCATTTCTCCCTCTGGGAATCCCTAACTCTTTTCAAGATTCAGCCCAAGGGCCATGTCTAACAAGAGGCCTTTCTTAATATTCTAGGTTGTTAGAACTTGGCCCAATCCCCAGTCACTTTGGCTATACGGTACTGTGTATTTATCTATCCCTTGAAATGTTGTTTCCCCAGGAGACAGTAAACTCCTTGAGGGTAAAGACTTTCATTTCTTCCTTCATATCCTCAGTGCTTACTTAGCACAGTGCCTGGCACATATTAGGTAGTTAATAAACACTTATTGAATTGAACTTGTTCATCTGTAGCAGTAGCATTAATTCAACAAATGTATTTCTCTGACCAGGTAACCTTCTTACTTCTAAGGACCATAGATAGCTAGATAGACGGAGAGTGGGATGGATATAGATAGGCAGATAAAGGAAAGATAGGTAAATAGGGGAGGAGCCAATGGTGGAAAGAAGGCGGCCATTCCCTTGAGCTCTCCCCAAAACCCCTCCAAATACCTTAAAACAATTCCTGGAGAAATTCCTTTTGTCTTCTTCCCTTTGCAAACTTGGTAAGAACCCACAAAAATAATATGAAATATTTTTCTAGCCAAAGCTGGCTGAAATAATTTTCTAGCCAAAGACAACTTAGAAGGTCAGCAGAAAAGGTTGGTTGCACCTGGGTGAGAGTGTCACTGTCCAGTACAGATTGTTCTAGCACAGACCGGGTCCCAGCAACCCAGGAGTGGGCTTTGAGAGCCACTGAGTCAGCAGCAGCAGTGGCTGCTTCCAGAGCTCTCAGCCCACAGATGGCAAGGGGGCCGAACAACCGATCAGAAGGAGATTACAGGGATCTCTCTGGTGGCACTAGAGGCAGGCCTCTGTTGCTTTGCCCATTCTCAGATCTGAGTCACAGTCCTGGGTGGCAGTCCCAGGGTGAGGAGGAACACCAGCACTTGCGGCCCACAGCAATGGAGTAGTTCTAGGGCAGAAAAAAGTGCTTGTGGTCACTCACAGACCAGAGCACAGGCCAGGAGAGTAGTAAATACTTCTCCTTAGATCATACCACCTTGGAAGAACTGAAAAGTTACAGGTCCCTAGAAAAATCTCTGAAAATAGCTGCACAAAATCTCGAAAGCTTGAAACAGTGTGCCTTCCATCCTGGAAGCAGAACCCAACTTTAAAGTTAAAAGTCAAGAAACAGGCTGAAAAAATAAGCAAACAACATAAAAAATTCTGACCATAGAAAGTTACTGTGGTGACAAGAAAGATCAAAACACAATACTCAGAAGAAGATAACAAAGTCAAAGCTCCAACATCCAAAGCCCCCAAGAAAAATATGAATTGGTCTCAGGCTTTGGAAGAGCTCAAAAAGGATTTTGAAAATCAAGTAAGAGAGACAGAGGAAAAATTGGGAAGAGAAATGAGAGTGATGTAAGAATAGACAGCTAGGTAAAGGAGCCACCAAAAAAAAAAATACTGAAGAAAATAAAAGCTTAAAAAACAGACTGGGGGCTGCTAAGTGGTGCAGTGGATAGAGCTCTGGCCTTAGAGTCAGGAGGACATGAGTTCAAATTCAGCCTCAGACACTTGACACTTACTAGCTTTGTGACCCTAGGCAAGTCACTTAACCCTGATTGCCTCCCCAAAAAACAAACAAACAAACAAAAAAAAAAAGCAGACTAGACCAAATGGTAAAAGAGGCACAAAAAGCCAATGAGGAGAAGAATTCCTTAAAAAGCAGAATTGGCCAAATGGAAAAGGAGATACAAAAGCTTACTGAAGAAAATAATTCCTTAAAAATTAGAATTGAGCAAATGGAGGCTAATGAGTTTATGAGAAATCAAGAAACAATAAAACAAAACCAAAAGAATGAAAAAATAGAAGACAATGTGAAATATCTCATTGGAAAAACAACTGATCTGGAAAATATATTTAGGAGAGGTAGTTTAAAAATTATTGGACTACCTGAAAGCCATGATCAAAAAAAGAGCCTAGACATCATCTTTCAAGAAATTATCAAGGGAAACTGCTCTGATGTTCTGGAACTACAAGGTAAAATAGAAATTGAAAGAATCTACCAATCACCTCCTGAAAGAGATCCCAAAATGAAAACTCCCAAGAACATTATAGCCAAATTCCAGAGCTCCCAGGTCAAGGAGAAAATATTGCAAGTAGCCAGAAAGAAACAATTCAAGTGTCATGGAGCCACAGTCAGGATAACACAAGATTTAGCAGCTTCTACATTAAATGATTGGAGGGCTTGGAATATAATATTCCAGAGAGCAAAGGAGCTAGGATTACAATCAAGAATCATTTGCCCAGCAAAACTGCGTATAATCTTTCAGGGGGAAAACTTGATATTCAATGAAATAGAGGACTTTCAAGCATTCTTGATAAAAAGACCAGAGCTGAATAGAAAATATAACTTCCAAATATAAGACTTGAGAGAAGTATAAAAAGCTAAATAGGAAAGGGAACTCATAAGGGAATTAATGAGGCTAAACTGTTTACATTCCTACATTGGAAGATGATATTTTTAATTCATTAGAACTTTCTCATTATTAAGGCAGTTAGAAGGGGTGTATATAGACAGAGGGCACAGGTGTGAGTTGAATATGAAGGGAAGATATAAAAAAATAAAATTAAGGAGTAAGAAAGAGTAATGTATTGGGAGAAAGGGAAAGGGAAGGGTAAAATGAGGTAAATTATCTCACATAAAAGAGGCAAGAAAAAGCTTTTACAGTGGAGGGGAAGAGAGAGAAGGTGAGGGGGAGTGAGTGAACCCTATTCTCATCAAAATTGGCTCAAAAAGGGAATAACATACACACTCAATTGGGTATAGAAATCTTACCCTACAGGAAAATAGGAGGGAAAGGGGATCATAGAAGATGGGGGATAGAAGGAAGGGCAGACTGAAGGAGGGGGTAGTCAGAAGCAAAACACTTTTGAGGAGGGACAGGGTGAAAGGAGAGAGAGAATAAAATAAATAGGGTGGGGGGATAGGATGGAGGAAAATATAGCTAGCTATGGTAACTATGAAAAAATTTTTGAAGCCGGTTTCTCTGATAAAGGCCTCATTTCTCAAATATATAGAGAACTGAGTCAAATTTATAAAAAATAAGAGCCATTCCTCAATTGATAAATGGTCAAAACATATGAAGTCAGTTTTCACATGAAGTAATCAAAACCATCTATAGCCATATGAAAAAAATGCTCTAGCTTACTATTGATTGGAGAAATGCAAATTAAAACAATTCTGAAATACTACCTCATACCTATTAGATTGGCTAATTGGACAGAAAAGGAAAATGACAAATGTTGGAGGGGATGTGGGAAAAATGAGTCTTAATGCACTGTTGGTGTAGTTGTGAATTGATTCAACCATTCTGTAGAGCAATTTGGAACTATGTCTAAAGGGCTATAAAACCATGCGTACTCTTTGACCTAGCAACACCGCTAGTAGGTCTATATACAAAAATGGATAAAAAACAAAAAGGAAAAGGACCTACATGTACAAAAATATTTATAGAAGCTCTTTTCTCATGACAAAGAATTGGAAATTGAGGGGATGCCCATCAGCTGGGGAATGGCTGAACAAATTGTGCTATGTGATTGTGATGGAATACTATTGTGCTGTAAGAAATGATGAGCAGGATGCTCTCAGAAAAACCTGGAAAGATTTGCACGAGCTGCTGCAAACTGAAATGTACTATGTACAAAATAACAGCAATACTGTAAAATGATCAGCTGTGAATGCTTTAGCTATTCTCAGCAATACAATAATCCAAGGCAACTCTTATGATGAGACTTATGATGAAAAATGCCCAGAGAAAGAACTGATGGTGTCTGAATACAGTTTGAAACATACTTTTTAAAAAATTTTCTTTATCTTTCTTTAAGTTTTTTTTCTATGTTTTCTTTCACAATATGACTGATATGGAAATATGTTTTGCATGACTCCACATGTAGTGGAGTTGATATAGGTTATATTGAATTGTTTGCCTTCTCAACGAAGGGGTTAGGGAGGGAGGAAGGGAGAGAATTTGAAACTCGAAGTTTTAAAAACAAATGCTAAAAACTGTTTTTACATGTAATTGGGGAAGAGAAAATAGTAAATAATTTAAAATTGGAAGGATAGGTGGATAGATATAGATAGATAGAGATAGGTAAATAGATAAGTAGGTAGATAGTTGATTGTCCTTCATTTCAAAGAGGACCAATGTCATCATGGAGTGATGTCTTGACTTGCAAGTAAATTGGATTTCAGTGAAGCAGAATTGCGCAAAGTTATCAGCCTCCCTTACTCTCTCTTTCAGTCATCTAAGCTCAGTGGCAGGACAAAAGTCAGGAAGATTGGTGATGGCCTAGGATGCAGTGGCTGACCTTGGTGTCTTCCATATCTGACCAAGCTCTAAGCGCTCTATGGAACCTGTTTCAGCTGCCTTCATGGCCATTGGAACAAATTGTTCTCTTTTGCCCATTTCACCAATGGAAGTCTTCACTTGCTTGAGGTAGACATCCCCCTAAATCATTAGCCCATCTGCTGAGACAGTTTTACTAGGGTGTGGCCACTGCCCATGCTACAGCTTCTTGGAGCCATAGGTGAGAGTTGTGTGAAAGGTGGGTGTATGGGATGTTCAGGGAGTACTAACACCTCTGTTGTGAGGGCTTGCCAAGCCCTTTTTAGGACTGCTCATCCATCCTTGATGCCCACCTTTCACCCAACTCTTATCTGTGGCTCCAAGATATACATAAATAGATATAGATGGATGGGTGGATATAGCTAGCTAACTGGATATAGATAGGTAGATAGATAGAAATATATAGATAAGTCGATAGGTAGGTTGATAGCTAGTTAGCTAGATGGATGGGCATAATAGAAAGATATAGATAGGTAGAGATAAATAGCTAAGTAGATAGGTAGATAGATGGATATAGATAGAAATAGAGGGATATAGGTAGCTAGATGGATATAGATAGATAAGTAGGTAAATAGAGATAGCTAAGTAGGTAGATGGGTAAATGGATAGACAATAGAGATAGCTAGAGATAGGTAAGTAGATAGATGAATGGGTAGATAGACAAGTAGGTAGGTAGGTAGATAGATAGATAAATAGATAGATAGATAGATGAGTGTGCTAGAACCAGCCCAGCTTAAGAGAGCCCCGATTGTTAAATCTTCAGTGTAGGTATTTACACCTGGCTATACATCAGAGCTTGATTTATTGTTTTATTGATTGTCTAGACTCAGGAAAGTGAGAAATGAATGGAAAAATGTTAATATGCAAATTAAACTTAAAAGTGTGTTATATACAATTTTTTTGGAGGGCTGATTATTGAACATTTACCATTACACTGATAGATAGACAGGAAGACAGTATTCATTATGTGCTTTCCAGAGCTGGCACTGTGCAAGCAAGCAAGGTAAGCCAGCCAGATAGTTCCTGACTCCAGGGAGCTTAACAGAGAAGGCAGTGAATAGAGGGGGTGCTGAAAGGGGGTGGGGTACATATGTGGCTTCGTGGGGTGGAGATGACCAGGAAGTAGAGGTTTGATTCTGGACAGGGCCAAATGGATGCTCATGTCTTAGAGCCCAGGGACCCAGAGACAGAGTCCAAGTTACCATCTAGAGCTTGGAAGGGTCCTTGGAAGAGGCCATGTAGATCAATCCCTTCATTGTAGAGGTGATAAAATGAAGGTTTAGGGATCATAGGTTTGTAGGATCACAGGAGTATAGCATTTAGGGCTAGAAGGGACCTTAGACGCCATCTTGTCCAAATCCTTCATTTTACAGATGAGGGAACTGAAGCTCAGAGAAGTCTGAAGACTTGCTGGAGGTCACATAGGTGGTGCCCAAGCTAGGGTCTGAACCTGGGTACTGTGACTCCAGAGCTAGGTTCTTTCCCCACTGATACTACCTCCACCTTAGCCTCAGCTTCTCTGCACATAAAATGGGGATAATAACATCTATAGCACCTACTCCTAGTAGCATTATAAAAATGCATTATATCACTTCTCTAGTGTTTCCTTATTGCTTATTGAATAAAGTATGAATTCCAAATATTGAAGGCCACCTTCCCCCACTCACGTAGCTCCATCCTACTTGCTCAGCCTTATCTTATTCCATTCTCCTTCATGCTTTCCAAGTTTCAGCCAAATCGGATGACTCTTCATCCCATTCTCATCTCATCTTCTTGCATTTCCATGTCCTTGTTCAAACTGTCTCTCATTTCTTGGACTGGCTTCCCCTGCATCCATCTCTATTGAAAACCATCTCTTTCTTCAAGGCCTTCCTAACCCTCCCCTGCGCCAGCTCCAAGGAGAAAGTAATGCCTCCCTCCCCTACTCAGGTCTCTCAAAATACTATCTTTGTCTTCTTTATCCTGATCTCTCTATCCCTTGTAACACAGTTACCTGTGTGTTTGGCTTTCCCTTCATTACACAGCGTGACCTTTGAGAGTGGAACCTGAGTCATTTGTAGCCCTAATATCCAGCATGATGTTTTATCCTTAGGCACATAATAAATAAACGTCTGTTAACTGGAACAAATAATTCTCCAGTGCCAAGAGCGTGCAAGGCAATATGCTAGTTGTAGCAGCATTTCAGGGTCCTGGTTGTTGAGTTTTGTACCTAGCTATGTATGGGTAAAGCCTCTTCCTTCTGAGGGACTTAGATGTAGCTTCCTCATTTTGTGTCTTATAGGGATCTGGGGCACATGCAGTGTGCCTCTGACAGAGTCTCCACACTTGAAGAGGCTAGGACCCTACTCTGGGGATAGCCAGGATGATAGGGAACAGGGCATGCCCTGTAGAGACTGTGGAACAAGTACAGACATTCCATAACTGATTCTGGTTTGCTAACTGTATGGGTAGGAGAAGCCTCTTTGCTTGGCTGCAGGGCCAGTCACAGAGGTGCCTTTCAAAGGCCTTCCTTGCCCTCTACCATTCCTCTTTGATTCATGCTTTCTGTCTGCTTCATCTTAGTGGATTTCATTCACTTGTTCACTTGAGAAAGACAATGCTGTAAGGCCTTGGGCCTTCTTCTCTTTGAGGCCATGTGGCCTTGTGAATAAAAACCTAGGTTCTTTGCTTGCCCTGGCACTTTTTTTTCTTCCATTTTGGGTGAAAGGAAAGTGACATCATGAAATACCAATGTCCGAGTTTTGCAGCCAGCGCAACATTGATGCCATGAGGTGCAAAGAGTGACCTTCTAGACCTAATCCTTTAGTAGCTGAGACCAGAACTCATTGACTAACAGTTATGAATTTGGTGGAATCAGTGTTAGGTAGGAACTCTCCCCAGAGAATGAGGTATAATAAGGGAAAATATGTCTCCAAGGTATTGGGGCGGGGGAGGGGGGGAGGAGAGGGAGGAGGAGATTGTAATTTTGTCACCGCTATATCTTCAAAGTAAATATCTCTTTATAAAAACTAATTGATGTTAAATAGTTACTTAGATATGAGGTTCTAGTCAATGTTGCCTAATAGTGAGGGGAATGTAGCCAGTGTGGATTCAAGTCTACAGTATTAGAGAAGTAAACCCATAGACCTCTCAAAGATCCCTATTACAAGGCACCTACCTGGCTCTGAAAGAGTGAATGCAGAGGCCAAAGTATACCTGCTACATGTGCATATCTGCCTTCTCCAGATTTATTTTGTCAATATTTTGTTGAACAATTTCCCCGTGCCTACTATTTCCAGAATTCAGCAAGCCTCTCCAGAAGCCATACCTTTTCACAGGCTGCTTCCTGGGCTTGGACTGCCCTTCCTCTTCACCTCTTTCTGAACATCCCCAGCTTTCTCCAAAGCTCGATTCAAGCTATTTCCCATGAGAAGCTTTTTTTGATGTCACCACACTTGTGAATATTTTCTTCCTCCTATGGTTTGTATTTATTTAATCTGTATACTTAATCTCCTCAGTAGAATGGAAGCCTGTTGGGGTTGTCCTTGTATCCTTAGCACTCAGTACTAAGTGTGGTGTGAAGCTGGTGAAGGTTTTGAAATCAAATCTAATCTAGTCAACAAGCTTGTACACTTCCCAAAAGGAGTGAAGGACAGGCTCATGACAATGTGATTGCCACTTGTAGGAAAGAACCACATCACCATTATCAGTGTGTATGTTCCCACCATGATGAACCTTTATAAGTCAAAGACAAATTTTATGAAAATCTGGAGACCTGCATCATCAATGTGCTGAAAGAGGACAGTTCTATAAATCTGGGTGAATTTAATGCTAGAGTAGGCACAGATTATCAGACATGACAGGGAGTCCTTGGGAGAAATGGAGTCAGAAACAGCAACAGCAATGATCACTTACTATTGAAGATTTGTGCATGTTATGACCTCATCATCAAAAACTGTCTTCCATTTATTTAAATACAATAAAACTTTGTGGATGCACCCTTACAGCAAACATTGGCATTTAATAGTCTATGTCATTGTAAGGAGAATAGATAGGATGTGAGAATGACAAAGGTGATGTGTGGGGCAGAGTGCTGGGCTGATCACAGACTTATCCTCTCCAAGCTAAACACTGGCATTCAACAAAAGTAGTTTATTAGTCTCTAAGAAGACAGCATTTAACTCCATCAGAAGTAAAGTGCAAGTGAAGCTTAGAGAGATGCAAGATTCTTGGATCAGAAAGAAGGTGGATGAAATTCAGTTTTATGCTGACAGAAACAATCCATAGCATTGTTATGATACCCTGAAGGCTATTTAGGAGCCAAAGACTTAGGGTACATCTCAACTACTCAGGGCTGATGGAGCCACATTGATTAGTGAAAAGGACACGATCCTGGAGAGATGGGCTGAACACTTCCATAGTGTTCTCGACAAATTGTCATCAACCAATGCTGAAGTCATTGACTGTATACCTCAGGTTGAAGTTAATCCCTCTCTAGTCAAACTTCCAACTAAAGAAGAGATTTTGAATGCTATTAGGCTCCTCTTATGTGGCAAAGTGCTTAGTGCTGATTCCATTCCAGCAGAGATTTACAAGGCAGGCGTACAAAAGCTAACTGAAATCTTCGTGGTTATAAGGCAAGAGGAGGTTATCGCCCTAGGAGTTCAAGGATGCCTCCATTGCCTATATCTATAAAGGAAAAGGAAATAGATTGTTCTGTGATGATCACAGGGTGGGGTCTGTCTCTTAGTCTTTGCCAGCAAATTCTTGCCAAAGTCCTCCTTAATAGGCTGATACTTCACTTGGAAGATGGTCATCTACCCGAGATCCAGTATGGTTTCAGAGAGGGCCAAGGAACAGTTGATAGGGTGTTTGCTGCCTGACAACTCTAGGACAAATGCCAGGAGCAGAACAGAGGTCTGTACACAGTGTTCATCGATATGACCAAGGCCTTTCATACTGTCAGTTGTGAGGGCTTGTGGAAGATCGTGGCAAAATTTGGTTGTCCAGAGAAGTTCATCAGTATTGTACAGCATTTCCATGATGGCATGCTTGTATGGGTTCTGGATAATGGACAAGGCTCTCTCACTTTCCCAGTCACCCACGGAGTGAAGCAGGCCTGTGTGCTTGCTCCCATGCTTTTTAGTATGATGTTTTCAGCAATGCTATTGGGTGCTTTCAATGAGAATGAAAATGACAACAAGGTCAGCTACTGCATTGACAGTAAATTATTTAACTTGAAAAGGCTACAAGCCAAGACTAAAGTGGAGGGAGAATTGGTGCATGTTTTTTTTGTTCACAGATGATTGAACACTCAATGCAGCATCTGAGGCCAAGATGCAACGAAGCATGGATCGATTCTCTGCTGCTTGTGCTAATTTTGACTGGATGATTAACACTAAGAAAACAGAGGTTCTCCACCAGCCAGCATTGCACCATCCATACACAGGGCCATTGGTTACAGCAAATGGAGAAATCTGAATGCTGTGGATAAGTTCACTTACCTTGGTAGTTTACTTTCAGGGATGTATCCATAGATGATGAGGTTGACACATGCATTGCCAGAGCTAGTTCAGTGTTTGGGAAGCTCTGAAGTAAAGTGTGGGAGAGAAAAAGTATTAGGCTGCCTACCAAATTGAAGTCTACAGAGCTGCTATGCTGACCTCATTGTTATATGCCTGCGAAACCTGGACAGTGTACCAGTATCAAGCCAGGAATCGCTTCCATTTGAATTGAATTGTCTTAGGAAGATTCTGAAGGTCGTCTGGCAAGATAAGGTACCAGACACTGAAGTCCTTTCTTCAGCTGAACTACCAAGCATTCAGACTTTACCACAGAGAGTGCAGCTGCAGTGGGCTGGCCATGTTGTTCTAATGCCAAAAGCATGTTTGCCTAAAAGACTGTTTTATGGAGGACTCACACAACGCAAGCACTCACAAGGGGTCAAAAAGAAGTGACACAAGGACACTCTCAAGATCTCTTTGAGGAACTTTGGAATCAATGATGAGACACGGGAGATACTGGCACAGGAATGCCCAGTGTGGCGTACCTGCGTCAAACAAGGCGCTATGCTCTGTGAGCAAAGCAGGACTGCAGTAGCTCAAAAGAAAGATGAGGTGTACAAATTGAGAGACATCTCCATTCTAAATGTTCACATGGACTATTTGTGCTTGACCTGTGGTAGAGCTTTCAGAGTTTGTACTGGTCTGATCAGCCACTATATATTGACCCCAACACAGTGATACTATTTTGTTCCTCTTCAAGTATGAAGGACAACAACCAACTAACTAAGCACTCAGTGCCTCAGACTTGATAAATTGAATTAAATTGTATATGGAACACCAACCACGGGGCAGGTGCTATTAGTCAATCAATTTAATTGTTGAGTATTTATTAAATGCTCATTTATAAACTAGGCACTGTGCTAGGTGCTGGGGATTGTTGTTTGTCCTTCATTCTCAGAGGACCAATGATATCAGGAGGGTCGTGTCTTGACATGAAAGTGAATAGGATTTAAGTGAGGCAGAGCTGTTCAAAGTCTTCAGACTCACTCTCTCTTCTAGAATCATTGGATTCCAATAGCAAGATATAGGTCAAGATGACTGGCGATGGCCCCTGCTGGAGATATAAGTACAAAAGAAGAAACAATCTCTTATTGTAAAAAGCTCATTCATCTAGTGGGGGAGACAACAGGCACCTATAAAATATATACATATTAAATACAAATATATACAAAGTATTAACTCTTCATTTCCCACCTGGTTACATTCCTTTGGATTTCTCCATTGTGGTCTGGGATCATAAGGCCCTGGTATTCACACCTCTTCAGAACCTCTGCTCCTGGGGCCCCTTTGGAGGGTGGATCAGAAAGTTCCTCCTGGAACCTCCATTTATGGATTTATTTATTTTTTTTAAGGCAATTGGGGTTAAGTGACTTGCCCAGGGTCACACAGCTAATAAATGTCAAGTCTGAGGCTGGATTTGAACTCAGGTTCTCCTGACTTCAGGGCCAGTGCTGTATCCACTGCGCCACCTATCTGCCCCCTGGAACCTCCATTTAAAGAAGGCACATGAATGCTTTGGATTTCTCCATCATGCCCCATCCTCTTTGCCTCTTTTTACCTTCCTTGTATGTGTTGTCTTCCTGACTAGTTCCTGGTAGTTTGGGAGGGAGGGCACTAGCAGGAAAGCCTTCATGCAGAAGGTGGTGCTGGGCTGTATCTTAAAGAGGGAAGGAATGAGCATTTATATAGTGCCTACTATGTACCAGGCACTGTGCTAAGTACCTTAAATTTTTTTTTCTCATTTGATAGAGAGAAATTCTATGTGGTAGAAGCAAGGAGGGAGTGCATTCCAGGCAGGCAGGGTAGGTAGTATAGAGACATAGTGATGAGAGATGGAGTTTTACTTATGAGGAACAGAGAAAGGGCTAGTTTGACTGGATTTCAGCATGTAATTGGTAAGTAACGTCCAGTGAGGCTTGAAAGGTATGCAATGAATATACTGTATAAATAGTTTCCTGCCCTTGAGGTGCTAATACTCTATAAGCTAGAGTAAAGGATAGTGACAGCCTACCTCTCAGGGCTGTCAAGAGGATTAATAAACTAATGAAACTTGAAGCCTTTCAGAAAAAGGCTCTGCTAAACTCAGGGCATTTATTATGTATTAAACTCAGTGCCAAGAATGATTCACACTGTATAATATAGGTGCCCCAAGCCCAGTTCTTAAGCTATTTAAGGTGTGGAGAAAAACTGTTATAACCCTGCTCGGGCAGCTGTTTTTGATAAGGTCATAAGCCCCATTATGTTGGGGGTATTTCTTCTTTCTTCCTGGGGACTCAGTGGCAGGAATAGCTGATGCCCCATTGTCATCCCTGGGAAGTTTCTAGGGCCTAGGAAGGAGGTGTTTCCCTAAAATCCCAGGTGGGTTTGATGCCTGACTGTAGGAAGGCCTTATGCCTGGGATCCCTTCTCAAAATGTATTCTGTGCTTCATGGATATGAGAGACAGCAGGTGGAGGGCAAACAGTAGCTGTGCCAGCTTCCCCTATGCCACCGGGCAGATGCACCTCTCCTGATCTGTAGCATGGCTTGTTATTCCAGTCTTCAACTCCCACACTGGCCCGCCAGCCTTGTCCTGAAGTACTCTCTCCTGGGGCCTTTGACAGAGAGCGAACTCCAGGGTTTTGTGATGGGCTGAAGGAGCTGAGTCATGAGACAGACCCTTCTTTGCATCATTGAGCCATCTAGGATTCTCTAGAGCATTAGGTCTAGCTTCAGAAATGCATGGTCCAGAGCCCCACATAGGGAGGCCCCCATGTCTATGCCGTTAACTACTATTTCTTTGGCAACTTTGAGGCTTGGGAAGAACAGGAAGAGGTGAGGATGCCTCCATCAACAAGCACCTGATATGTCCTAGGCATTGTGCGAGGTATTGGGTATATAAATACAAAAATGAGATAGTGCCTGTCCTCGAGGAGCTTACCTTCTACTAGGGTAATGCTTCTGGTACCTAGTTTTTTGGTAGGTCTATCCTACCAGGGCTGGTTGGATAGAACACTCAATAGCCACTTTCATCTAAGGGACGTGTTTTCTAAGACCTGATCCTGAAGCCCCCCACAAAAGTCTTCCCTACATGCCTCTTGTCTGGAGAGGAGGTGACCCCAGGTAGAAACATAGAACATAATCCCTAGCAGGTCCTGGTAATTTGGATGACCTTTGACAATGAGTACAGCAATTGACTGGGTGTCTATCACCCAAGGGACAGTCCATGAGAGGTTAGTGCTAGAGGGTTTGTTACCAGGGGATGATTCTTTTTTTTTGTTTCCTTGTTTGTTTTGCCACAGCATTTATTTCATGAAAACTGCCTACTAAGGTTTAAAGAGACTGAGTCTTCATTGATGAGAGGAAGACCCATAGTGATGAGATCAGGGATCTTTTAAAGTAATGAAGATCCCTGAAGCTACTTCAATCCCCCCCTGAGCAGACTTCCAGTGATTGTTCTTTATGACAACTGGCAATCAGCCTGGTCTAGCTTCCTGCTATTTGTCTCTCCCCCCCCCAAAAAAAGAAAAATAGTGGTTAAGCCTACAGGAAATCTCTCCCCCTTGCTGGGTCAGTCCTCAGGCCTGAGACCTGCTGCCCAGGAACTGCTGGGCCCAGGGCCAAGGAGACCCTAGTCTCTGAGGAGGCTCAGCCAAGAGTGAGGCAGCTCTGGCTTCCATCTCCTTGGCCTCGGCCAGTCCTCAAGGCTGGGAATCCCTTCCTAATGGCCTTTAGCTCCCTTGCCACGTCCCACCGGGGTCTGGCACCCAGCCCCTGCGTCATGGCACCTGGCAGCATGGCCAATACTTCCAGGCGCAAAGGCTGCTGGGAGCCCTTCCTAAGCAGGCCAAAGGCTGGGATGCCTGAGGGTGCAGCTTCCTGCCCCCGATTGGGCTCCGTGTGTGTGAGTGCGTGCGTGTGAGTGTGTGTGTGTGAATGTGAATGTGAATGTATGTGCGTGCACGCACGCGTGTGGCCTCCCCTATTCTCGCGGCCACATGGATCAGGCCTCAACGGGATTGAGCTCCAGGTGGAAGAAACCATGGGGAGAAGCGGGGGAGTTCAGGGCAGAGGTCAAGACAAAGGCGAGAGCCTGGGTGGGTGGGTCGGATGGAATGGCAGCCGGGCGGGTGGGCCGCGAGTGCGAAGGGAGTGGAGGGCTGAGGAGCCGACCAACGGCCCGGGAGGGCGGGGGCGCTCGCAGGAGAGGGGACACGAGGAAGGGGGAGGGGGAGAAGGCGAGGTGGTTCCGGTTGCGCGCGCAGCAGGAGCGGCGGCGGTGGCGGTAGCGGCGGCGGCGGCGGCGGCGGCGCGATCAGCCTCAGCCGTAATCGTCCCGGCAGCGGCAGCGGCAGCGGCAGCGGCGGCAGGAGCTGGAGCAGTGGCGGGAGTAGCAGCTGCCGGAGCGCGGAGCAGGCCCTTCGGCGGAGCGGCGCGTCGCGAGGAGAGGCGAGGCGAGGCCCCAGCGCTGCCTCCACACGGGGAGCAGCCGCAGCCCCCGTCGCTGCTGCCTCAGCCCGAGCCGGGGCCGGAGCCGGAGCCGTCGCCGCCGCCGCACCAAGACGGACTCGCTGGCACGCGCCGCCGCCGCCCGAGCCGGAGCCGGGGCCCGAGCCGCAGCCGCCGCCGGGGCCGGGGCCGGAGCCGCCGCCGGGCCGGGCCGGGTGTCGCGCGCTCGGGGGGAGGCTGGGGGGGAGTCGTCGCCGCCGCCACCGCCACCGCCGCCGCCGCCGCCGCCGCCGCCGAGGTGACTGAGGAGGAGCCCCCCAGCTGCCCGCCCGTCCTCGCCGCCGGACTTCAATGCCCAGCCCCCAGCTCGCCGGCGTGAGTGAGGGCTCCTCTACCCCCCCCCCCCAGGCCGGGGAAGGGCAGCCGCCGCCGCCGTAGCAGCCATTAGCCAGGCCCCAGACACGTCCCCGGAAGGAGGGAGCGCGGCCTGGTGGGAGGGGGGTGGAAGAGCTCCTCCGTGGGCTTTAAATCTATTCTGGGGGGCAGCGTGAGTCTTCAGGTGGTCACTGTTGTAGAGGGGGCAGCGTGGGTCTTCAGGTGATCACTTTATTGTATAGGGGGCAACGTGGGTCTTCAGGGGGTCACTTTATTGTAGGGGGGCAACGTGGGTCTTCAGGTGGTCACTT
>NW_020954553.1:8321498-8446506 GCF_900497805.2 Vombatus ursinus
GGGCAACGCGGGTCTTCAGGTGGTCACTTTATTGTAGAGGGGGCAACTTGGGTCTTCAGGTGGTTCCTTTATTTATTTATTGTACATAGAGGGGAAGAGTTTGCCCTGGTCTTCAGGTGGTTGTTTTATTGTAAATGGTGAGAGGAATTCTTTCTGGCTTTTCAGGTGGATATGGTGTGTAGCGGTCTTTAGCTTTAGGTGATCACTCACTTTGTTATAAAGGGGAGAGGCCTTCCTGAGTCTATCTGATGGGGATGGGGGAGGGGACTCTGTGTGTGTGTGTGTGTGTGTGTGTGTGTGTGTGTGTGTGTTTTGTAAATGGAGGGGCATTCCTTGAGGTGGTCATTGTACTGGTGAATAGGATGAGGTAACTTTTCTGAAGCAGTCTAACCTAGGGTTTCTGGTTTGTGTGAGTTTTGAGGCTTGGGAAGCAGTCTTTTGGCTTCTTTCTGCTTGCTTTAATTCCCCCACCCTACATGTTATTTGTACCTATTTGCATTTAAAAGTTTGCTAATGGTTGTTCTGCCCTTTCTGGCTTTCTCGGTCCAAAGCTCCCTTAATCTTCCTCTCCAAGACTCTGACCTTTTCTGTACTAGACTGAAAGGCACATCTATTCCTGGGAGGCTAATGCTTATAAAGTATTTTGAGTTTTTCTGATGAAAGGCACTTTAGAAATGTATAATGCAGGATTGTATAGAATTACTTTTATCCCTTCTCTAGGACTCATTCCCCTCCCCCTACTCCTGGCAAGAAAGCCTAAACATACAACTTTCTTAATATCTAAACAAATTCCAGAGGACATTTACTTTGTAGATTTCCTTGAGTTTAAAGGTTAGCGCTTTCCCTTTTATTAAAAAAGTAGCTACTACTGAATTGGAACATGGGAGCTCTTTGCTGCTATGTTCCATATGATGTGCAGTAGTTTCAGACAGGAAGTCAGTGAAGTTATGTCCTGTTGAAAGTACAAACGGAAATTAAGGAAGCAGAATGACATTATCAAGACCTCAAAATCACTTGCATATACACCAATGGCAAGTGCACTGTGGAACATGGTGACCAGTGAACATCTCAACATTCAGATTTTTTTGATAGTTGGAATATTGGGGACTGATTGGTCTGATTACTGCACATAGACTAATACATCAACTGCTTATTTCTGTTTGACTGTTTAGGGCAGTGCCTGGCACACAGTAGGTACTTCATAACTATAGATTGATTGATTGTTTAGGGGTTGTTCTGCCAATGCAGGAATACTCTGATTTGTGTTACATTCTTGTCAATATACTATTGGGAGTCCCTTTTAGTCATGGGTTCTGTGCCCTTGTATCCCAAGCATCTTTTTTGAAGGCTTGATAATTAATGGCTCTAGTGCTTAGGACTTTGGGTTAACCCTTAAACTTGGTGACTGCTCCAGTCCTTGGAAAGCTTTGCTCCCACTAAAACCATCTTTATTAACACAAATTCTTCTCAATGTGAAGGACTCTTAGTTCATATAAACCCAGTAAGGGACAGGCATTCTTCCAAATCACCCTGTACTTTCTGCTTTCAGAAACAGAAAGTGAGCTTTTCTTTCAGTGGAGTTTCCTTGGGGGTTTCTTCTCCTTACAGCTCTTCTTTGGTTGGTGTAAGCAATGAATGGAGAGGCTTGGAGGCCAGGCGATCATTGAAGGAAAGGCTGGTTGGAGACTCTGTAGGGCCCAAGTGTAGGCTTCTGTGTGGGAGTAGATTTTGCCTACAAACTCTCTCGGGGCCTCAGGGTGTGTGCCTTGTGCTCAGTTTTTATGAGGCACCTGGGATGTGGCTGGAAGAGGAAAATCTGGCTGAAAAAGTTGACAGGCAGACTTGTATTTGTTGTTGGGGTGGGGAGGGAAACGGATGGATTTTGGTGACTTTGAGGGTGAGTTAGAAAGGGTCATCCAGGAATGGTCGCTTCTCTGGGAAAGTAGGTCAGCTAGGAATGGTCTTGCCTCTGGGAACGGTTGGCTAATTTTAGGACACCTGTATACATGACAAATAGTTTAGAACTCCTGAACAGAGAGAGTGTGCTGTGACTCAGAATTGCAGAAGTAAGACCACTCCCTCCGTGACTCAAAAGTCAAGTAATATTTAATTTTCATAAACCCAGTTGATGGAAAGAAACCATTTACAACATAGTCATTGAACTTTGGAAATATTATAAAAGAGCAAATATGTGGCTGATTTTACATATAATTTAAAAAATAAAGACCTGAAGGCTTAAAAGTATTATTTTTAGTGGGAACATTTTCCAGAATATTAAAAAAAAATAACATTGACCATTCTTGAGGATTGACCTTCTACTTGTTTACTAATTTACCTTAACATTTTTCCAGAGCAATTATCTGCAAAACTTACTCATATTGAGGAACAGAATTGAAATATAAGGAGTGATTTGTTTTTCAGCACTAGGGCAGAATTGGGGGTTGGAAACTATAGTGAAGTCTCTGGAGAAAACTTAAAAATAAAATGTTGAGACATTTGATGCAAAGGAATGAACACTAACCCTGTGGACAGATTTTTGATCTATTCACCTTCAACAGTAGGCTGGTCTAAATTGGTAGGTGTTTTTCCTGGAAGTTCTATGAAAAAATTGGGTTCATTTGAAAATTGAAGTTCCCTCTAGAAGAAGATGAGTGGCATACCATCTCTTAAGTGTGTTACATATGCCATGTTTGATATTGCTCAAGGTACACAACACTGCTGTTTAGGAGACTTGTTGAATAGCAGAGTTGTACTTTGTAAATCTTAAAGCACTATATAAAAGTGAATTGTTTGTTATTATAGCTGCTACTGTAGGGTTTAGGATTGTAACTTTCAACAGTTGATCACGTCACCTTTTTTGCCTAGTAAAAATAGCCAACAATGGACAATTTTTTCCTTCGGTAGTGCCCTGGCTTATGTTATTCAGTTGTGTTCTGCTATTCATGATCCCATTTAGGGTTTTCTTGGCAAAGATACTGGAATGGTTTGCCATTTTCTTCTCCAGCTCATTTTACAAATGAGGAAACTTCAGCAAATAGAGTTAAGTGACTTGCCCAGGGTCACAATGCCAGTAAGTGTTTAAGGCTGAATTGGAACTCGGGTCTTCCTAACTCCAGGCCCAGCACTCTAGCTACTCTGCCACATAACTGCCTATGCCCTAGTTTATAGTAATCTAGTAGTCTGTTTTCAGTCCTTCTCCCACCCATTATTTTTTACAAAGAGCTATGTAGGAGATAGTTAAGTGCCCAAATTATCCTTTGCTCCTTGAAATACAGATTTTTGTTTTAAACTTTTTAATTATTCCTTTAAAAGTATGTAAAATCTTTTCCTGGCATATTTGTTCTGTGATTTCTGTTTGTGATACACAACTTGATACTATGTTCTTTAGAAATTGATGCATAATCTCTTGATTTTATAAACCATGGTGAAACAGTACATTTAGTTATCTTGGTTTTGAGCCATGTTTCATTGGATTTTGAAATGTTGATTTAATTCTCTCAATCTTTGGGGAAACAGGAGAGCTTCTGACTGCACTAAACTTCACAACTATTGTATACATAAAGGTGTCTGATAACTTTCAGTAATTATTCTTTGTTGAGTTAGCAGAATCACATTTTCCAGCTTTTTTTAACTTCCTGGTTGGTTTTCTGAAAGCTTTGCACAGTTGCCTGATTTGGAACTGAAGTGGGTATTGTATGTGAATGCCATTCTTTTGAGGAGCAGCTTGGTCTTGGCCAAACCAGATTCCACTGTTATCCAGGCAGCCCCTCCAAAAGTGGCTCTAGATCTGTACTGGCTCTGTCTGCTTTCTGTAATTATCCTTTGTTGAATTAACCAGAATGAGGGTGAGGAAGTGGCCCCTCTCCAGCATTTTTCTTTTTTCTTTTCTTTCTTTTTTTTTTTTTGTTTGTTTGTTTTGTTTGTTTTTAGGCAATTGGGGTTAAGTGACTTGCACAGGGTCACACAGCTAGTAAGTGTCAAGTGTTTGGTCTGAGGCCGGATTTGAACTCATGTCCTCCTGACTTCAGGGCCGGTGCTCTATCCACTGCGCCACCTAGCTGCCCCTTCTCTAGCATTTTTCAAGGAAGATTCTTACATCATCATTACGCAAGGTTTCTGTAAGATTCCATAGCAAAATACCTGTGAGGACATAACCAGTCATAATCAGCATTTTTTACATATGTGATATACGTATGGTTTTGGTTTTCCTGAATTGAATTTATTAACCAGTAACATGGAGTCTACTGTAGTTTAAACAACCCACAAACCCTATTTAATTTCATCTTTTTAATATAAATTTATCTTGTGCAATGTTGACTTTTCAGACTTTAGGGAGTTATAAAATTACTCTTTTCAGTGACCCTTTTGTTAGCTGAGCCCATTTTGAAAAATATTTTGACCATTGGAAGGGCTTGGCTTTAGAGAAGCAGGATTTTAATTCTTTTCATAATGTCTTTGGGTTGAGATTTCATCTTTCTCAGAAAATGTTAATTCTTTTGGCACAAAATGCACATGTGATATATTTGCTTTAGAAGATCAGATACAGTATTCTATTTTTATTGCTGCTGTGGCCAAAACTTTGGCTTTTAAACTAATGTATTTGACTAGAATTCAGATTTGTTGGAGTCTCCCTGAGGTCTTTTAGTGTTAACCTTATTTTTCATCAGGTGTTGGACGTCACTTTAAATTAGTACTGTTTTACTTAAGTTTTGGGTAAATGTTTTCCTCCATACTCTTTGTATAGCTCAAGTCCTACTTATATGAGGCCTTTCCTTTGTCCTCTCCCTGTTAGTACCCACTTTAGAAATTACTTTGTGTTTACTTTGTATATATTTTACATTTACTTAGATGTGTACATGTTGCTTCTCGGGATAGAATGGAAGGTTCTTGAGGGCAGTGACTGTTTCATTTTTGCCTGTAAAAGCAGTGCCTGAACATGGCAGACGTTTGATAAGTGCTTCTTGGTTGGTTGGTACATTGGTGTTCAAAGAATATTTGCTATCTACTTTTAGTATGCCATAGTAGGTTGCCATCTGTTTTCTACTTTCTATTACTGGTGAAAAGCCTATCATTAAGGAATGGAGCGATTTTGTTAGTGCAGAGGAAATGAGTCATCAGTAAGATTTGTCAGCAAATTGAGAGGGAGCTGATGGAGAAACAATAGATTCTAGTGACATTATTCTTGACATTCTTTGCTCTCCATGTAGAGTTACAAATAAGCTTCCCTTTATCGATTTTTAAAACTGTTCAAAGAATGTGGAAATCTCTCTGAAGGAAACATTATAAATTTGTTAATAGTATGGATGGCTATCTTCAGTAGGATATATTGCTATATCTCCATTGGAATTTGGATAGATTGATCTTGTTAGGAAAAACAGTTTCCTAATTAAGTAGAGTTTACTCTGCTGAAGGTGTAATTGTGAACCCTGTTGGTAGTTTTGGAAGGGCCAGCATTAAGAATGCCTGCGTCCCTTGCATATTTGATCTTAGAGTTAGTGAACTGCTACTTGATTGGATCCCAGTTTTCTCCTAAAGTTCTAAGAGTCTTCAGTAGGTATGTTACTTCCTTTTGACTCGAGGCTTGTTTTCAAAGCCATCCATCTTCTGACCTTCCTAGACTCATTGAATTTCAGTTCTACAAACATTTAAATCCCTATGATGTGCAAAGTACTATGTTAGGCCCAGGGCTAGGTTGGGAGACCATCTGAGCTCATTTATTTTATACACTCCTGACAGAAGTGCATCTAAGGGTCAGCTGAGATCTCTGCATTTTGCTCAACCTTTGACCACACCTTCCCCACCTCCTTGTCGTGTCCTGCCCTTTCCACAGCAGTCCATGACCATCACTTTCTTTTATGCTTATTTTTTTCAAGAAACTTTTCTTACCTCTACCAATCTTTTCCTTACTTTGTGTCCACAAAATACTTCTTAGCTACTATTATTGGTGGCGAATTCAATTAGATTTCCTCAATTAGATTGTAAACTCCTTATTCAACAAACCAGCTGAGATATAGTTTTGTTTTGCATCCTACACAGGACGTATTGTGGAGTGTACCCAGCAAATCTTTTTTTAATGGATCAGTTAAGAAGTCCTGCATTTTAAAATTAGTCTGCTTACAGAACTGCCTTATTGCTTCTCTGTCTTTGTGGGTTGTTTTTTTTTATTATAGGCAATTGAGGTTAAGTGACTTGCCCAGGGTCTCACAACTAATAAGTGTCAAATGTTTGGTCTGAGGCCAGATTTGAACTCAGGTCTTCTTGACCTCAAGGCTGGTGCTCTATCCACTGCCCACCTAGCTGTCCTCTGCTTCTCCATCTTTGAAGGAATAGTACTCAGACCTCTAATGAGGAAAGAAAAAGGAAATCAAATCTGAACTCACTTAGTTCAGTTCTTGGAATCAGGAGACCTGGTTTCCAATTCCAGCCCAGACATTTATTTATTAGCTGTGTGATCTATCTCTCTGAGCTTTATGATACTTTACCAGTAGTCATAGAGTTACTAAATGTCTCAGTTGGCATTTGAACTCAAATCTCTCTTTACTTTAAGAACAACACTCCTGCTGTACAGTGTACTATATTCTTCCTGGAGTTGTGTGGAAAGTGCTTTGTAAGCCACTGTATAAATGAAGGTTATGTAAATTGTTTTTATATTTAATATTTAAAGGGTCTGTAATTTCATTAATAAATAATTTTAAGATGCTTAGCATAGTACCTGACACATAGTAAGTGCTATATTAAATGCATATTCCTTTACTTCTTCCTCTCCTTCAACTCATACAGACCACAAAACTTCAGAATGTGAGTTTAGACATGATGAATATGTTTGACAGAATGGAGAATGTAAAGATTAAATTGACCCACAAAACTATCTTATCACTGAAACATGGTATTCTTTTAATAATACTAACCAAAGATGAGAAGTTTCTGTTTTGCATGATACTGTTGGTAAGTTGTTACCATCTACAATTAAATTCAACGGTCCTGGGACAATGTCATCTTTTGCATCCTGGAATATTGTTGCTGTGTTGCTTCTTTTGGAAAAGTGATTCAAATAAACCTTTTCTGAAGTATCTCTTTTGCAACCTCAGGAAACTTGCAGCTGTTAGTCTTTCTAACTTCCCTGATTATAGCCAAGATAACACTTGAGAATGGTGTGAGTGAGAGTCCAGATGTCTCTTGGTTGTTTGCTTGTAGTTAGGATTGCAGTTGAAAATTCCAAGTGCATTCCAGTATAAAAGAAATAATAGATTCTGTAGTTGGCTATGTATGGAGTTGGAAACAAAATCAAAATGCTGAAACCAGTTGCTCTCTAGGAAATTCACTCCTGTTTTTGAGGTTAAACAAGCTTCGGGATTTGACTTCAATTGGGTATAGACTTTGTATACAGCAAGTTATTTACTAAATCATTTAGAATGAAGCTTACTATCTATGTGATTTAAAAAAATCTATAACAGGAAGTCTAGAAAGTCTTAAAACACAGGAAGATGATAGTCTTAAAGTTAAAACTCATTCAGAGGATAGCCACATGATACTTCAGACTGGAAATGGAAATATGAACAAATAGAATCAGGTTACTAGACCTATTTAACTTAATTAAAAAACATTCCCTGAAAACATCACTAATGCCTATTGTTATATGATTTGATAAGACCTTAAAAAAAAGTTCTTTGCCTATCAGTCATGATTATGTTATCCCCATTTTAATTTAATTTGTATGAGTGAAAGTATAGGTCTGGTGATAGATTAATGGGTTGTCCATAGATCAGCCTACCTAAATTTGGAGATGTTAGCCCCAGGGTGATAAAACTTTTGGCTATGGCAACACTCATAGATGATTTAAGTTACAAATGGGTTATGGACTGCATTAGTGAAGGTACTACCTACTTTGACAAAGTCACAAATCCTTAAAGAATAAAAATATTGAGGAATGAAGAAGGTTCGAATACATTTAAGACAAAAAGGCTCATCTTGGGAAATTGCTAGATGCTGAAAAGACAAAGTAACAGAATCTGAAGGAACATTTTGAAAGTGGGATCTGAATATGTGGGCGGTAATTAAGTTTTAATTTTATAGTTCACTTATCTGTTTCATTCTAAAACCTACAAGGATTGCTAATCACTAAAGAACATACAAATTTGGTAACCACTCCCTTTTGATCCTTGCTCACTGGATCAGGGGACTTTGGATAAATAACTGACACTCTTCTTAGAATCTGATGTAGCTGTTGGTTAATTGCTTTACTCTCTTTTGAGTGTCAGGTTGTATCTTATGCTGTTTCGGAACTATTAAAATATTTCCCCATGATCCAAGGTCATTATTTTCTTTAAAAAAAAAAAATGGAAGTGGCCGTTGGATTTTTGTTTGTTGAAATGTTTTCATTGATTTTTTTTTTTTTGGTATTGCTACCCTTTCCCAGTAACTAACTCTTCCCCCTTTTCATATAATAAAATACAGTTAGGCAAAGCAAACTGACATACTAACTATTTCTGATAAAATATGCTTTACTATGCATCTATATTCCACCACCTTTCTACCAAAGGGAAAGTCTTTCTCACCAGGCCTCTAAGTCAAGATTAGTCATTGTATTGAACTGTGTTCTGATGTTTTTCAATGTTGTTTTTCTTTTCACTGTTGTAGCTAGTTATTGTGTATGATACTTTTTTGGTACTGCTTATTTTACTTTGTATCAGTTCATATATGATTTTCTCAAGTTTCCCTGAGTTCTTCACATTTGATATTTCATGGAGCAATAATGCTTCATTCCATTCATAAGTCATACTTTGTTGAGTCGTTCCCCAATCAATGGATACTTATTTTATTTCCCTGTGTTTTTTTTGCTACCACAAAAAAAGCTGCCATAAATATTTTGGCACATGGGGGACATTTCCTTTGTTCTCATTGGGGTGAATTCCCAGTAGTAATGATTTTTTTAAAAAGTGTATTACTACAATTTATTTATATCACTTTAGTTTCTGAATATACCCCTCCCTCTGCTCTACTCATCAAACCATACTGTATATTAAAAAGTAAAGCAGAAACAAAAATGCAGTTCAGCAAAACTGATTAGCATCTTAGCTGAGTCTATGCAGTGTTCCACACCCATTGCCCCCTCCACTCTTCCATTGAAGGAAAAGTTATGAATTTTCTCATCTGTTCTTTGGGAACCAACTTTGACTATAGATTTCCTTGGTAGAACTTTGTTTCCTCTTCCTATAAGGAAATAGAAAGGTGGGAATAAATGAAGGAGGTGAAGACTGCTGTTATGGTAGTTAAGGTAAAAAGCTGGGGTTGCTATTTACAATCTCTTACCTCTAGAGAAAGCATATTTTTGGCAACTTTTGTTCTAAGTGGTACTTTATAGAGTGTTCTGTTATAATGTTGCATGAGTGTAGAAATTGAGCTGACTCAAATTTGCACAATTTTCTGTTAAGTGTCTTTATAAGCAAAGTAAAGCTTTAATTGTATATCAACTTACTTTCACACATTCATAACCTTTTGTTATCTAAAAGGTAGGATTTGTTCTTTGCATTATAAGATATATAGAGCTTGTTAAGTTTAGTGAAAACCAGGCTTGTCCATGAAATTGAGGTTTTGCAGGTCATTTTTTCATTGATTTGAATTTTAGAAATAAAGAGTTAATTTCTTAGTGCAGAATTTGATGAAAAATAGGACAGTTCACTTTTAAATGTTTGCACAGTGAGATACAGGACTGTCTTTAAAAAGGCTACTCAAGTGTATAGAGCACCAGCCCTGCAGTCAGGAGGACATGAGTTCAAATCTGGACTCAGACCAACACTCGACACTTACTAGCTGTGTGACCCTGGGCAAGTCACTTAACCCCAGTCGCCTTAAAAAAAAATAAAAAGGCTACTCAGTATTTTTTTGTAGTTATATTTGATTTTAGCGTGCTACTTGCCCGGAGGTGTAGTAGAGGCCTCTCTACTGCATGGTCAGGTAATAACTCCTCTCCCAACAATACTGGGAAGTAGTATTAATACCAAACTACAAATTAAGGAAATTGAGAGATTTGCCCCAGGTCACACATCAGTTAAAGTGGTAGAGTTGGGACTCAAGCCCAAGTCTTCTGACTCCAGATCCAGTTTCCACACAGCATTGCTTCCTAGAACAGATGCAGTACTGAATGATTTTATAGAGGTGGTCCCTATACATACATTGTTAGAACTGTAAGGTACCCCTTAGAGATCAAGTAGAACAACCCCCACATTTTACAGATGAGCAGGTTAAGTGACTTTATTACATAATAACTTAGCTAAGACTTTAGCCAAGGTATAGGTTCCCTTTCCTCTGTATTCTTTTTTTTTTTTTTGTGAGGCAGTCGGGGTTAAGTGACTTGCCCAAAGTCACACAGCTAGTACGTGTCAAGTGTTTGGTCTGAGGCTGGATTTGAGCTCAGGTCCTCCTGACTTCAGGGCTGGTGCTCTATCCCCTGCGCCACCTAACTGCCCCCCAATAGACCTTCTTTAAAGGGTTAATTGAACATCCTGTATAGTACTGTACTGTTGACTGCCCACCACCGCACCTCATGGATTTAACCCCTGGTCAAGTGCATCTGACAGCACACCATCTCAAATTATAGTAAATAATTACTCTAAGGATGGTTGGCAGATGCTTTAAAGGAACCCAGGCTTTTAGTCACTGAACAGATTTTTTTGTTTTTTTGTTTTACCCTCTCCTTTTAACAGA
Source organism: Vombatus ursinus (assembly GCF_900497805.2). Lineage (NCBI taxonomy): Eukaryota > Metazoa > Chordata > Mammalia > Diprotodontia > Vombatidae > Vombatus > Vombatus ursinus. Next base: position 8,332,203 of record NW_020954553.1, read on the forward strand.
CAAAGCAGAATTAATGCCAGAAATACAACTTTCTATTGAAAGTCTTCCTGGAGAGTTTACAGGTGCTAACCATTTGCCGAACCATGGGATTCTTCAACTTTTGAGTTTTTCCCAGCTGTAGTAGATTGTTCATTCTCTCTTAGAATCTTTTTGCTTTGAATTATAGTGAGTTCCAAATGTACTTGCCTTAGTTTAAATGAACTGACAGGTTGCAAAAGGTTCACCATTGATGTAGCCAAATATTTCTTTGGTGCATTGGGGGGGATAGAGAAGAGAAGCTTAATTTTATTACCATGGGTCTATGAACACTTATAAAACACTTTCTATTGGCATGACCTCTTGTGTTGGGGATCTCTACATTAAGGGAAAAAATGTCACAGTAAATTATTGTCGTTCCTGGAAATGGTTCTTCCAGAAGGGAGTTGGAGAAGAAATATGGGAGAAAGCTTGCTGTTCTCCAAGCAGACAAACGCTGGTATCCAGGTAGAAAACTTAATTCTGGAGTCTTTACTTTTAAAGCTTGGCCATCAGTACAATGCAGTCTTTTCATTGCTTTTTTTCTCAGCTGACAGACACATTAACCTTGATGATATCTGTGGTTCCAAAGGGCTTCAAAGCAGGTTAGAATTTCCTGGTGTTTTGCTATGTACTACTTTGAATATTTTTCTTATAAAAAGAATGATTATATATTCACAGAATGACTGATGAACAATTCAAGCAAGTATGTGAAGAAAACTTACACTGGAATAAAAGAGATTATGATGAATTCCTCCTCTCTAGGAGGGGGTTGGTCCCCCCTTCACCCCACCTTCCCTCACAGTTCTGGATTCACTGCCAGGAGACTGGATTCTAGGAGACTGATCTCCTGTTCTTCCAAGTGCCTTTGTGACCTTGGCCAAGTCTCTCCCTCTCAGTTTCTTCACTTGAGGAAGGACTGGACACATTGATCTCTAAGGTTCTTCCCAAATCTAGGGTCCTATTATTCTATGGCCAGTATTGAAAGACAGATCTGATTGGATAATTTGAGATTCATGTTTTTGGTTTGTGTTAAAATTACAACCTGAGAAAAGTATAAGTGGTGGAATGTATGTTTGTACTCTCCTTAAGTTTAGGAATTTTTTGCTTTTGCAGTGTTAAATGTCTTTAATTGGATAGGATAGTGGTATGAAGACATTAAGAATGCCTTTTGAGATACTGTGTCTTCTAAATTTAAAGAATGTTTTATTTTTGTACTTTTGTCTGTGATAGAATCCATGCAGTTAAAACAAATCATAAAGAAGATTGGGTAAGGAATTAGCTTAAGTGTTTGGAGATAAGTGTTTCCTTGACATGATATTGAGTTACTTTGTGACTATTCCTATGAACCATATTCTTATTTATTAATTGGGCAACAACCCTTGCTTCTTCCTTTCCTACCTTTTAGAAAATTTGAATATTAGGGAGAATAAATTAACAAATTTGTTATTCCTTTTTTTTTTTTTTTAAACAAATTTATAAGTGTTTTGAGAGAGGCATCAGTGAATGAAAGGGCTGGCTTTGGAGTCAGAAAGACATAGGTTGAAGTCCTCTTTCTGACACATACTAGCTGTGGAGTCCAAGTCACTTAACTTTTTGGTGTCCCGGGCAACTTTCTTAAGATTAGTAGTTACAAATGGAGTTTCCACATTGAAAGTTGAAGCCACATCTGGATCACCCACCCCATGGAGGAATGGGGAAAGTTATCACCAGAGGTTGGCTTTCAGGGTGATGAGTTTTGGGGGCATAGTCATTGTTCCTAGGTTATTTATCAATCTAGCCATCCATAGTTTGTCTTCTGTGTCAGTAGAGGAGCACCTGAACTGATAAAACCAGGGATCCTGAAGGTTTTCCATGGGATCTCATCACAGTAGATGTGGCCCTGAGCTCTTTTCTTTAGCTCTGGGTGTACTGCGTTTGCCACAGCTGGGTGCTCTTGCCTTGGAAGGGACTTTGTGAAGGACTGTGTGTCACAGCAAGTCTGCCAGGGGAGGGCCAGCCTTAGTTAACTTTGGGGCTCATTACCACGGGGACGGAAGGGAGGCGAGTTTTATTGTCCACAGCTGTTCTTGAAAAGTGGTAGAAGACTTGTAGATCTACCCTGGTAGTATGGTGAGGGAGATAGGAAGAAAATCATCATCCCATTAGAGGAGTTTATATTCTGGGGAAACTAAACATGCCTAAGAGTACTCAAAGAAATTGAATAGTCTTAACCAACTAGGTGTGCATATGTCAGAGCCCTGGTACAGTTATTCTGGCTTAAAATATTGGAAAACTTTGCCTTTTTTTCTGCTATTTTTTGTGAAAATTTGTTTGGGAGGAGGCTAGTGGTGGAGGTGTAAAACTGCATTCTATCAGCTATGATTTTATACTCTTGCCTCAGTGAAGTAGGAACAGAAGCAGATGAAAACTGGAAAGGGAGAAAAAAGAGGTGTGATCACTCTAGTTGGGAGCTTATTTTTTTGGCTAGTAAAAGAGGTTTACAATCTCAGGGATAAATATATAAATCCCTTTCCCCAGTCTTCCTGTTTTTGTATTTTACTTTAAGCAAATAGGAAATATATGAACTCTTGGCTTACAAGGCTCATGAATAAAATGGGGTAGGGAGTGGGGCAGTGGTGATTGTATTATGGAAAGAATCCATCCAAAGGTAAAATTACCTTAAGTAGTGAGTTGCACATGTAAAAATTTGATAGTTTCCTCAACATATTTTAATGAATAACTTCATAAAGCAAGGTACACCTACATATGTTTTAGAATTTGTTTTCTGCACATCCAGTTGTATAATATCGAGTACTCTTCTATAATTCTGTATTTATCATGGTAACTTAGAATAGTAAAGAGTGTATTCATTGTGTTTATGTTGTTTTCCACTGTTAGAATGTAAACTGCAGGTGGGTAGAGACTTGGGCTTTTGTATTCCCAATGCTTATTGAATTGAATTAAATTGATTTCTTTACTCATAGCATTGTGTGATCTAATGCTGTAATGCTGTCAACTAACTAGTTACTCACACACTGGTCTTTTTCCTTTCCTGTAGGTTCTCTGTTGGAATTCACGCCGCACATTTATGGCGATTCTGAGCGTGCAGGCAGACTTCTGCCAGGCTCAGCACAGTGCTTTTGCTGACAAGTGAGCTTGAGGCTTCTATGTGCCATAATTAACATTGCCTTGAAGACTCCGGACACCAAGATTGGCCTCAGAGATATTTGGCATATATCTATATTTTTTTCATATTGGAAGCATATTCCCTTTAACGGCTCCAGCAAAATTAAGTATCAAGAAAACACAAGTGCAGAGCGGGTCTATACTTTCACCTTGCCTCACCAGTGCCTAAATGTAGGAAAGGCCGCTGAAGTTGCAGGCAGTTGGAATTTTGAAGGTTGAAGGTAACCATCTGCAGTCATTGAGGCCCAAGTTGAATCTGAATTCCAGTGGATTCTAAGTAGATCTGCTTATCCTGAAGAAACTCCTTAAGGAAGGAACAAGCTGACCAGAGAAGACACTGATCAATAATAGGCATTTTTGTGGTCTTTTTAATGTTTTCTGCTGTGAAACGTTTCAAGGGTTATTGATTTTCCCCCCCCATTTTCCCATCTCTCTTCCTCAAACACACACACCCACGCATACCTGCTCCTCCCGTTTCTCTCTTTCTCTCCCACGAATACACACTTTTTGTCTGCCATAATGAACCGTCCAGCCCCTGTGGAGATCTCTTATGAGAACATGCGTTTTCTGATTACCCACAATCCTACCAATGCAACACTCAACAAGTTCACGGAGGTAAGAGTGTGGTGCAGTCCACTTTGGGGATTCATTTTGCAGGTTTAAAAACCCATCATAATGAATGCCTTTATAAAGAGGTTCTTGTACCACAAAGCATTTTCCGTCCCTGAGGGATAGCCGTAAGCCTTGTTGGACCTGTTTACAACATAATCTTGGTTTCTAGAACTGGAAGAGGGCTCCCAGACAGATTCCAGTCTAACCCAGTGTGGCCTTTTCTGGGTCTTGCTCTCAAAACAATCACTGATGCTTTTCCATGCCTGCAAGTAGCAATTACCATTTCACTCCCAGGTCCCCTGGCCTGAAGCTCCCTTAAAACCCTGGACCATTCACCTGAAGCACTACCACCCAAAGATGACTCCAGAACTCAGGGATAGTAATGTTTGCAGAATCTCTTCCTATTCCTACTGAAATTGGAGCATTGTTTTGATTGGCTGATTTGTTGTTAAGTTTCTGTTCTCCTTAATCTCCATGTCATGAATACTGAGAATATGATTTTTCTCAGTGTAGGATTTTTTTTTTATTATCATAAATACAACTGCCACATGATTGAGTCTTATAGAGTTCACTATAATGGGATTTTACCTGTATTTTGAAGGTTTTTTTTTTAATTGCTGATTCCATAGAGTGGTTTCAAATTTCTTGGATATATACTCTAAAAATTGAGTCCATTAACTATTATAATAACACTGATTTATGTAAATGATTTACATTCCTTACAGGCCATCAGTGTTCTCATTTATTTATATTTGTAGCTCTTTAAGCTATTTTATTTGCTGTGTGTGGTATGCAGGTTGACCAGAGACCTGTAGTGGAGTCATGGCATTTCAGTGACCTAAGACTTTTTGGATCTGGCCCAGTACTATCTCATGTTTCCAGTTCTAGGCCATTAGCTTAAGAGATAGCAGAGGAACCTAATCTTAGAAGTACCCTCACCTCTTGCAGCTGTTACGGTGATGGTGGCAGAGATGCCAGGTGAAATTGGAATACAGAACATATAGAGGAGCAGGGAACCAGGCTATGATTACACTTAGTATCTTGCCTCACCTCACAGCTTTTCTAAAGCTCAAGTAGTTTCAGAAGAATGCTGTTATAAGAAAGAGGCCTGGATTAGAAGTCAGGTAACCTGGTTTATAGTCTCACCTTTACCCTATTCCTTCAGTAACTCACTGAAGTCAGGATTGTGTCCTTTTCCACCTTTGTATCCTTAGCACTGTGCCTTGCACGTAGTGGGCACCTAAGAAATAAATGGTTGTTTTATTGAAATGATCTGATCTGAATGATCTTGGGCAAATAATTTCTTCCTTCTAGACCTCAGTTCCTTCATCTTTAAAATGAGCAGGCTTGATTAGATAATCTGTAGCATTCCTTCCAGTTATCTTTTAAACTGTTGTAGTCCTAATCTTAGATTCAGATGGCAAATATACTTTTATTTGTTTTTCTTTAAAGGAACTTAAGAAGTATGGTGTGACAACTTTGGTCCGAGTTTGTGATGCTACGTATGATAAAGCTCCAGTTGAAAAAGAAGGAATCCAGGTTCTAGTGAGTGTGTAGTATTTATAATTTTCCAACATTAAGTAAATATAAATACAAATATAGCACTAAATTATATAGTTACATAGGCCAGGTTTGTACTCAGCAAAGGCAAATTAGATTGCTAAAAATTGATGTTTTTTTTTAAATTGCTGATTCAGTATAGTGCCAAAAAATTTTTTTAGCAGTCTCATTTGACTCCTGGATTGTTAGTAAATTGCTAAACGGTCAATTCATATATGCTCTAAAAAGTCTAGAATTGCAGGGTGTTTTTATCAAATATATGTGAACTAAAAGTCCCTATTTATCTCAAGAAAATGGAAATTTGCATTTTTCTTTGGATATTAATAAATGTGATGTTCAGCTTTCATTTCTAGGCCATTGGTTTAAATCTAACTGGAAGTGATTTCCATCAGGTATTCATAAACTGTATTTGATAATAGTATTTCTTCTAAGTGCAGAATTATCCCTTTTTAATTTTTTGATAGTTTGGGAGACAAGGGGGAGAATCAGAAGGATCAGAAGGCAACTTTACCTTAGAAAGTAGTCAGTATAGATGATGACACTATGTTAGGTCTCTGAGCAGTTGTATCATGATTAGATGTTTTTAGATAACTAAATCTAATGATACAGCATTGGCTGTTACTAAACTAAAAATCAACTTCCCTTTCGCTATCTAAATATTAATGAAAGCAGTAGTGTATTGCCTTTTCTTTATAGATTACTTAAAGTATTTGTCAAGTATGTACATAGAAAGCGGTAAGGTAATGAGAACAGAGTTTTGACAATATGTTGTCACTCCTCATGAAAATTCTTCACGTGGTCTTTTAATCTCCAGTAGGAATTAAGTTTGTATAACAATGGTAACGTTAATCTCTTTTATAAGCTTCCATATGTCTGATTGTTAAATTTAGTTCAGTATTCCAGGGATTTCATTAATCTGGGTATTAAATGTACCTATAATCTCTTTATTCTTTAGTATATGATCTTTTTAAAATTTATTTTAAAATTTTGAACTTAAGTGACAACAGGGCATTTCTATACATATTGCAGAACACAAAAAGGATTGTTATGTAAAAGTTAAAATCTGTTTCATACTACTTGTTTTTAAAAAAAAGGATCTTATAAATTCCACTTTACTCTCAAAACTGCCATGTTTGGGCTTCTTGCTATTTGGCCCCCTTTTTTCGGGGGAGGGCATCACTATTGCTCTTTTTCTTGCTTAAACATCTCCCTGGTTTCAAACATCTTCCTCCCTACACCCTGGTTAAAAACTGAGAGAAAAAATTACTGTTGTAACAAGTAAACATAGTCAAATAAAACAAAGCTATACTGTGTTTATGTCCAGAAATGTATGTTCTTTTCTGTACCTTCTTGAGTCCATCACCCTTTTGTCAGGAGGTATGTAATATGTTTTATCATAGGCTCTCTGGAGACATTATTGGTCGTTGTATTGATCAGGGTTCTTAAATCTTTCAGAATCATTTTTCTTTATATTGATGTTTTCCTTGTGAAAAATTGTTCTTTTGGTTCTACTCACTTCACTGAATCAGGTCACTTTACCCAGGATTTTCTGAAATTGTCTCTGGATCATTTTTTTGTGGTGCAGTATTATTTTATTGCATTTGTTTGTTAAGCAGTTTGTTAAGGTGTGCTTCAGTTGTTGGGTGCCCCTCTAAGAGTCTGGGTCTTTTCTTTTTCGCTTTTAATCAGACCTTCAGGATCAGGAAGTTTGTTTTGCTTGATAGTCTTCTCTCCTTGATATTATCCTTCCTTTTAAACCTACGCCTCCTTCCATATCTACACGTGTTATTCTTTATTGAGTTTTGATGTATTTCTATACCAAACGCTGTGTGGGGGTGCCTGTGAGCATGCAGCCCTCTTTTATCTGGTTCAAACAAGAATGAGGTTCAACTGACGCCCTCAACCCTTTCTCTTCAAGAATATTTGTATACGATTACTTCCCATGCATCCCAATTAAAATAACTGGTAAATTCTACCAAATTACAAAGAAATAGCAAATTCCACCTCCTTTTCTACATCAGTATATTTCTTTTACCCTTCCTTCTCTTTCTTTTCTTAAAATCTTCAGAACAGACTCACTCTACCTCTAGAACCTCTCTCTTTACCTTCTCTCCCTGCTTTGAAGATATTAAGGTTTTAAAAGGATACTTATTTTTCCCTCTCTCTGAGTGTTGCCTCTTTACTCTGGCTGTTCCTTTGGGCTTTCAGGGTTTGTACCCTGGGGCTTTTTGACCTCTGTATACTTTTGCTGTCTCTAAATACAGCCTTGCAGGCTATACTGTCTTAGTTGGTTGCTCTGGAGAACTAAGTTTAGCTACCTTCCCTGGTACTGTTGGCAGGCCCCTTTATCCTCTTGTCCATGGGCTTCTGGCTGTTATTTTGTACAGTTCTTAGGTGGAAAAAGTCACTTATTGTAGTTTCTTACTGGATTTCTTGATCCTTTTCAGTGTGATGCAAATTTTGGGGTTTTATCATCTTAGCTATATGATAGTTGGACGTTCTGCCTCTGTTCAGGGAGCAGTCTCAGCCAGAAGTTCTCAGTGTTGGTCTGAGTGGCCATTACTGAAAGAGGCACCCTGCGTTCTACTAATGGACTCACAGAATCTTACTGGACCTCTTTTTTTTTTCTTTTTTTGGTGAAGCAGTTGAGGTTAAGTGATTTGCCCAGGGTCACACATCTAGTAAGTGACAAGTGTCTGAGGTCGGATTTGAACTTAGGTTCTGTTGACTACAGTCCTCTATCCAGTGTGCCACCTAACTGCCCCTTGGACGTCTTAAAGCTTTTCCAGTTCAGTGTGGGGCCTGTGAAAACTTTGAGCTCCCCGGTTACCTCTATCCCATGATTATACATCAGAGGAGACTTTATTAGAGATCTACGAAGTTACACTAAAGTTTGCTAGCTGATCCCCATACAGAATATTGCATCTCATGCTCTTCTCCCATTGCATGCATGAACCCCTTTACCCCCATGTGCCTGAAATGTACTTTTCCACCTTCACCTCTTAGAATTTCTAGCTTTCCTCAAAGCATAGCTCAGTTGCTATCTTCTACAAGTGGCCTTTATTGATCTCCATTCTGCCTCCTCCACCTGCCTTGTTAGTGCTTTCTCTCTTCATGAAATTATTTTGTATAACTTTGTCAGTACTTTGTGTTTATATATCTTTCTTGCATATAGTAACTACTTAACAAATGTTTGTTGAATTGAATTACAGGTAAGTAGTTTGCTTATGTATTTAAAATTAGTATGTTGACATTGAAGACTTCCATTTTGGAGAATTGAACACAATCTCTTTATAATTTATTGTGGTGGTAGTTCACATTTATATAGATCTATAATTTTTATAAAGCCCTTTGATTACCATAATATATGGTGTGTAGAAAGTAAAAGTGTCGATGTTCTTATTTTACAGATGAGGAAACTGAGACTCATTGAAGTAAAATGATTTACCCAGGGTCACTCAGCTAGTAAATTTCAGGGCCTGAATTTCATTTCAGGTCTTTATTGATTCCAAGTTCAGCATTTGGCCATACCATATTCTTTCTAACTTTTATGAGAATAAGTTAAATAAGCAAGATTCTGAAATTACCACTAGGATACCTTTTTACTTAATTAGCCCCAAATATACTTTTTTCCATCTTTCGGGAAAAAAAAATGATGTAGCATTAACAGCTTAGTAAATCCCCCTCCTTTTTTTTCCCCCCCTATTCTCCATCTCTTGAATCTACCTTCAGATAGTTACCACCCCAGTTCAGGCTTTCATAATTGGACCCTCAGCCTCTATTCTCTCCTCCAGTCCATCCTTCGCACAGCTTCCAGAATGTCTTTCTAAGGCACACTTCTGACCATGTTATTCACCTGTTCAAAATAAACTTTCAGGGCCAGCTGGGTGGCACAGTGGATAGAGCACCAGCCCTGGAGTCAAGAGGACCTGAGTTCAAATTCAGCATGAGATACTTAGTAGCTGTGTGACCCTGGGAAAGTTACTTAAACCCTGATTACTTCCAAAAAAACCAGAAATCAACTTTCAGTGGCTGCTTATTACTTCTGGGATAAAATGCAAACTTCCTACTCAGGCATTTAAGGCCCCATACAGTCTGGTTTCATCTTACCTTTCTCACCAGTCTTGTTTCATGTTCCACTTCATGTACTCTACATTCCAGCTAAACTGGACAATTAGCTGTTCCCCTGCACCTGAAATTCCATCACCCTCCCCTATACCTAGAAGGAACTTCCTTCAGAATTCTTATTATGTCAGAGCTTACATGGGTCTCAATTAACCAACAAGTAACACTGTTCTGTATTTCTTAAGTGCCTTTTATATGCCAGAGCTTGACTAGTTGCTGGTGATTCAAAGATAAAAAACAAAACTGTCCTTGCCCCTAAGAAGTCTCTGCTCTGTAAGGAAAAATAACATGTACAAGTATAAGTAAATGCAAAACATGTTGAAAGTAAACACAGGGCAGTAGAGGGAGGACTTTCTTCTGTGGCAAGGAGGTTCAGCAAAGGCCTTATTTATAAAGGTCTTGAATGGAGTTTTAAAGGAAACCAGGGGTGCTGAGAGATGAGAGGAGCCATTCCAGGGATTGGGGCCAGCCTCTACAAAGGTAGGGAGATGGAAAACGGAATGGTATGAAAGAGGAACTGAAAATAGACCAGTTTGACTGGAATGTAGAATGTATGTGAAAGTATGTACCAAGTCTGTGAAGGGAGGCTGGAATCAGATTGTGAAGATCTTAGAGGTGGTGGGGAGCCATTGGAACTTTTTGAGCAGGGGAGTGACATGAGTTTTTTTGTGCTTGTGGAATATCACTTTAGCAGCTTTTGAAAGGTGGTAAATCAGAATAATGAGGAGAGACAAGATAGAGAGATTAGGAAACTATTCCATAGTACAAGTGGGAGTAAGTGTCCCAGGCACTATGCTAAGTACTGGGGATACAAAGAAAAGCAAAAAACAAACAAACAAAAAAATCATTCCCTGCTCTAGGAGCTCCTAGTGTAATGGGGGACACACCATGTGAACAATTATGTGCAAACTAGATAAATACAAGATAAAATTGGGGAAGCAACTAATATTAAAGAGGACTGGGAAAGGCCTCTTGCAGAAGATGAGACTTGAGTCTGAAGAGAGCCAGGAGACTTGGAGGCAGAGATGAGGAGGGAGATGGAGTATTGTATGATGGAGGCCATGCCACTGGGTTGCATAGGATGATGGGAAGATTAAGGTACAAGAAAATTACAAAAGTAGGAAGAACCCAGGTTATGAAGGGCTTTAGAAGCCAAATAGGATTTTTTTTTGGATAGTTTTTTTTCTTTTTAGCTAGGCAGAGGGGTTAAGTGACTTTCCCACAATCACACAGCTAGTGAGTATTATGTGTCTGAGGCCGGATTTGAACTCAGGTACTTCTGACTCCAGGGCCAGTGCTCTATCCACTGCCCCTACCAAATAGGATTTTTTATTTGATCTCGGAGGTAGTAGGGAGCTAGAGTAGTTTATTGAAAAAGGAAGTGACCTAGTTAGACTGCACTTTTGAGAGAGTAGAAGAGGAACTAATGTGAGGGGAAGCTTGAGGCAGGAGGACACCCCAGCAGGCTGCATTAGCGGTTCAGGTATAGGGGGCTAAGGTCTGCACCAAAGTGGGGGTGGTATCAGAAGAGAAAAGAGGGTGTATAGGAGAGCTGGTAAGGGAAAAGTGGTAAGACTTTTGTTTTAAACATGTTGAATTTAAGACATCTATGGGATATCCATTTTGAGATGTCTAATAGGCAGTGGGCATTGGGAGACTGGAGATCAGGAGAGAAGTTAGGGCTGGACAAGTCCATCTGACAGTCATCTGCATAGAAATGCTAGGTGAAACCAATGGTGAGAGTCTGAACTAGCATGCTGACAAAGGAAGGAAGGAAGGAAGGCAGGCAGGCAGGCTTTATTTTTATTTATTTATTTATTTTTGGTGAGACAAGTGGGGTTAGGTGACTTTCTCGGAGTAACACACCTAGTGAATATTATGTGTCTGAGGCCAGATTTGAACTCAGGTCCTCCTGACTCCAAGGTCAGTGCTCTATCCACTGTGCCACCTAGCTGCCCAACAGGCAGGCTTTATTAAACATCTACTATGTGCCAGGCACTGTGCTAATAAGTGCTTTACAAATATTATCTCATTGGAGCCCTAAAACAAGTGCTATTATTATCCCCATTTCACAGTTGAGAAAATTAAGGCAGATAGAGGTTAAGTGAATTACCCAGGGACACATAGCTAATGAGTGTCTGAGACTGGTTTTGAACTCAGATCTTCTTGACTGCGGGCCCAGCTGTCTGTTGCACCACCTCCCTGCCTCTTCTGTCCGTGGGAGTGGAGAGGAGATGGATGTGAGAAATGTGGAAAATTGTCAAGATCCATCAACTGATTGGGTTTAGAGGGTAAGAGAGTATAGAGTTAAGTTAGGTTGCAAACCATGGGTGACTAGAAGAATGATTGTGCCCTTGGCAGAACTAGGGAAGTTTGAAAGAAGAGGGTGGGTTTTGGAGAAAGATTAAGTCCTCTGTGGTGTAGACATGTGGGATATAAATATCTAATAGTGTGCTGGGCTGGGGTTCTACTTCCTTATATATAGCCTTTCCTGCAGATGTGAAAGTGTTCTTGATTTCTACATTTTCTTAGAACCCTTTGGATCTCCTCTTTATTCTCATAACTCCTTGCCTTTTATTATTCCAAATCCTTGCCAAATGTAAGACTTTGAGTGTACTCTAGGACTGTGTCCTGGGCCCTCTTCTTTTTTCTTCTGACATTCTCTTACTTGATGATCTTAACAGTTCTTTTGGGTTCATTGATCTTAGCTATGGAGATGACTTCAGATTTCTGTTTAGCCCATGTCTCTCTCCTGAGTGCTAGTCCTGCATCACAGATGAAGATGTTTTAAACTGGACATCTCGAATGCCACGTGTCCATTAACAGAATTCATCATGTCCTCCCACCCATCACCCACCCCAACTCCAACCCACCCTTAAAAATTCAATTTTTCTGTTAAGGGCAGAAAGTCCCGAATTGCCATCCTAGATGCCTTGCCATGGGCCTGAATCAAGCCCTGATAGCTTATGTTTGATATTGGAAAGAAGTGATACTCTCATAGGTCATTCAGCAGTAAGTAAAAGAAGATTTCCTTAGCTGTACAGGAGAAAGATATTCAAGAAGCATGTGCTTTGAGAGCCCAAGCTGTTGACTTAGTGAAGTTCCCCTGCCTGAGCTGCCCAGTGTAGTTTGCCATTGAAGCATCGGAACACACTTTCAAAGATCTTTTTGTACACGAAACCAGGAGGTGATGTCAGTAGCCAGAGCCTGTAGTCCTGTGAATCAATCAAGTCTTGAAGATGGTTGTAATATCTTTTAAAGCAAAACTGTCCTAATTTGTGTAGGGGCAGAGGAGTTAGGATATTGCTCCTACCACACCCCACGTAGTGGGGTAGAGAAAGGGAATAAGCATTTAGATAGCACCTATTCTGTGCCAGACATTTGCTTTTTATACGTATTATCTCATTTGAGCTTCACAGCAACCTTGGGAGGTAGGTAGGTATTATGCCTAATCACTTCATGCCTGGAAAATCATAATTAGCTGCTGGTTGGTCTCCTTGCCTCAAGTGTCTCCTCATTCCAGTCCATCCTCCTCTCAGTTGTCAAATTGATCTTCCCAAAATGGAAGTGTGACTATATCACTTCCACCCTCATTAAATTGTGTACATAGCTAGGGAGTAGCTGAGGCCAGGCTAGATTTGATTTGAATTCTTCTTGACTCCCGGCCCATCTTTCTATCCACTGTAGCACCATCTACCTCTCGTGGCAGACAAGAGACATAGCCCAGTCTTTCACAGTTTTTATCTCCACAGCATCCCTTGGATGTGTCCCCTTCTCTCTACCCACAGTCACCACCCTAATTCAAACTCTAATCTCCTCTTTCCTAGATTATTGCAGTAGTCTCCTCATTGGTCTCCTGCCTTAAGCTTCTCCCCATTCTACCCATCTTCCACATAGCCACCAAAGTGATTGTCCTGAAATGCAAATCCAACCATGTCACTCCTCTGCTTTACTAGGATCAAATAGAAACTACACTGGCATTTAAAGCTCTTCACAGCCTGGTCCCTTCCTCCCTTTTCAGTCTTCTTCCATTACTCCATTCCATGCACTCTTCAGTCTACCCTGTACTGACTGGCCTGTTTGCTGTTATTCAGCATGATTCAGACCCCATCTTTGTACCTTTGTTCCGGCTAAACCTCCACTCCCTGCCCCCCCCTCCCAAATGCCTGGAATGCTTTCCCTTTCACCTCCACCTCTTTCTTTCAAGACTGCACTTAATTGCTACCTTGTGCAGGAGGCCTTAGGCTATGTTACCTTGTATCTTCTTGTGTCTTAAATATGCTGATGTCTACATGTTGTCCCCTCCATTAGAATGTTAGATTTTTGAGGGCAGGGATTGTTTGACTTTTGTCTTTGTATCCTTAGCGCTTAGTGCAGTATTTGGTACTGCATTCTGTGTTGGTTGAATGACTTGAGGACAGGTGCTGCTCTGTCTTTATGTCCCCACTGTAACAGTAATTGGCATGTAATAGGTGCGAAATAAGTGATTGTCAAATTGAAGATATATATATGTATATGTGTATGTATATGTGTTTGTATGTATATATATTATGAAGTAAATAAAAACACGATTTATTTCCTAAAATAATGATGAGTAAAATAATTTCACTGTGGTGAAAATTAAGTCAGAATTTTTGATTACATAAAATTAAGAAGTTTTTGCACAAACAAAACCAATGTAGCTAAAATTAGAAGAGAAGCAGGTATTTGAGGGAAAAAATATTTGTATCAAGTTTCTTTGATAAATATCTCATTTCTAAGATATATAGAGAACTGAATTAAATTTATAAGAATAAGAGCCATTCTGTAATTAATAAGTGGTCAAAGGATATGTATGAATAGGTAGTTTTCAGAATAAGAAATCCAAGCTATCAGTAACCACATAAAAAAAGTTCTAACTCACTTATAACTAGAGAAATTCAGATTAAAACAACTTTTACATCCATCAGATTGGCCACAATGACAGAAAAAGAAAATGACAAATGTTGGAGTCTGTGGAAAAACAGGTTCTTTAATTCACTAGTTCACACATTCTAGAAAAGAGTTTGAATTTTTATCCTAAACGCTATTAAACTGCATACCCTTTGACCTGGACTTACTGCTAATAGATCCGAACCCCAAAGAGATCAAAGAAAGAGAAAAAAGACCTCACATGTACAAAAATATTTATAGCAGCTCTTTTTGTGGTGGCAAAGAATTGGAAGCTGATGAAATGCAACTGGGGAGAATGGCAGAACCAGTTGTGGTATGTGAATGTGATAAATTACTATATGTTGTAAGAAATTATGAAAAAGATGCTTTCAGAAACTTGGAATGGTTTATATGAACTGATGTGAATAGAAGCAGGAGAACAATTTATATAATAATAGCAATATTGTAAGAACAATCAACTCTGGAAGACCTAGTAACCAATTAGCATAGTGACCAACCACAATTTCTTTTCCCTTCACATTTAATAGTATTTTATTTTTTCAATTACGTGTAAAGATAGTTTTTAACATTCACTTTTATAAAATTTTGAGTTCCAGATTTTTTTCTCCCTCCCTCCCTTCCCCAAGACAACAAGCAATCTGATATAGGCTATACATGTACAATCATATTAAACATATTTCCACATTAGTCTTGTTATGAAAAAAGGATCAAAACAAAAGGGAAAAACCACAAGAAAGAAAAACAGAGTGAAAATAGTATGCTTCAAACTGCTTTCAGACTCCATAGTTCTTTCTCATAGTTAATGATTTTCCATCTTGAGTCTTTATGGAATTGTTTTAGATCAGTGTATTGCTGAGAAGAGCTAAGTCTATCAAAGTTGGTCATTGTACCATGTGATCAACCATAGTTTCAAAAGATTCATGATGAAACAACCTATCCACTTCCAGACAGAGAAGTGATGCATTCAGGATAAAGACTGAAGCATCTTTTCTTTTTCATCTTTCTTTTTTGACAAGGCTAATGGAATTAATTTTTATTAAATTAGCTTTGGTTTTCTTGCCTGCTCAATGGGTGGGGAAGGAAAGGGAGAAAATTTGGAATTAAAAATAAAATAAAATTGTAAAATGAAAGAAAAGAAAAAGAAAATTAAGTCAAAATGATTGTAATATTTAGTTAAGCATTCCTCAAACTGTTTTCTCTTATAGTTTCTGGATTTCTATGGAAAAGGTTGATGATGGTAGCAAAATTTTCTCCATCAGGTATTCAATATGAAATTATGTGTCAGTATTTAAATATATGACAGTTTAAAAAATAGGAACATAACATGTAATTATTTTTTTCCCCAAAATGTCTAGATAACATAGAAATTTACACATAACATCTGTGCCACCCTTCTGACCAGAATATATGTATTTAAGGAGTTGGCAAACTTTTGCCTTGAGGGCATAGCAGCCTGTTTTTGTGAGCAAAGAATGGCTTCTACATTTTTAAATACAATAAAATTTTATTTAAAAAGTGTAAAAACTATTCTTAGCTGGTAGGCCCTGTTTGTGACTGACCCCTTCTGAGTTGTATGTCAAGTTCCAAAGTATCATGACCATTTTGACTCTAAAACTGAGATCTGCAAATTCATTCTCTTTTGTGGCTATATCTACACTAGGCAGATGGGAAATTAGCTTTTTTTTTTTTTTTTTTTTTTTTTGTTACAGGAGTTAGGGTGAGAAGATGGAGATAAGAATTGATTGTAAGGTGGTGTGGTAGATAGAACTCTGGCCTGGGAGTCAGGACGACCTAAGTTCAAATCCAGCTTCAGACACATGACACTTACTAGCTGTGTGACCCTGGGCAAGTCACTTAACCCCAATTGCCTCACCAAAAAAAGGAAAAAAAAAAAGAATTGATTGTAGCTCTTTTGAATCAGTAGTTTTGGTAAATATCATCATACAGTCAAAAGTTGAGCTGGTTTTGAGTGGGCATCAGGTTACTCTAAAGTTGATGCTGGCCAGTTTCTTTAGGGAAAAAAACCCCATCTGTGATAGGTAAAATTAAATGCCTAACTTAAGTTGAAAAACCAAGGACATGTAGAACTAAGTTTAGAATTTCTCTCTTTTTCACACCTAGTTGTTTGAAGGTGAATTGGAAGGTAATGTGTGGTTTTATTGATTAGTAATGTGTTCTGCACCTGCAAGGCATGTCCTTTAAAGTAGTTATATAAAATTAGGTAAGATTAACCCAATGAAGAATTCTTCAGATTTATGATACACTAGGATAGGATGAAGATAATTCCAGATATGATGACTTAAGGTTCAGAGGCTATTAAATTGTGACTTTAGTGGGGAGAAAATGGTTTGATGTTTTGATGGAAACTGCTTCAGAAGAGAGAAATGCAGGTGCATCGTGTTTCATGTTGCTGTTTAAGTGTATTTTGGGGACTAGTGCAGAAAGTGAACCAAGATGGAGGGCATGGCTGCATACAATTAAAATTCTAGAAGAGTAGAATTTATACAGCTAATTCTGACAGCGCCTTAATTATGGGGAGCAGCTGACAGCTTGAATTGTAATGTGCCAGCTTGGCTACTAGGCTAAATGAAGGGTCTTGGTGTTGATGGGACTGAGTACAGTTTGGATCTCGATGGCCTGTCACCTTTTGGTTTGCGTCTGCCTTTTTGTGTTGTGTGCTTGGGGAGTCCTTAGGAATATCATATTTTTTTCTGTCTCTCAGGGTCCAGCATCTCAGTGTCCGTTATCCACCTTGAAGAGTAATAATCATTGAGTGTCAACTAGTCAGTCATCCAACAAATGCTCATTGAGTGCCTACTTAAATTCTAGGTGGGGTGCTGGACTACTGTCCTAGCCCTCAAAGAACTTTTGGTCTATAAACACGCAGTAATTTCAGGGGTGAAGGTTGACAATCAAGAAAGGCCTCTGGTGGGAGCTAGGACTTGAGCTGGTCTGTAAAAAATGGTAGAGGTGAAGAAAGGGCATTCTTTATGTGGAAGACAGCCTGAGTGTGGTTGTTAGAGGTGAGGGCTAGCAATGGACCATTTGACTGGAATAGAGAGTTTATAATGAAGAGTAATTTGTAATAAGCCCAGAGAGGTAGAATGGAACCAATTTGTGAAGGATTTAAAATGCCAAGCAGAAGAGTTAGCAGTAGGCGTTGGAGCTTTTTGAGCTGAGGAGAGACCTAAGTATGACTTATGCTTTTGGAATATTAATTTGGTAACTGTATGGGAATTAGATGGGATACCAATTAGGAGACTGTTGGAGTGGTATAAGAGCTTAGTAGTAATGATAATGATAATAATAATAATGATGATGATGGTGGGGGTAGAGCAGCTAGGTGGTGCAGTGTACAGAGTGCTGGGCCTGGAGTCAGGAAGACTCACCTTCCTGAGTTCACATCCAGCCTCAGAGACTTACTAGCTGTGTGACCCTGGGCAAGTCACTTTACCCTGTTTGCCTCAGTTTCCTTCTCAGTCAAATGAGCTGGAGAAGGAAATGGCAAACCACTCCTGTATATCTTTGCCAAGAAGACTTCAGATGAGGTCAGAGTTGAATAAGACTGAAACACCGAAATGACCAGAACAATAGTAATAATAGCATTTATATAAGCTTTGATGTTTTCTGAGTACTTTACTCATGTTATCTCGTTGGATCATCACGGTAACCCTGGAGGCAGATGAGAAAATCACCCCCATTTTACGGTGAGATCTCTGAGGCTGAGAGAGTTGAAAGTGACTTGCCTTAGAACACACCTAGGCAGTGCCTGAGACAGGTTTTGAATTCGGGTCTTCCTGACTTAAAGTCCAAAAACTATGTGTTAATTATGCCACCCAGATAAATCCCAGAGTACTTCAAGTTTTACCAAGCACTTTATATCCTTTATCTCAACAGTCCTGTGAAGTATTTCAGTCAGCATTTTTTTTCTTTTATTTATTTATTTTTTCCAGTCAGCATTTATTAATCATCTATTATGTGCCAGTCAATGTATCTATTATGTGCCAGTCAATGCACTAGGTGTTGGAGATATAGAAACAAGACCCAAGCAGTCCTTGCGCTCAGGGAGCTTAAGTTCTTTTAAAAAAAATTATTGATACCTTTTGTTTTTGCCTAATTGCCTATTTCTGCACTGTGTGGCCCCCCACAATTCCCATCCCTCCTTCCTCCTGGAGACCCATCTCTTATAATTAAGAATACAAAAGGGAAGGAAAAGTTCACCTAATTAGCCATTAGTTGAAAAAGTCTGATGTTATAACAAACCCATGGTTCCCCAGTTCTATAAAACAAGCAGGGGGAGGTGATTTTTCATATCAGTGAGCTTACATCCCAGCTGAGAGACAGCATGCACAAGTTTGCCAGGATTAAGGGGGAAGAGGCTGATCACTCTTAGGTGGTGGAACCAGGGGAGTTCTAATGAAGAAAACAGCTTCTGAGGCCAGCTGTGAAGGGAGCAAGGGATTCTATGGGATGATGGTGAGAAAGGGTGCCAGCTGTAGGCCTGGGAGACCCCTAGCTGGGGCAGGAGACAGGAGAGGTTGTGCTGTGTGTGTAAAGCAGGAAAAGGGCCATTTTGGCTGTACCAGACCTAGTGTATAGTGTGCAGAGAGGAGAATAAAGTGTGTAAACCTGGAAAAGAAGGTTGTGAAGAGCTTTAAATGCCAAACTAAGGTATTTGATCCTAGAGGGAATAGGCAGCCCTTCCAGTAACCCAGGCAAGTTATGAGGGCCAGTATGACTAGAAACCTGGGAGCAGATGGGAGAAGTGTTGGGGAAGTAGAAACAAAACGTTTGATTTGATTGATTAGATATGTGGGGTGAAAGAACCTGAGTGACTAGAAGGATGATGGAACCCTAGACAGAAATAGAAAATTACGTATATTGTTATTCCCATTTTGAGTGGTGGAGAGTTTTGTCTGTAGTCACACAGCTGATGTCAGAAGTAGGATTTGAATCCTGATCTCTGGGCTTATTAGTCCAGCACTCTTTCTATGACACTGACACCATGCTTCCTCTTCAATAGGAAGACACTTTAGTATAGTAGAAGGAGCACTGTATTTGGAGTCAAGGGCCTGTATTTGCATGTCACTCAAGTAGGTAAGTGACTTGGGACAAATTCCTTTACATCTGTCTACTTTATTTAGTTTCCTCATCTGTAAAATGAGATGGCTCATACTTGTATCTTTAAACCTTAGAATGATGTTTTGAGGATCAAAAGTAAAGTGGTCTGTAAACCTTAAAGGACTTTATAAATGCCAACTGTTGTTCTTATAGACAAGGAGAGGCTTCCTGGAATGGTAATCCTCCTTTTTCCTATTAAAGTTGCCATGCTTTGTTTTTTTCAGGACTCCTTCCTACCAGATAGGAAGGAGCCTCAGACCCTGACCCATCCTGTGTGTTTGCCAGAGGCTCTTAATTGAAACCAGGGCAGAACCAAGTCAAGATCCAAAAGGAAATGGGCTATTCCAGAATTGTCCTCTCTTTGTACAGGATCCTATCATGTGGCTGTCCTCTGCTTATGAAGCACAGTTCAGGCAGGGTTTTTCGAATATTTGGCACTTTTCCTCTTCTGTGAGGGCAGATCATGATGATTGAGTGTTTCGGTTAGAGGCATTGAGCCATTGGAGATTTCAGAGTAGTACAAATGAGGCCTGTTTTCATAACTTAGAACAGTCTGAAGGTGATACTTCAGAGATGTTTGCAGTCATGCAGTTCTGTTTGCTCAATAGACTTCTGCATGTGTACCATTTTAAAGCCATTGGCATATTTTCTCCTTTTTTTTTCTTTTTACTTTTTCGTGGATTTAATTATAATGTGAATGTCTGAATTACTATTGAACTCTTAGTATGTTTGGTAAAATACCAGGCTTTAATTTTTTTGTAAAGTCTATATTGTAACTCTGGTGAAGTAACTTGTACCAGATAAAATTAGATGCATAGGGATTGATTATTATGATACCTTAAGGTTAATTTATTTGGGTAGATTTGGATACCTATTGTAATTTAGATGGGACCATTTTCCAGCAGGGATCAGGAATATGCATGAAAAGAATAATTTTTAATGTATTAGCCAGGCTTTCTTGTTCATAGTATGTATATATTATATTATGATATTCTTTTGGGGATAAACTCAATGTACTGGTCTTTTATTACTTCAAAGGACTGGCCATTTGATGATGGAGCTCCACCTCCTAATCAGATAGTAGATGATTGGCTAAACCTATTAAAAAGCAAATTTCGAGAAGAGCCGGGTTGCTGCGTTGCTGTGCACTGTGTTGCAGGGCTGGGAAGGTAAGTGGTTGGCCTTTTTTCAGTGAATTCATTAGCATGCTGAGGTAAGTCAACTGAAGGTTTCAGTTTGTCAGGAATTGGCATTCATTATGCTGAGTAATGGGCAGCTGGGTGGCACAGTGCAAAGAGCGCCAGGCCTGGAGTCAGGATTAGTGGAGTTGAAATCTGGCCTAGACGTTTAATAGCTGTGTGACCCTGGGCAAGTCACTTAATGTTCTCTGCCTCAGTTTCCTCATCTGTGAAATGAGCTGGAGAAGGAAATGGCAAATCACTCTAGTATCTCTGCCAAGAAAACCCCAAAGTGAGTCACAAAGAGTTGGACATTGACTGAAACAACTGAACATAAACAACGACACTAAATAATATTAAATTGCCCTGAAGAAAAGAAAATGAGAGTAAAGCCTGGTGATTTTGTATCTATTTGGATTCAACTTCTTGTATTGGTTTTTTGCCTGCTACAGTTGATCTTGGTATTTGGTATATTAGATGCTTTGTTGGTAATATCAGTTTATTGTAATTTGCCTTATATCTCTGAATTCAAAGACATTTGCAGAGGGGCAGCTATGTGGCACAGTGGATAGAGCACTGGCCCTGGAGTCAGGAGCACCTGAATTCAAATCCAGCCTCGGACACTTGACACTTAACTAGCTGTGTGACTCTGGACAAGTCACTTATCTCTACTGCCTAGCCGGAGGGGGAAAAAAAAAAGACATTGCAGATTTCCAGCATTCCCTTTCCTTTGACTTTTCCAAGCAATTAAATATTCAGCTTATTGTATTCTGCAATTATTACTGTTTTTAAGTTAGAAGTTTGTTTTACACCCTTAAAGATGATTATTTTTGACTTTAAATGAGGAAACTATAAGAGAATGGATAATTTTATTTTAATCTCCCTAAAGAGATTTATGAAGATTAGTGACTGTTATGATTTAAAAGCCTTTTTCCTTTTGCAGTATCCCAAAATGCATTGCACCTTTTGGGTCAGCAGATTAAACTGTCTATTTATGATAAGAACTTGGTCTCAGAACATTAGTTGAAACTATTTTTGCCTCAAGATAAAGGTGACTCAGGCTCAGTTCTTTTCATACCCTAGACTTGCTTGTTCTTGCCTTTCAGTAGCTTAGAAAGCAGTTCCTGTTGTGTCTCCTGAAGCTAAGGGGAGCTTTCCAGACCAGGTCTGGGCATTTTGGTGTCTGCTCTGTGCTCATAATCTAGGATGGCAATTGGTAGACTGTGTTGGATTTAAAGGCATAACCTTGGGAGTTATTTCCAATTACCAATCCTCCAATATTCTCTCCCTAAGCTAACAAAAAAGGATTATAGCAATTTTGGGGCATCCAATGAGGGGAAGTATTAACACCATCCTGGAAATGAGAATTTAGAAAGCACTCTTACAAGAATAGAAGATGTATTTGGTTCTTTTGCTGTGATAATGGTCGGGGCCAGAATTTTACATTTTGGATGGCGGACCTAACGAGTTTTCAGATACAAATGATGACATTTCGAACACAAAGATCTTTTGACATAGCCTTAAATTAAGAGGTTTGCTAAGAAGAAGTTGTGATGATAGAGAGATACTCTTGTAGTACTTTGTTTACTAAGGTAAAAAGTGCTTCTTCTTTAGTAAGTATGACAATCCTGTGTCTAAAAATCCTTTATAATTCAAAAGATTTGTGGTTATTTACAGATGGGTTTCTTTTTGCAGGGCACCTGTGCTGGTTGCACTTGCTTTGATTGAATGTGGAATGAAGTATGAAGATGCAGTTCAGTTTATACGACAGTAAGTATGGAATTGTGTGTTCAGCAAGCCTGTGGTGTAAGGCACTACAGGAGGCTCATGGTCTTGCCTTCTGAGCACCTTGATATG
Source organism: Vombatus ursinus (assembly GCF_900497805.2). NCBI lineage: Eukaryota > Metazoa > Chordata > Mammalia > Diprotodontia > Vombatidae > Vombatus > Vombatus ursinus. The sequence goes on from NW_020954553.1 coordinate 8,354,771, forward strand.
GGTTAATGAGAGGTGGAAGAGAGACAGATTTCATTTACAGTACATATTAACTTGCTGTCTTTGGCCTAAAAATCCTGTGGCTGACAAAGACACAGTCCAGTTCTCAGAGGCAACACCATCCTAAGGACTTGGGGACTTTCCACTTTGTGTGGCAAATTCAGATACTCCCATGATTTAAATGAAGAGAAGCAGCATAGATAAGTAGTGAGTGTCATTCATATTCAGACAGGGCTTGGGATAACCTAGAAACTGACCCTAACTCTCAATACTGTTATGAATAAATAAGAAACTATGTATGAAGAATTGTTTAATTTCTTTGTGATATTGTATACTCAGTTATTCATGCCCAAAGTCAGGGTGGTAACAACCTATAGATTATGTTAGAGAGGACCTTGTCTTGTTTCACAGTTTAGCATGCTGACCAGAAATGTTGGCAGCCACCATTGTGCCCACACCCTCAGAAGAGCAAAGTAGTCCCTATGTAACTAAACCAAGGCTCTGAAATGTTTCTTAGTGTCTGTCGGATGGTGTCTTCTCAGAAGGCACTCCTTCTTCCTGTCTTGAAGCATGGCCCTTCCTTCCCTATCCTTCAATGGATATTGCTATTGGAAAAAGACACCCAGCATACCAGTTTGTAAGCTAATGAAGTAACACATTACTCTTTTGGGCAAAAGTTATTCTCTTAAATGTCTTAAGATATGCCATTCTGATCTTAGTGTAGCCATTTATGTGACACACCCACAGTGAATTGAAGGGAATTTTCCCATTCCTTCTCCTGGGGGAACCATAATGTTTCATTGTAGACCTTTTCTGTTTTGAAGTGATGCCCTGTGAGAAAGGAGGTACGTTTTAGTAGTCTTGAGTTTTAAAATGGCCTTGGGCTGAAAACAGCAACAGCAACATATTTAGCGAGGAAGAATTTATCCCGTATTAAGTTATGGTTCTTCTATTTTCAGAAAAAGAAGGGGAGCATTCAATTCCAAACAGCTGCTTTACCTTGAGAAGTACCGACCTAAGATGCGATTACGCTTCAGAGATACCAATGGGCATTGCTGTGTTCAGTAGAGAAAAAGCCGAATTTGATTGTGGTTTTTTTGTTTTTGTTTTTGTTTTTTTTTTTTTTTTGTGGGGACTCTTGGTACCTGGAAATGTGAATCTGGAATCTAACTATGTCATCAAAGTAGTGATGGGAGTCAGTGCTCCTTAACCTCTGCCCTGATGTTTTAAAAACAAAACAAAACAAAAAGCCCTCTGTGACATGAGTAATAAAAAGTTTAAAGAGAGAGAGGGGGAAAAAAAGATGAATTCAGTGAAGGATGATTTTCTCTCAGTGTTGCAGTTTGAATTTCTGCCAGGGGTGAATCATTTCTAAACCTCCTATATTTTTTAACTTTTTTTCAAAATGAGGTCTCTAAGGAAAACCAGCAGAACATTGGCCTGTGCAAAAACCATTTGTTTGGGGGACACACCTGACAGTTAGGCCTGGCCCTTCCACCTCCTTGTGGCATTTCCTCTCTGCTTATCTTTCCCTTGGCCCCCTTGTGTGTGTGTGTGCGCATGTGCGTGCGCACGTGCGCGCGCTCGAGTGCATGTGTGTGTGTGTGTGTGGACAGAGGCAAGGAGGAGCCCTGGTTGTTGTGGGTGTGTACAGTCTGACAGCCTTAAGCCCAACTGGGCACTTTTAGAAATAACAGTGGCATTTGTGTTCTGTGGCCCAGGGGATTGGTTCTTAGTCTTGAATAACAAGGAGATGTTCTTTTTAGTCTTTCTTTTCTTTAAAATTCAACTTACTATTAGGCAGAGCAGCCAAGGAATCCTTTTTTTGGGGGGGGGGATTTAAAGGTTGGATTTTTTGTTTTGTGTTAGATTTTGTTTTTGTTTTTGTTTTGTAATTGAGGTGGGGGTAGTATTAAGAGGAGTATATCTTCTGTTATGTGTGCATTCATACTTGTCCAAAGAACTTAGCTAAGAGATGAACTGTTTCCTTCTATTGCCTAAGTAAGAATATGGAGCAAAAGCTAAGTGGATTGTGGGAAGATGAACTTTTTTGCTAGGTGGGAGGAAAGGCCTCCTTCTTCCAGGTCAGACTGGTTCTCTTCCTCAAGAGGCCCTTCCAGGCAGGGAGTTAGCATACTTTTTTCCTACCCATTACAGACATGCCAGCTGTAGTCATTTTTCAGACTTGATGTTGGACAATGGCAGAGCCCACCGATGGTTTGAAATGCCTGTTTCAAGACTAGTTTGTGTATTGTGGGTGAGTTTTCATGGATAGAGTAGACAGTCCTTAGTTGTGGACTTCAGAATAACTAAATGCCTGGTGTGGGTATTCCCAAACTGGCCCTTGTGTACAGTTTCAGTTTAACCACTGATTGCCTTGTTCTTTTCTTACTCGATTCTTTTTTGAGATTAAAATCACTGGTTCAAAACCAGCAATGCCTATTGAGTGTTTAGTCCATAGGCCATGGCATGGTAGAGAAGAGGCCTTGAATGAGTTGGAGCCTTGGGAATCTGGAATGGGTTGCTTGTGGATAGGTGCAGCATTATTTGTGCAGGGTCCTTGCAGGGTTCCGTGTGCTAATCTAGACTTCCTGCTCCTTCCCAGGCAGCAGCTCTAGCCAGGCCGATTTGGTAGTACAGTGGGAGAGCCCTGACTAGGGCCCTTGTACTTTTTCACCTCAACTTGCATATGTAACATTGTTCCACTTCTGAGGCTTGAGATACAGGCTTAAGGTCACCTTGTCCTGCTGTGTCTTGCTGTGCAGAGCCAAAAACTTTTCATTTGTTTAGAGCAGCTGGGTCAGTGGGAATGGACTGGCCGGTACCTTGTCTCACACTGATACCTCAGATGCCGGCTATGTGAACTGCCTCTTTTCTTGTTCCCAGACTTCTGTTTTGATTGTTAGCTAAATGCAAAACTGCAGATTATTCTCTTTCCCTCTTCCTCCTTCCCCCTGAAAACATGAAATAATGCATTTTAAATTGTTCCTAGGGTTTTAAAGTTTAAAAAATGATGGTACTATCCAAGATTTATTTTAGAACATGCCAATAGATTCCTTTTAACATAGGCCTAAGATCAAAACAGCACCCCTCAAAGCTCAGACAAGACTGTCTGTTTGCTCAAAGGTTATTTCATCAATACCATAATAAGCCTCTTGCCTTTGAAAATTTTATTTTCATTGTTGTTAAGAGGTAGGGCAGCATAGTGTCCAGCAACATCAGTGCCTGCCTAGTTAGGAGAACATTCCTGGTTTTGTCTAATAAGAAGGGTGTACAAGGCTATACTCAATATTAGCCCTCTTTTTGTTTTGAACTGCAGACTAATGTTAACTATTCTCAGAACTGGATTTTTTTTTTTTGTAAAATTGTTTTTCTTTTGAATTTAATGAAGTATTGCTAGCTGAAGCCAGTTTGACATGGTAAGAGAGATGTTGGACTGATTGAGAGGTGTGCAGCCTGATTCCAAACAAACTCTGAACCCTTTTAAAGAACAATAAAACATATTTTACATGCTCTTTGCCTGGTTTTGCATTTGTTCTCCTCTTGGGTTTGCTGTGATTTGTTACTTTGGGGAGGTTGTTATTTTAAAGGTTTGTTCTGGGCCCCAGACTTTCAAGTGAGTAGAGGTGAATTGAGAGCTTGGTAAGTAGCACTAAGATGTCGTGCAGCCCATATGTGAAACCTGAACAAATTTAACTGGAGTTGGGATGCATCTGTCAGGTTTTCTGGTTCAGCTCTTGGGCACAGTGCAACAGGAATATGTCCAACATCTTGCCTCGCTGTTTTGGAGAATTATTTCATAGACTTTTCGCAAGCATGACTACTGTTCTTGAGCTCCCAAAGGGCAGTGAGGCCCCATAGGAATCAACTTTCCATGCCCAGGGGTTAGGGGTGGTGGGGAGGGCGGGCAGTGAGCAGCCCCCATGGTTAGTGGAGTAAATGGCTAGCTCCATCAAATCCAATCCTAGATTGGTTGTTTGTGCCATATCAGTTATTTTTTGGTCTTTTCATAGGAGCTGCTCAGATGAATAAAGTTATTTCCTTCTCTGTTTAACTTCTGAGTTACAGTCAGCTGGAGTGTTGGTAGATAGATAAGATCACAGAATTATTAGAGTTGGAAGGGATCTTAGAGGTCATCTAGTCCAGTGCCCTCCCCCCAATTTTTTTTTCACTTGAGGTTTTTATTAAGCATACTGAAACCTTGGGAAAAGGACTTTGGGAAAAGGACACTAGGTCCACGAGGCCAAAGCCAGGGAATAACAGGCAGGGAGGCTTGTCTGAGCCCAAGGATATTTTTCATAGAGGACACTCACCTGGGCACTACCTCAAGGGCTTTAGGAACCTTTCACTGCTTCTCTTTCATTCCTCAGTACCCTTTCAAATGCTTTCTGCAGTCTGTTGGGCAAGAACTCTCCCAAAGTATGCAGCATCCCAGGCTGATTTGAGGCAACACCATTTCTCAATAAAATTTTCTTTGCACTGAACTAAAATCAGTGTCTGACTTAGATCCATTGGTACCCGCCCTCCCTGGTGTGAGGCAGAATATCTGTTTGCTTTTCCACGAGAGAGCTTTTGGAGATAGCTGAAGACAGGGCTTATATTATCTTCAAGCAAACTATCTCAAGATTTTTGATTCCTCAAAGGTAATGAATTTCAACTCCCATCACTGTTGTGTCCCTCTCCTCTGGCTTAAGAGTATCCCTCCTACAATATGGTGCCCAGAATGGAGCTCGACACAGCATTCCAGACATGGTCTGACTAACATAGATTCCTGTATTTAAATCTTAGTGTGGCCATACCCATTGAGCCCCATGTGCCAATAGCAAGGTGCCTCTCCTCACCACCTTGCCAACCTAGAGCTTGACTACCTACCTAGCAGCAGACTACCAGGTAGATCTGCCTGAGTCATCATTTTTGAGGGGATGGCAAAAAAGGCTCTAGGATTCCTGCTGGTGCTCTGGCCGTGGGAGTAGAGTAATTTGCATGCCTGTTTTTAGTACAAGTTTTTGCTAATATTGCCCCTTTGAAGAAAATAGTTGATTTCAGTTGTCCAAACCAGCCATGATGAAGCCTGCAATAGGCACAAACTGCAGCATTGGTTTTTTTAATGGTTTGTATTTTAGAGTTGACTTTACATTGCTCCTGGCTAGTTTTGCACACAGGCAATGTCACTCTAGACCTGCTGTTGGAAGAAATTTTCAAGTGGATTTTATCTGCAGTGCATTAATGCAGGGCCTAAATTCCTGCAGAGGCATAAGATAACCAGTCTGGACATGTCTTCCCAATCATAACTGGAGCCAGGCCACTGATGCTTCAGCTTCACTCAGTGCAGATAAATGGCTTTTCAGAAAATGCTTTTCTAGTTAAACCCCATGACTTGTGTCTCAGAGAGCCACAAGTTCAGATGGCTTGTAATTAGCGCATATTCACCATGCTGCAATAAGGCACACAAATGGGGATTTATTAATACGGGTAGGTTTAACTCTAATCTTTTATAACAAAAGGTTCTATATTTTAAGATTCATGGGATCACTTAGAATCATTCTAATTTTCAAAAATGCAAAATAGTAATGCCTTTTAAAAATCAGGAAATATGAAATTGATCCCAGTAATGTGAAAAGCATTTGAAGCTGTATTCATGGGAAACTGAAGGGTATTATGCAATTTAATGTGGATTAGCATACATAAATGTTTTCAATTAAAAATTATTCAGCTCTAGAACTGAAGAGTTGATCACAGCTGCATGAAAAATACCCATTAATCACCTAATGCTTTATGCAAATGGCTGTATTTGACTTTCATTTGGGTTTGCCATTAGCACCTGGAACCAGGAGGTTGATGGCAGATAAAATTTAATGGATACAGGAATTAGATATTTAAATTAAATTTGGGCTAATTTACAGTACTTTTATTCATTACTATAAGTTCTCTTGCAATCTGAAGACCCCCATCATGTGGCAGAGAATGGAGAGAGGAAAGAGATTGCTTGACTGCTTCTCAGTGATGACTGACATCCAGAACAAGTTGGAAGATTCGGGCTGTGTAAGTGTTTGCCATGCAGGGAAACAGTCTACACAGGCCCGTGTGTTTCATGGGTCGCTCTTAAGCGAATGCCCAGTCTTTATGGTTTCTTAACTTTTACCTTCCTCATGATTTTCTCTCTCCTCCCTTCCTGAGCTGGCTATCCCATATGTCTAAGTATACTGTTTTACTGTTCCCATCTGGACAGTTGTCCTTTGAGGAACCTGATTGAAGTAGCTTTAGTGTTTCTGGGATGGCAGATTTTCATCGTGTAGCATCATTATTCAACAGAGAACAAACATTTATTGATTATCTACTAGGTGCAAAGCAATTCTTCTAGCCTTTGGGGAGATAAAGAATTTAGTTATGGCAAACCCTTTCCCCTCATGGAGCTTTCAGTACGCAGAGAATAAAGATAAATTTGCTGATAAATTACAGATGATTTTGCAATTATTACAATTGTATAATTAAAAGATAAAATTGCAATACACGATAATATTATTCTAAATGCATTAGAAAGGGATGTTTTTTTGGTAGCCAGCTATCAGGGAAAAAAGGCGATGGCAATTGACTTGGACCACATAGGATAGGGAGGAATTCAACAGGTAAAGAGGGGAAGGGATGATCTCCCAGGCCCAGGAAACAGTGAGCAAAGAAAGGCCAGAGGCAGGAGTGGACTGAATACGTCCACTTTCATGAATAAGTAGATCTCCTGCTGTTCACCCACATCTAAAAGCTACTTGTATTCTTGTAGCACTTATTCTTTCTAGTTTAGAATATGTGTTAACTAAGTGAAATTGCTTAGACTAATGTTCAGAGTGAGTCATTTGGTAAACAAGATCAATTAGTGCTTGGTTATATGGAAAACTTGTAAGAAGAAACTCATTGATTGAGTTGGAAAAGACCTCAGAAATCATTCCTTTTATAGAGGAGAGGCCTCTGAGCCTCACATAGTCCAGGAGGCTTGTCCCAAGATCCCACAGAGCCAAGATTGGAATCCAGATCTTTTGATTCCCTGTCCATTTTTCATGAGTCCCATTTCTGTCACTGGCTTTCTAAGTCATCTTAGTTGCTTCCTGTCTCTGGACCTCAGTTTCCTGCTCTGTAAAAGGATGTGGTGGGGTAAGATGTCCTGTGAGGTCCATTTCACCTTTAGAGGCTTTTTCTGGTGCCCACGGTTAAGGATGATCTCTGCATGTAACTGGTCCTTGGTGGGGAGAAGGTGAGCAGGTGTACTTGTTCTGCATTCTCCACAGTATCTGCTACACTGTTGAAAGGCCAGCACAGTTTAGTGAAAAGAATGCTGGAGTGAGTTAGGTTGGACGGGACCTGACGTTGGGCCAGGCCCCTAACCTCTGAGATGGCAATGGCACCTTCCTGACAGGATTTTGTAAGATTGAGCCCTTTGTAAAGATTAGGAGATAGAGTTTTTATTTTTGGCTGATTGACTGTGCGAGTTAGATCCTGATCTGTTTGGGAAGTCCTGGCCTTGGAGTTTCTTTCCACCCTCATGTTATGTGGTCATTGATGAGCCATATGGGAGGGGGCGTGATTCTGTTAACACCAAAGCCCTTCTGAACTCCCACGTTTCTACCTTAGATTAGTAGGAGCAGTTGGCTGTCTTTGGTTGGCACTGTTTGGGAGGGTGCCTGACGCCTGACCTCAGGCCAAGTTACGTAAAAGTACTAGCTTGGTACTTCCTAGGTTGGCCTTCCTAGTCTGACCCACCACTCAGCAGGTGCAGGAGCTCTTCAGGAATCGGGAAAGTCCGGTGTGACTGGCAACAAAAATAGTCTGCTCAAAACAGTTTCTCTGACCGTGTTGACCGCCTCCTTTGGGTTTACCACAAAAAGGGTCCACGAGGAGTCAAAGGTGAGTATTGTGTGTCTGCTGCAGAGACCAGTGCCTGCTTACTCACTGCTGGTGCGTAGACCTCTACACCTTGTAGGTTGGGCCCTAGGGGAAGGCTTGCTGTCTTTATTGGTATGAAAATGAGACCATCCTGCAGATATCCTGTTGTCAACTGGGCTTTCTGCCAGGCCTGGCAATCTGCAGAACTGGCAGCAGTAGGAGGCAGGCTCCCCACGACCATTAGAATTCAGCAAATAGTGATTAAGCACCCACTCTGGGCAAGGCAAATAGTGATTAAGCACCCCCTCTGGGCGAGGAGGGGACTAAGTGCTGGGGAAACTAAGACAGGGACTAGAGCCCCTTTTTATCCTATACAGGCCTTCATGCCTATCTCTGCCTCTTTACCCCCTCATACACTGTAAGACTTACTGTCCTTATCCATAGATTTGATCATGTCATTCCTCTGCTCAAAAATCTTCAGAGACTCCCTGTTACCCCCTAATTAAAGTTCGTCCTTCTTGAGAATGAAGTGGATAGAACGATGGACCAGGTACGACAAACATTTAAATTCAGCTCCAACCTCAGACACTTAATAGCTGGGTCACCCTGAGTAAGTCACTTAACTGTGAATTCCAGGAGGGCAGAAACTGTTCCTTTAAACTTTGTACTCCCTATGCCTCCAATAGGACTCCAGATACAGTAGGTTCTTAACAAATGTTTGGTGCGTGGAAAGGAAGCAACTGCCCATATTGACTCTGCTTTGCCCCCCCTCCAGGGCAGGAAAGGCCTCAGCTTCCCTTACTACTTACATACTCCAGCTGTGTTTGAACCTCTAGACCTTGCTCTCTGTGGCTGCTCACACTGACTCAGATTCACTGGCCATGTACCAAGCTCTCGGCTGGCTACAAGCCTTTGAATAACTTTCTTCTAGGGTCCCTCCTGCCCCTAGCCACGTCCTGGGAGCTTCTGATGAAATACAGAGCAATGCAGTAGACAGCTCTTCCTCTGCTACCTTTGGGAGAGCCCATAGTCCATAAATTCACAGGTTGTTAGACCTTGCACAGACCTGAGAGATCATATAGGCCACCTCTCTCATTGTACAGATTGGTCCTGGGGTCAGAGGGGAGGCAAGAAAACACACTGAGACCCAGAGAGGGAAAAAAAATTACACATTTGTTAAACATTTATTAGGGCGCCAGGCACCCTATTGTTGGGGAAACTGAGGCGAAGAGGTTAAGTGACTTGCCCAGAGTTACACAGCTAGGAAGTAGCTGAGGTTTGATTTGAACTCATGTTTTCCTGATGCCCCATCCAGTGCTCTATCTACTGCACCACCCAGCCTCAAAGTGCCTTAACTCTCACAGAAAATTTATGGCAAGGGTAGAACTTGAACCCAAATCTCCCTAATTCCCTTTCTAGGGTTCTTTCAACTAGTTTTGGGAGATAAAACATAAAACTCTGTGTCTCTGGTCTCACCATCAGACCCATAATATTTCAGCTCCTTTTCATGTCTCTGTTCTAGGCAGTTGCTTCCCACTGCTTCAATGTCCCTGATAACGGCCCCTCCCTATTGACTTGGCTGATGTCAACTCCCATTACCCCTACGTGACTGGACCTTGAACCTTCTCTGCAAGGTCTGTCCCTCACTCTGCTCATACCAATCTTCCTCTCTATAATGTTCTCCAAATATTAAAATCCTACCCATCTCAAAATTTTTTTTGTAGAAATTTAATCCTTGAATTCGTTCTGCCAAATAAAATCATTAAGTTCTTCTGGCTTAAGGTTTCATGATCTTAAGATTCTATGAAATCAGATCTCTTTTGGCAGATCCATGATCCCATATATCTGGGGACTCCCTCTACTCTTGCCAATTATATCTCATTTGTGCCCGATCATCCTATATGATTCTTGTCCATGCCCTTCTGCAAAATTATTTTTAATGTTTTGTTGATACTTTAAAAAAAATCACAGTTGCTTCCCAATGGCTACTCACCATTTTGCACCACTGCTCCCCTGCCCTGTACCTAATAAGTACAGTTAATCAAAACCAGTCCACACGCTGGCCTTATCTGACAATGTGTATCCTAGGCCACATCTATTATCTACCTCTTTTTGTCCGTGAGGCCTTTCCTTCTGTCTTTGACCTCCTTGGAGGGTATGCTTACTAGTTAATATCTTTTTTTTTTTTTGGGTATAATTCCAAACTGTCCCTAAGTTCCATCAAAAGTGTGCCTATCTTCTTAGCATTTACTGTTTATTGTTTCTATCTTTTGTCATCTTTGCCAATCTGATAGATGTGAGGTGAAATTTCAGAATTGTTTTAATTTTCATTTTTCCTATTATATATTCTAATCATTCTTTCCTATGATTGTTGATAGTTTATGTCTCTGTTTTTAAAAACCACCTGCTCATATTCTTTGACTACTAATCCTTAGGGGATTCAGCCCTTGTTCTTCTACATTCATTTCAATTCCTAATGTATGTTAAATATAAAACATTTATTGAAGATATTTCCCTGAAAGGTTTTCTCCCCCCAATTAACTGTTTATCTTTTTGTTCTAGCTACATTCTGTTCATGCAAATGCTTTTTTTTTTTTTTAGGTGAGGCAGTTGGGGTTAAGTGACTTGCCCAGAGTCACAAAGCTAGTGAGTGTTATGTGTCTGAGGCCAGATTTGAACTCATGTCTTCCTGACTCCAGCACTGGTGGGCTCTATTCACTGCGTCACCTAGCTGTCCCAGCTTTTTCATTTTTTAATTGTCAGGATTGCCTTTTTTTTTTTTTAATCATGATCACCTTAATCCCTTAGTTGGTTGAAAATCCTTCCCTTATCCATAGTTGTGCAGGTTATCTCCTTCCGTTTTCTAATTTTTTTTATGATGTGATAGGTAATATATCCATTTGAAATTTTTTGTGATGTTGTACGGCAATGGTGTCAAACTCAGATAGCAGTGGGGCCCACTAATCTGTAGATAAAGATCCCTTATTGACTTAATTTTAAATGTAATGTTATCTATGTTTTATTGTTAATCTGGGGTTTGAGCTGTTTGACACCTCTGGTCTAAGTTATTGGTCTAAATCTACATTCTACCAAATTACTTTCTGTATTTTCGGCAGTTTTTGCTGAATAGGGAATTTTTATTCTAGTAGTTGGTGTCCTTGGGTTTATGAAATGCTAAGCTACTGGGTTTGATTGCTTCTAGGTCATCCTTACCTAGTCTATTTCATTGATCACCTTTTCTCTATTTTTTGACTATTACCAAATAGTTTTGACAGTTTATACTTTATAGAGGTAGTTCAAGATGTAGTAATGGTAGCTTCCCTTCAGCCCTGCTTTTTTGTTATTTCCCTTGAAATTCTTTTCCTGTTGTTCCTCCAGGTGAAATTTATTATTTTGTCCAGATCTATAAGCCAACCCTTTCATTGGTATTGCACTAAATCTGTAAATTAAGGTAGGTAGTTTGTTATATTTATTATCTTGGTTCCTACTCACCCTTTTAAGCCTTCCTTCTTGAAGACTCATCCCAGCCTGTTCTGATCTGTCCTCCTCCAGATACCTATATAACACTTGCAGTCTCTATCATCCATTTGATGCTTTACACAGACTGCCTCTTTAGTTCTCCTGGTGGAATAGGAGGAGTGGTGGACTTAATGAGGCCACGTAGCCCTGCCACTTTTCTCTTTGTCCCTGGACGAGTCACCTCCCTCTCTAGGCAGATACTGACATCACCAACATCACAGGGTAGGGTTGGGGAGGGAGCACGGGCCTACCTAAATGTGAGTTCTACCCTAGCAGACTAAGTATTCAATGCAAAATTGATTGATTTTAAACAGTTTGAGCAAAAACAATAATAGCTAGTGTTTATATATACTTTAAGCTCTCTGTGTGTTGACAGAATGCTTTGCAAGATCCTTTACTCATAAGGAAATACTGAAGTGCCAAGGTTTAGGGAGTTATCAGAGCAGAGGGGCTATTTCTGCGCCCTCTCCAAGCCCTGCTGCCTACCTCATCTTACCTCGATGCGCAGGCCTTATGCCTCTCGGCCGTCTCATGCAGCATCCCACCCCCACTGCTTTTCAGCTCTTGCTTCCCTATGTACATTGTTAGCTTTTTAAGGTCAAGAGACTCTTTGTATTTGTATCCCTAGACTTAGCACAGTTCCTGGCACGTAATAAGTGATCAGTAAATGCCTTTTCACTCATTCATTCAAATTTATAGGTGATAGTTAGAGAGTCTTTGTCTTTCTTCCAGGACCAGCTCAGGTTTCCACCTCTTCCATGAAGTCTCCTGGGATGGTTTCTTTTTTGTCTGTGTTTGCAATACGCAGCATATTGCCTCACACATAGGCATATCATTGTGTCCTTCATGTTCAAAAAGGACCAAAATGTCAGGATCAACGACAGCGTATCTGACTGTATGAGATCAGACCAGTATGAACTCGGAAGGCTCTGCCACAGGTTGGCACAAATAATCTGTGTGACATCTGGAGTGGATTCTCTAAACTTGCTCATCTCATTTTTATTTTCATTACATAGGAATGTAATATATGGTCCAATGAATTAGATGAGCCCTAAATTTATAGTCAGAGTTTTATTTCTGCCTCTGATAATCCCTGTATTATTTTAGGGAAATTTCTTTTCCTCTTTGGGTCTCTTTTCCTCACCTGTAAAATGGGAGAAAGTTGAATTTTACGTTACTTAGGAAGCCTTCCAGGTCTGATTGTTTGCTTATTCTGGAGGGTGTCCTACCTTAGAGCATGATTGGACACATTCAGACCACTTTTGGCAATATGTCCTTATATTTGTTTCAGACTGAATTTTTATTAATATTGATCATAGTGCTACTGCCAGAGCTGTGGCTCACCTGCTTTTTTCTTCAGACATCAGTACTTTGGAAATATCTTGAATTTTTGCTCACTTATTTCACTGTCCCAATTGTCCTGCCAAAATCCAAAGACCTGTGAGAGAGCTCTCTTGAAATGGAATGGGATGGAATAAGAATTTATTAAGTGCCTGCTGTGTTCCAGGCACTGTGCTAAGTGCTTTGCAAATGCTATCTCATTTAATAACTGAAATCCAGCCACCCCTGAGATGGGATTGGGCCTGTGAGGGAGAGAAGTAGTGTTGTCCCTTTCCTGATGACTGGCTACCCCTCGACATGGAGGGTCAGACCCAAGCTCTGGGTTTGCTCTGTTTTCTGAGACTGGACAAAGGATCTAGTTGGTACTGACAGTCTAGAGAGGGAACATGAAATTCAGTTCCCTTATGTAAGATCCTAAACCTGGGTTAAAAAAAAATCATTTGCACAAATTCTGCATAGAGGAATTATGGGTAGATAGCAGCTCATTTGGCAAAAAGAAATTCTGAGGGGTTTAGTGGATTGAAAGTTCAGTAAGAAACAACAACCAGAAAAACTAATGATCTCAGGCTATGCTGAGAGGGGTACAGTGTCTAGAAGAGGGACATAAGAGACCTGTCCTTTGCCTTGGTTAGCCCTCCCCATCTGGAGTATGGTGTCAGGTTCTGGGCAAAGTATTTTAGGAAAGACATATGCTGGAGCAGGTCTAGAGGAGGGTGACCAAGATGGCGAGGAGGCTTGAGAACCATGTTGGCCATGAGGATCAGTTGAAGAAATTGGGTAAGTCTGTCTAACTTGGAGAAGAAAGAAAAGAGATTCTGTCTCCAGGAGAACATGGTAGCTGTCCTCAAGTGACTGAAGGGCTGCTGCTGTGGGGGAGAGAAGTTAGATCTGTGTTGTTTGGCCTCAGACGGCAGAAGTAGGAGCACTGCTGAAACTTGTAGAGAGAAAGATTTCAGCTTGATATCAAGAAAATCATATCAGAGACATCTGAAAGTGGACCAGTCAGCCTCGGGGGAGATAGAGGGAGAGTCCCATCCGTGGAGATCGCCAAGCAGCGATGTCAGGCAGCTTGCAGATAAGACACCTGCTTTATGTAGAGGTTGAATATCCACCTGTTGGAGTCTGTGGCCACAAGCAGATACAGGGCAGGTAGCAGGTCCTGCCCTTAAGGTTCTCATGGGCAGTCTCAGCTGTATTTTGGAATCTTCTGGAGGCTGATGCCACTGCCTTCCCCTGCCTGGGCTCAGAGACAACCAGCCACCATTGAGCTGGTAAAACCAATACTGCTCTCAGCCAGGCAGAGAGAAGACAGCTATGGGGAAGGCAAAGATGTTTTTTTTTTAAGCCTGTTGTGCTCACTGTGACCACTTCCACCTCATAATCTGTCAGTCTGTCTCCTATTGGAAGTTAAGGTCCTTATGAGTAGGGATTGTTTGATTCTTTCTACTTATATCCCCAGCACCTAGCACAAGGTAGGTTGATTGATTGATTCCCAGGTCAGCAATCAGCCGGTCAAAGATCTCTGGTAAGCAATCATCTGATAGACCTCCTTAAGACTGGAGGTGGCAACACCCCTAGACAGAGGCCCAAGTTTTTAGGGGAGAGTTGCATAGCTTAGGGGTTGGGGAGCTGAGGACTGTGGTGCCTGTGTAGTTGGAGTGAGTTTCCCCAACACTACAGCGCCATCACTGTGGGTGGATCATGGGCCTATCCAAATAGCAGAAGGGTTGGTTTCCCAGCCTGAGGAGTGAGTGCTTTATAGAGTTCCAGAATCTCAGAGCTAGAGGAGTCCTCAGAGGACTTCCAACGCCCACCCCGTGCATCTGAAGGACAGTCCTATCTATAACCTGCCCTACAGCATCATCCTGCCTTCGCTTGAAGAGCTCCAGCATGGGAGGCAATCCTGTTCCATCGGTGGGTAATTCCAGTTACAGGGAACATCTTTCTTATATCAAGCCCAAATCTACTTCTCAGCAATTTTTACCTATTCTTCCTTGTTCTGCCCCTGGGTGAGGCAGAACAAATCTTATCTGTTTGTATGTGATAGTTTTTCAAATACTTGAAGACAGCTCTCATGTCCTCCCTAAATCTTCTCCAGACTAAACAACTCGGGTTCCTTTAGCCGATCCCTGTATGGCATGATCTCAGGGTCCTTCGCCATCTTGCTTGTGTTCCACTGAATGCTCTCCAACTTGTTAATGTCCTTCCTAAGATGTGACATCCAGAAGTGAATGAACGCAGTAGATGTGGTCTGACCTGGGCACAGTATAAAAGGACTCCCCTTTTTTTAGTCATCTTTAGTGTTAATGATCACAATAGCACACATTTATAAAGTGCTTTAAGGGTTACAAAGTATTTCACGTACATTATCTCTTTTGACCCTCTCAGTAGTCTTATATATTATGTATAGTGTAAGGTTATTATCCCCATTTTAGAGATCATATCATGATAAAGAACCTTAATGATCTTCTCATCTGACTCCTTCATTTCACCAAGGAAGACACCAAAGCCCAGAGGATTTAATGACTTGTCAAAGGTCACGAGGTAACAAATTGTCAGATAGGGCTCAAAACCAGATCTTTTGAGGCTGTTAGGCGGCATAGTGGATAGAATGGTGGATATGGAGTCAGGAAAGCCTGAGTTCAAATTGTACCTCGGACACTTAACCAGCTGTGTGACCCTGAACAAGTCATTTAGCCTCTCTATGCCTCAGTTCCCTGACCTGCAGAAGGAAGGTGGACTCCGCCTCTGAAGTGCCGGCTCTAGGTCTGAACCCCTGTGATCTACCCCCTACGGTGCGTTGACTTGTCAAGAAGCTGAAGTTCAGAACAGGTGCCATGATGTGTTGGGAAGACCCAGATTCAAGTTCACTCTAGGACACAGGCTGGAGGTGTGACTGAGCCTCTCTGTGCCCTGGGCAGCTCTCTGGTGCCAGGATGCCTTGGTGGAAGGGATTTCCTCACTAGGGATTCTGTATCTCAAGGAGCTTAGGATTCAGTTGGTGAGACAAGACTCATAACCGTGGTTAAAAAGAGTGAACAAGAAAGTTCAGGTGGATATGGATAGATATCTGTATCACAGGTTGTGGTTTGTCCCTCATTCATGAAGAGGACCATGACATCAGGAAGGTGATGCTATGACTTGCAAGTGAATTGGATTTAAGTGAGGCAGGTGTGCAAAATCACCAGCCTCACTTTCTCCTCCAGAGCCATCTGGGTCCAGTGGCCAGATATCGATCAGGCCAACTGGAGATGGCGCAGGATGCAGTGGGAGACCTTGGCCTTTTCAAGTTAAGGTCTTTCTGAATTCTTAATTTGACTGAGGTGACACCCATTCAGTGATTAGGGCTGTTGAAGAAGTGAGCCAAGGGATGGCCCCTTTAATCCCACCCCCCAACAAAAAATCAACCTAGGTGGGTTTCCATTTTTACATCTCTCTATCTATAGATAGAGCTGTATCTAGATAGCTATAGATAGCTACATCAGTAGATAAATCTATCTACCTGTAAACTTTCTTGTTCATTATTTTTTTCATGGTTCTCAGTCTTGCCTCATCAATTAGATCCTAAGCTCCTTGAGGGCAAGGAGTTAGATCCTCAGAACCTCAAAGCTGGAAGAGACCTTTAAAGTTACTTAACCTCTTCTTGCCAGGCCAAGTGTACTAGTGTAGATGGCTATAGTGGTTTTTAGTCTCATAAATAGCTCTTCCAACTTAACCACTAGCTAGGCACACTTCCCCCAATTCTCCTCTGTCTCTCTTTCTGTCCATCCAAATGACCTACCAGGTTGGACCTGCTGGAGCTTTAGCTCCACTATTGTGTGCAAAGCCCTGTATTGGGCATTGGGGGAGGTACAATGCTTAGCTAAAACATGGTCCCTGCCTTTGTGGAGTTTACAGTTAGTTACTGTGCCCTTCTGCCTGGCCAAAAAAGGCAGAACTGGGGTGTTCTGTTGAAGAAAGTTGGAGAAAACCCTACTTTAACTCAGTGGAAGGAAAAAAGTTCCAACAATTAAGTGTGCAACACGTAGCCACAGGAGATGTAAGAGGTACAGTAGGAAAAGTACAGGATTTGGAGTCAGGAGGCCAGGTGCAAATCTCAGCTGTGCCATTGGCTGTCTCTGTGATCTTGGCCTTTGGTTTCCTCATCTTCTCCAGCTCTAAATTTATGATTTTAGTATTGCATGGCTTCCGTATTTCAACAGATTCATGATTCTGTGATTTCATCATGGTGGGTAGTCCCTCTACTTGATCATACATCACACATAGCCTCTTCATTAGTAGATGGTTATTAGTGAGTGGCAGTGACCAAAAATGAGTTCTCTCATAATGAGGTGCCTGGTGGTGAGCCTTTACAAACTTAGCCAGGCTGGTTCTCAGGTGACATACTTGTAAGTCTGTTGCTGGGCTTACACTTGAAACCTTTCTAGCCGGTTGGATCTGTCTAGAGCTTTAGCTCCGCTGGCATAGCCTTGGAGAAGCCAAGGTCATCTCCAGGCCGCAGGTGTGTAGACCTCAGAGAACACTCGTGGAAGAAGCCTTTGCTTCTGACAGAAGAATGTGCTAAGTTACGCAAGAGGCACAAAGTACGAGAGACATTGGACAAAGAAGAACTGAAGCTTGGCCTTGAAGGAGGGATATGATTTAGAGAGGGACAATGGGCATTTCAGGTTGGGGTTTGGCGTAAATTGGGTTTATGAGTAAGTGCAGGGAAGGAGAATTGAGCCTGTCATAGTTCCTTATCATAGGAATGCTAAGAAAACTGGGCTGCCTAGAGTGAAGGGTCTTTCTGGAGGGCATAGAGAAATCAATATAATAAGTCTAGACCAGGGGTTCTTAGCCATATTTTCATATCGTAGAACCTTTGACAATCTGATTAAGCTTATGAACCCCTTCTCAGAGTGTTTTGAAATACATGAAATAAGTAGGATTATGAAGAAAACCAAATGTGTTGAAATTGTTCTCAAAATGATTAAAAACAACATTTCACAGACCTGAGGTTAAGAACCTCTGACTACAATTAAAAGTGGGTTTGGTCTGTGTGACCGTGGGCAAGTCACCTAACCCCTATTGCCTCACCAAAAAAGCAAAAAAAAAAAAAAAAGAAAAGTGGTGTTGGTTTTTTTTTTTTAACAATGGTTGGAGTTGAAGGGCCCTTTAAGGATTACCTAGCTCAGCCCCATAATTTTACATGAGGAAACAGGCCCAGAGCCCCATGGATTTAAGGAGCAGCGTCAGGATTCAAACCTTTGCTTCTAAATCTGACGTTCTTCATTAACACGTTGCAGCCTAGGAGCTTGGCAAGATAGTGGGGTGTTGGGGAACATGCCAGATTGGGGACCTGGTTTTTGTCTGCCTCACAGGGCTGTGGGAAAGAAAGTTCTTCATAAAGTTTAAACAAAGTTGGGAGGAGTTTGCCACCGTTGTGTGGGAGATTTGTTCTTGGGTCTTCAGGTGAGGTGGCCAGGCCAGGCAGGGTCGTCCTGGGAGAGTGCTTCTCAGTCCCCAGGTCAAGGGATATTTGGCGTCTTCCTCAGACAGCAGGCTCTTTAGGGACCAGGGCAGGGAGGAAGAGAAAGAGAGCTGAGGAGGTGCCAAAGCGGCCTGCCATGTTCTGTACATCAGGACAGCCTCTGGAGGCTTGATGCCAAGGACAAAATTAGGGCATTTGGTGGTAGGTAGCAGGGCTACAGTTTGGGTCCAAATAAGAGTTTTGGGTGTGGGCCAACCACAAGATACGGCTCTTGGTAAAATGAACTACTGGACTCAGTTTCCCTTGGTGCTGAAAGGGATACTGGTCAGGCTTCTAGGCATCCTCTTATTTTCTGCTTTGTTCCAGTTCTCGATTCAGTTAAAAATATTAGCCAGCTAGTACATGCCTGGTGTCCCCTAACCCTTCATTTCCCAAATACAAGTTTTCTGAATTCTTGCATCTCTTAGCCCTGCCTCACCTCTTTGTTGCCTCTCTAGCTCTCTCCTTGTCTTTTTTCTCTTTATCTTTCTGTCTCTGTTTCTATCTCTCTGTCACCCTGATTCCTCTCTCTTCCTTTTTTTTGGGGGGGGTGGTGGTGGTGGAGGTGAAGTTCTCTTTTGTGGGTCCCCTTTTCCACAGCCTGACCTGGTGTTTCTCCCTTAGGTCCTGGGCTCAACAACTCTCTGCTTCAATGAACATTTTCCAAATCTTCCCAAGGCCGTTATGGAAAGGAAGCAAACCAATGCCTTCTGCACCTGATGAGGAGGAAATTGAATCAATTTTCTTCTGCCTCCAACTTTGAACGTTGAAAAGCAAACGCAGAAGGCAGATTGGACAGGGGTCTGACTGTGTGAGAAAGCTCAACACTGTTTTCTTTCAGGAGCTTCTGCTGAGATGGAATTGCTTCGTAATTTTAAATTCTTACAAGGTGCAGATAAACGCATCTGTTGTGAGCCGGGGGGCTGACCTGTTAGGCCCTGTAGAGAGAATCAGTGTGTGCGAACAGGAAGTAGGAGAGTCTTCATTGCTCCCTGTGCCTCCTGCTCTGTGGGGCATGCCATCGGAAGGCTCTGAACATTAATGGCTAAGGAGGCTGCCTTAGAGCTCCAGGGATCCAGGGTTCTTTCCTTTCGACATCATCATTAGAATTAGAGAACCCACTCTGTTGACCTGGCTTTAAATACAACCGATACCTTGTTCTGAGAAATGAAAAAAAAAAACAAATAAACCAAACCCCAGACACACTTGCTGTGAGGGCACCGAGCTGTTGCAAGGGGAAGTTGATTTATTAGGAAAAGTGGTCTATCCACTGTCAGAATGGTGCCTGTTAAACAGGTTGGGTTTTTTTCTTTCCTGTCGAATGCATTTTCTTAGGTTTTCCTCGGGCCTTCTGTTGCTAGCAGATCAATACCCCGCAAACTGCTCAAATGAATTTCTGTCTCCATCCCCTCATGCTTCTCTGTTGTGCTTGTTGGAGCATCCAGACCTGACATCCACTGCTTCGCAGCCTATGGTTTCTGGTGGGTCGAAAACATGGCCTCCTCCTCTCTGCTAGGGTGTCATTACTGGGTGAGCATCTCTCAGCTGTCCACATCTTTAACCACATGGCCTGTTTCCTCTACTGGAGAGCACCATTTTAAGCACACACACACACACACACACACACACACACACACAGCCCTGTTGAGTTGAAATTCTGCCTATCGGGGCAGCTAGGTGGCGCAGTTGATAGAGCACTGGCCCTAGAGTCAGGAAGACCTGAGTTCAAATGTGATCTCAGACCAGACACTTGACACTAGCTAACTGTGTACTCCTGGGCAAGTCACTTAACCTTAATTGCCTCGACCCCCCAAAAAATTTAAAAATGCAATTCTACCTATCATAAGTGCTGCCTCTTCCGTGACCCTTTCCACTGTTTTCTTTTCATACCCCACCTGCCACAGCGCTCACATTGCATGTTGTACCTTCCACACCCTTCACACCCTACACTGTCCTGCATTACATAGCAATTTGGTGAGATCTCCATCACCAGGAGGAATATCCTTACGCGGGAGATCAAAGATGCACTGGTATATTGGAGAATGTGTTTATTTTATGCCCTTCTTATAGCTAACACTTACGGCACAATTTTCATCCATTTATCTCATCTGATCCTCCTAACAACCCTGTGAAGCTAGTAATATAGGTATTATTATCTTGACTTTATCGATGAGGAAGCTGGCTAAGAGATGATGTGACTTGCTCGAGGTCACACATCTAGGAAAGGGCAGAATTGCGATTTGATGCCAAGCCTCTTCCGACTCCCAATCCAACACTCTTTGCATTATATCGTGTTGTGGTGTAGAGGTGAGTAGGTTTTCTAAAAGGCTGTGTCATCAGTCGTGGGGGCAATTGACAGCCACTGAGGACTTTGGAGCCAGGGAGTGGCTTTGTGAAAACAGTGTTTTAAGAATATTAATCTGGCACTTTACCAGTAGAATTCTCCTCTGATGCCTCTGGTGTGGAGGTGACCCTGGGTTCTTGACGACTCTGCCAAGAGAGTGTACGCTTTGGCAGATCTTACCAGGCTGAAAAGGCTTCTAATATAAGAACTGGTAATAAACTGGGCAACATTTTTCTTCCACCTCTGTACGTTTGTGCAGACTGTCCTCTGCGCCTGAAATAGCCTGTCTCTTTGGAGAAATCCTTTTCCTTGAAGGCTCAGCTAAGGTTCTCCCTCCACCATGAAGCCTACTCTGAATCTACCACTGAGCTGAAAATTCTCCCTCCATCCTCTCATTTTCCAGAAACACTCTGTTGGGAGTCCTCCTTTGCCCTGGTTGAGTTGTATTTACCCTTGTGCGGGTCATGTCCCTGAAAACTCCTCAAGGTCAGAGGCTGTCATTTTTTATCCTCGCAAGGTCTGTACTTCTGTAGGCACCTAAACCCAACTTTTGACCAGCCTCATCACTAAAAGGTTGGCTCCCCAAGTTTATTTTTGCCACAGCATCTAATGAAAGATGTTTGCTAAGGTGCAGACAGACTGGGAGCTGGGCTGGTGGATGGAGTCCTGTGTGGATGAAATTGTGCACCTTGGAAGTACTTGAGTAAATAAGAAATGGTAAACTCACATTTTTATAACACTTTCCGAAGTGCTGCTGTGTTTTGTGTGTCATCTTGTGCACCTCTGGGAGGGCAGGGACTTTTCCTTGATTATTTCTTTATGACCCTGAGCGCCTAGTGCAGTTATTTATCCGTGGGAGATACTTTAATAGCTGCTGGTCGGTCAGTGAATGGCTCCTGGTACCTTCCCCTGCCCCAACGACCCTCCGTCCTAGCTCACTTTGACAAACTGCTTTCTGTTTGAAAGCTATTTTCAGGCAGAATACTCCAGGACTCGGCGTTCTCAATGAATAGGTCTGTATCAGCACTACCAAGTCTGGTATTGAAGATGCAATAAAGTTGTTTTTGTTTTGTTTTGTTTTGTTTTGCTTAAAGAACCAATCGTCTCCATGACCATTTCTGCAGAGCAATGCAGGCTGAGAATCTGGCCGTCGACAGCAACATCTTTTCTCACAGAAAGATCAATAGCAAGGAAGTGGCGGAGTCCACTGAGATGGGTGACCTGTCAGGAAGTCTCATGACATCCCACCATCAGGAACAGTGTATTTGTCTCCCTGGATTGGCAGCGTTGGCCTCGATGCTTTCCCCATAAGGGGCCACATTTTTAGCACGTTTTTAACTGCCCTGAACTTGGGTGAGTTCCCTTGACATATCCAAGTCATCTCAGTGGACCCCACCAGCTAGGTGGGACTGCGTATAAGGTGAATGTACAGAGAACAGAAAGGTCCCAAATGTAATGGCAAGAGCATTCGGAATTTAGATCTTGGGTTTGGAATCAGATGTCCTGGATTCAAATCTTAACTTTGCAATTTACAACCTGTGCAACTTTCCCTCTGCCTCAGTTTCCCCATCTGTAAACCAAGGCATTGGACTAGATCAGTGATTCTCAACTTGAGAACCAGAAAGTTTGGATCTCTATCTCTCTATCTCTGATTTGTAATTTCATCAATGTGGGGAATACCCTAGTGTGGAAACTCCATCTACCAATATAGATCATTTGCAGTTTATAGAGTTGGCTGGAGCTTGAATGACCCGGTCATGTGACCATAGCTGAGGGAGCAAATCTGTGTACACCAAATGAATGTCTCAACCACATGATGGATTATTATCATTTTTCAAATGTATGTAGGTGGTGGTATGATTAACAAAGCATTGATGGATTCATAGTAGCATTTTGTTGTCATCTAATGCCTGTTCTGGCTATCCATCCTAAGACGCTGTGATCTGGGTGCTCCAGGCAAATCTGGTTGGATGTTGTGTGGGTTCCACAGACAGACGCTTTTCGGAAGTCACACCACTGCCCCTTATTAACCTTGCTAAACACATTTGGCAGTGTAGAGCAGAGATTCTTCATCCCTTCCACTATGGCGGACTGGTGAATGAATAAAATAAAAGATTTGGATTGCAAAGGAATTATGTTGAAATAGTTATCAAAATATAAAAAAAAAAAACACCCAAGTTTGCAGATTCAGAATAAAAACTGGTCCAGAACTACCTCCTACTATATGGCCATACTCTGCCAGCTTAGGTTTTAATGACTCAGAGAACATCTGTGCTGGTAGAGATGACAGAAGGGCCTGGATTCACCAGGTATCTGGGTCTTGGTGAGGTTGCTCCCAGGCTAGCTCAGAAAAGTAGGTGTGAGGCAGCTGACTGGATAGTGTGGCCCTGAAGTCAGGAAAACTTGAGTTCAAATCTCATGCTAGCTGTGTAATCCTGGGCAAGTCACTTGACCTTTGTTTGCCTTAGTTTCCTCAACTGTAAAATGGGGGCAATAACAGCACCCACCTCGCAATGTTGTTGTGAGGGTCAAATGAGATAAGGTTTGTAAAGTGCTCAGCACAGTACCTGGCACATAGATGGTACTATAGAAATACTTATTACCTTCCCTTTCCCTGCACAGGGTGGATGCAGTGGAAGACTCCATGAATGTGAGTTCTTCAAAGGCAAATTGCATCCCCAGCACCAGTCTCAGGACCCTAAACTTAGTAGGTACTTTATAATGAATATTTACTGAATTGAGTAACTGTCAGCCTTTTCTTATCCTACTCCCCTTCACATAAACTGGATGACCTATGAAATCAGGTGATTCTCCATCCCTTGTTCTTATCCTGCCCGCCTCCCTCTTTTCCTCTTTCCTAGAAAAGACTTCACCTTTTTACTCCCCAGCCCTTCCTTCATCATTGATTGAAATCTCTCCTTTCCCTTGTGGCCTAGCTCAGGTGGCTGCCTGACTCCAGCTGAAAACAACTGCATGTCTCAAAATTCATTTTATTCTCCTTGTACTGTAGGTATCCGTAGGTGTCATGTCCTTCCTATTAGATTGTAAGCTTCTGAAGGACAGAGTCTGTATCATATCTTGTATGCCCTTGTATGTACACAAGAAATGCTTAATAAATGGGTTTTTTGGCTTCCTTTGAACTTTGAGTTTCTTCTCTGTGCCCTGCTGGTGCTTCCTCATGATAACAAAACACTGTAGAACATCAAGACTGAAAGAGTCCTCAGAGGTCATCTTCATTTTACTGATGAGGAATCGTGGCCAAGAGAGGTGAATTAGTCTGGACACGGAGTGATGGAATGTGCTGTTTAGTATTTTTATCTGTTTTATATATCTAAAGGCATAGCTTATAAAATTCACGGGCATCTAGGTGGTGCAGTGGCTAGAGCTCTGGGCTTGGAATTAGGAAGACTCATCTTTGTAAGTTCAAATCCAGCCTCAGACACTTCCTAGCTGTGTGACCCTAGGCAAGTCATTTAACCCTGTTTCCTCTGTTTCCTCATCTGTAAAATGAGCTGGAGAAGGAAATGACAAATGGCTCCAGTATCTTTGCCAAGAAAACCCCAAATGGGGTCACACAGAGTTGGACATGACTGAAAAGAATGAACAACAACAATAATAGAAAATTGGTAGATGACATTTATCTGCAAGAGATAGCTAATATGGTTGACAAGAATCAAAAGGCTCTCAAGCTAAAACAAAGGGCTAGCTCTGCGGTGATACTGTGTAATAATGATGTGTTGAGTCTTACTCTTGGGTTCAAACAGTAAACTTGACCGATGTACAATGGGGAAAGTGTGTCTAGACAGCAGTTTGTATGAAAAAGATGTAGGAGTTTTAGAAGACTGCAAGTTCAGCAGGAAAATGAAGTGATACCTAAAACTGAGATCTAGGTTGCATTGAAAAGTAGAGTAACCAGAAGGAAGGCAGAGAGCAGAGTTCCACTGTATTCTGCCCTAGTCAGACCACATGTAATGTATTCATTCCTAGGGGTCACATTTGAGGAAGGACATTGACCAGGTGGGGGGCATCCTAGGAGGCTGATTTGAATAGTGAAGAACACTATGTCATAAGAAGCTCTTTTGTTTTTTGAAAATTCATGGAAGCTCATTTAATCATGAAGCACATCAGATTCATTTCAAAAGTTGGCTTCACATTGCATATCATTTTAAAAAATAAAATTTCCTCCAGTTACATGTAAAAACCATTTTTAGCATTCATTTAAAAATTTTTTTGAGTTTCAAATTTTCTCTCTTTTTCCCTCCCTTCCCCGCTAAGCAATTTGATATAGGTTATACATGTTCAATCATGCAAAACATATTTCCATATTAGCCATGTTGTGAAAGACGGAGACCCAAAGGGGGAAAAACTAAAAAAAAAAATACAGAAAGTGAAAAATATTATGCTTTGATCTTCATTCAGACTCCATCAGTTCTTTCTCTGGAGGTGGATAGCATTTTTCATTATGATTCCTTTAAAATCATCTTGGATCATTGCATTGCTGAGAATAGCTAAGTCATTCACAGTTGATCATCATAAAGCTGTTGCTGCTCCTGTGTACAGTGTTCTCCTGGTTCTGCTCACTTCACTTTGCATCAGTTCAGATGAGTCTTCCCAGGTTTTTATAAGAGGCTCATTTGAAGAAACTTAGCCTGATGAAGAAAAGGTTCAAGGTGGACAAAATCACTGTCTTCAAGTACTTGAAGGTCATATGGAAGACTGTCTTCTCCTTGGTCTCTAAGTGAATATAACAATAGTTAACATTCCTAAGGAGAGTGCAGCTAAGCAGCACAGTAGATTGACTGCCATGGGCAAGTCACTCAACCCTGTTTGCCTCAGTTCCTCGAGTGTAAAATGAGCTGGAGAAGAAAATGACAAACCAGTTACTCCGCCAAGAAAACTTCAAAATGGAGTAACGGAGAGTGGGACGTAACTGAACAACAAAACTTTTATAAATCACTTTAAGGTTTGCAAAGCACTTTACAAATATTATTTTATCCCCCAAACCCTGGGAGGTAGATGCTATTACTATCCTCATTTTACAAATGAGGAAACAAGGCAGACAGATTAAACAACTTGCCCCAAGTTCCACAGTAAGAATATGAGGTCAAATTTGAACCCAGGTCTTCCTGACTTCAGGTCCAGTGCCTCTAAAGAAGCAGATTTATAAAACTTACTAACAATTTAAGAACTATCTAAGAATAGTATGGGATGTCTGGGAGATAAATTCCCTTCACCAGAAGTGTTCAAACAGAGAGACTAGATGGCCATTTGTCAAGTGTGTAGTAGAGGCACCTAGGTAGCATAGTGGATGGTTTGCTGGACTGCGACTTGGGGAAATGACCTGAATTCAAATCCTGTTTCAGATTTTAGCTGCATGACCCTGGGCAAGTCCCTTAATGTCGTTTCCCCATCTGTAAAATGGGGATAATCCTATCACCTACCTCAGAGAGTTCTTTGTGATGGTCCAATAAAGTGATATGTATGTATGTGTGTATATGCAAACTATAAAAATGCTATGTAAATGTTACCTGTTATTGGAGATCCCTTTGTGAAGTGACCTTGCAAAGCGAGATTCTGGTATGTGAGCCCGCAGGGACTTAGATCTGGTCCAGTTCCTTCATTTTACAAAGTAAGGGAAGGGCCTTGGCCGGGGTCACATAGGTAGTAAGTAGCAGTCAGGACTGGAACCTTAATCTGATTGTGAATCTGGAGCACTTGATTCCAGATTCAGTCAAACATTTTGTAATCCTTAAAGCTCTATAGGATTGAGAGTCCTTTCTGATGGCATTATTTTTTTCCATTACACCCCCCTGTCAAAAGTACTAAATTTTGGCAGAGGCTTCTGTTTTGCTAAGTTCCTCCTCCTCCTCTTCCTGTCCCCCTTCGCTGAGGACCGTCCTCCCTCCTTTTCCCCCATCCCACAGGTGACTCCTCTCTTCCTGCACCCCCCCCCGCCCTACAGGTGGCTCCTCCCCATTTTGTCTTTCCCCAGTTCCACAGGTTGTTCCTCCCCTACTTGTCCCCCCCCAACCCAAAAGGTGATTTTTCCCGATACGATCCCCGTCTATCAAATCCTTAGCCTTTAACCCTATAAACTCCCTGATCAGCCCCAGCCTGCCCGGGGCTCCGGGTCACGTGCGCCCTGACTCCCCTCGGTTCTGGGGAGGGGGCTGCACAGCTCGGGAAGGGCGGGGCGGTTCCTCGATGGCACGAGGGGAAGGGGAGGGGGAGGGGGCGGGGCCGTCGAGAGTCCGTTGGGCGCTGGCCGAAGGAGAGGTGCGGAGAGGGAGCGTTCCGCAAGTAAGGGGCACTGCAGGGATCCCGGTGCTTGGGAGGTCAGCGCCGGTGGTCCTCCCTTCTGCAGAGAGGGCGTGGCTGGTCAGTTACTCCAGCGCAGAAGGTGTGACTGATCAGCGGACTGAGGGTGTGGCTGGTCAGTTACTTAGCGAGAGAAGATGAGACTGGTCTGCAGGGAGAAGGTGTGATTGATCAGCAGGAAGAGGGTGCGACTGGTCAGCAGAGGGACGGTGTGACTGACTGGTCAGTTACTTAGAGGGTATGGGTGACTGACTACTTAGCAAAGATAGGGTATAACTGGTCAGTCAGCGGTGAAAAGATGTGACCGATCAGTTAGCAGAGGATGTGACTAGGGTGGTTAGCTTGTGGTCTGCCAGGTAAAGGACCCGATTCCTACTGGTCCACTGGGCCCCCTAGTGGAGAGAGGCTGCTACTGGGCATCCCAAGGTTGGTTTTCTAGGGTAGAGAGTGCATCAGAAGTGGTCAGCACCTGGTCCTTTCAGGGGAGAGGGACGTCACTGGTTAGTACTGAGCATGCCTGGGCCAGGATTGTTGGAGGAAAGAGATAGAACTATTACTGGTTGGGTTATGGTTCCATATGGGGGCCGATAATGTCATGTCTAGTGTTGGGATGTAGCAATGTAAAAAGTCCGGCTCCAGAATCAGTCAGGGAGGTAACATACGCGGTATACAGTTTGTGGATAGTTCTGGATTTGGAAGTCAAGAAGATGGACCATAAGCAAGTCACTTCTGCGTGCCTCATTTTCCTTCTCTGTAAAATAAGGGCGTGGGACTCATTGCCCTCGGAGGTCCCTTGCAGTTGTAGCTCTGGGATCCTGGGATCCTGTGTGCGGAACTCTATCAGGATACAGTATACAGTCCCTCAGGAGGGACCTCAGAGATCTAGGTTTTTCCCGGGAAGTTCTTTCTAGGACTGGTTTGGTGCCATTAAGTTGATAACATCTCTCTTTATCTCCCTGGGCAGCTCTCCCTTCATGTTCATAGTCTCCCTGGATCCTGGCTGGCCAGCTGACAGGCATGTCGAGAGATGGGGAAGGAGAAGATGCCTTCGGTCCCAAGGATGTCCTCCTCTATTCCCCTGACAGTGGCCCTTTTGTGGAGGAGATGGAGGGGGGCAGCTCTGTGTTGAGCTGGACTTGGGAACAGAGCACAGCCTCCTCTCAGTGGAGCCTGGAGTCTGAAGCCAGCAGGAGCACTCCCCTTGGAATTGACTGTCAGGATGACAGCAACCCGGCTGAGAAAGCCCTTCAAGATTCACAGAGGGCGAGTGGGAGTACAGGTCCTGAGGCCTGTGTTCTGGACCCAGACGGACAGGCTCAGGAGGCGGGCGAGCATGCCCTGCTGTTCCCAGATCTTCACGTCCAGCCTCCTCTTGCGCCAATGGAGAGGAAAACACAGTTCTTAGAAAAGTTTCACATGGCTTTACATGACATCTTAGCAGAAGACTGGGGTAAGAAACTCAGCCACGTGGCCCAAAGCAGTGGGCCCAAAGGAAAGGGAGAGAGATTGGTGGGAGTTGAGAGCTGTCCTGCCCTCCAGGAGATCCCTGGGGAGAGGAGACCTCCAGGAACTGACCAAAGACACCCCATCAACCATGTGGAGAACTCCCCTGAAATGAAATGGCTCACCCCACTGGCCTTTCCTGAGTGCCTCTCTGAGGTGTGTGAACAGGGCATCTTCTCCCGCTTGGCCCTGGGACAGGAGAACTGTGTGGACTATCCTCTGGACGCTTGTGAGGTGGTGAAAGAAGGAGAAAAGGTGAAGAGACAACAGCCTGATGCCTCCCCTCCTTCCCCTAGCTGGGCCCTGGAGAGGGCAAACAAGAAAAGCAAGCTGTCGACCAACTTCAGAGAGGTGAGGAAGAGGAGGAAGCGCAGGGAAGAAGAATCCTGGAGGAGAGATGAAAGAGGCCGAGACTATCGGGGCCTTGCACAGAGAGCAGCTAGGGCAGACCCCAAGACTCCGGGAAGCCCCTTCCTGCACAGCGGTCAGGAGACTTGTGGAGAAATGGGAGGTGTTGCTGGGACTTCCCTAACGGCTAAAACAGAGCCTAAGCTAATGGAGAAGACCCAGCAGTGGACCTGCCCTCAGAGAGCCCTCCCCACATATCCTGCCTCCTTTTCTCCACGTGGCCCCACCTATCCTCTCTTGCCCAAGGGAGCTGGAAGCAGGAAGGCTTCTGGCCGCACCCCCACTGGGTGTCAGAGAGGCACTGTGACTGCTCCTTCAGCTGTGGAGGCCCGGGGTCCTCCTGGGAGGCCAGCCATGCCCAGTGTGATGCCAGTCTCTAAGACTTCCTGGAAAGGTCCTGACCAGTGCCCCCCAGCTGCCCCCTGGAATCCCCTGACTTTGACTTCGTTCTCTCAATTATCAGGGGAAGTCTCTACAGAACGTGAAGATGTTGGTTTTGCTGTGGTGCCCAAGGCCGTCACTGGGGATGAGCTGGAGTCTGCTGTTGGCAAAGGTGTCGCGGGTGCCTCTGATGCCAACAGGCAAGCGAAGCTAGGATTGCCTGCTAGGCCCCAACGGTTCTGCACCATGAACCAGCCCCGTGGCCAGGCTGACCCGGCTTTCCCATTAGCCAATTCTTCCTCAAAGGGCCCCGTGGCCAGTGGAGCCAGTCTGGACCCTGAGGTAGCTGAGACATCTAGGAGACCCTCTAGACGTCATCAGAATAGATCCAGAGCTGGAGAGAAGCCAAGGAGGGGGGAATTGTCCTCTGCCCAGCAACGAGGCAGGAATGGAGGATCCAGAATGGGGAACGTGGGAGATCGGGAACCAGCCAGAGGAAGCAGAAGCAGAGAGGTATGTTTGCTCTTAGCATCTGTGAGCCCTTACAAATGGCGTGGGCCCAGCCTAGGCGAGGGTGATGATAAAAATCATTGTAGTTTATGTTTCTGCTGTGTTTTAAGACTGATAAACCACTTGTCTCCCAAAAGCCCTTCGAGGCAGATATGGTGCGGACGCTTCTGCTCACGTGACAGGTGAGGGATGAACTTGGAGGTGCAGTCACCTGCCTGCGGTCACGCAGCTGAGAGATGAACCTGGCTCCTGACGCTGGGGCCCCCTGCTGAGGTTGGGTAGAATGCTGTTCTCCCCAAACATGTAGAGAGCACTTTATGGTTGCAAAGTAGCAGAGTCAGGATTCAAACTCAGGTCTACTCACTTCAGATCCAGGGTCCCCTCCGTGACAGGGCCCAGGCCTCATCATCTTCCTCCTCTCCTGTGCCAGACCTCCATTGTCACTTTCTGTTCTTTCTCAGGCTTTTCCTTTTCTCTGGAAGGAGAGAATCCTGGCCAGGATCCTTCCCACATGCTCTCCTGAGTTAGATGGCAGCCTTGGAGTGCCCTTCCCCTGCCTGCTGCTCCTCTGGAGTTGCCCCCTGCCCCGCCTCCACCCATCAGGGACCAGAGGGCCCTGCCAGAATTTAGAGTCCACAGGTCTTGGGTTCAAACCCTGGCTCTTCTGCTTTGCTACCTGGGTAACCCTGGCCGAGTCACTTATCCCCTCTGTAAAACTAAGGGCTTGAATTTGACCTTGAATATCATCTCCTGCTCTAAGCCTTCCTTCCATGTCTACCTTCCTTTCCTGGGGAGCTTTTTGGTGCTGACCTGCCCGCGATTTGGCAGACAGGATGCCCTGGGTGCTTTCCTGTGGCTGATCGATCCTCCCTCCCCAACACACACTTTGACAGCCACAGCCACCTCCCAAACTACAGAGATCCAGCACCTGCTCCATCGGAGCAGCTGGCTTAAGGTGGGGAAGTTTTGTCGGGGGGAGGGAGATAGAAGCCTTCCAAGGAAGCTGTGGAAACGCCACGGTTGAGTATTTGGCAGGTTTAACCAGGAGGCCCAGCTGTTTTGGGGTCTCTACCACAGAGAGGATGGTGGGTGGTCACCGTCCACACCATTCGAGTGAGGGTGGGCTGAGGAGCAGGCCTGACATGAAATAGGCCAAGGAGTTGACCTGGGGGCCTGAGGGTAGAGTGGGCATGTGGGCAGTTCTGAGTGCAGCCTTGGCTGAGGGTCAGGGCCCGCAGAGGGGCCCTGAAGATCAGTGCTCCCTGTCACAGAACTGGGTAAGAAATAGCCCCCCTGCTCCTCAGGCTGCCAAGCTCCCTGGGGCTGTGTGCAGAGGAAGAAGGAGAGGCAGAAGGGGGAGCAGGGGGCTGTTCTGCCTGTCTGGGCTCAGAGTGGGCCTCGCCGCTCTGTAGAAAGGTCTGGACTTGTAGTTAGGAGACGACTGGGTTCAAATCCTGACTTAGTTCTTATTAGCTTTGTGATCTGGGCAAGTGATTTTCCCACTGGGAGCCTCAGCACCCCAACAAAGTATGTTTCAAGAGGTATAGGGCATGCCGAAGGCAGAACTCCCACTCCTGGCCATTCTGTAGATTGAGCCTTGGTCAGAATAAACAGCAGCTGGCCTCAGGGCTCCGCATGACCCCTTCTCCACATCTTATAAGTCTGAGCTACAGTATGCCCTCTGTTACCATTATTGGGGGGGTGGGGCAGGAGAGGCTTCACTGCAGTATGGAGAGAGCTCTGGGCTTCAAGTTAGGAAGGACCTAAGTTCAAATCCCGACTGCAGCACTAATAGCTGTGTGAACTTGGCCAAGTGACTTTTTTGTTGTAGACCTCAGTTTTCCCTTCTGTAAAATAAAGTCAAATAATGTATGTACTGCCTACCTCCCCGAATGGTTGTGAGGCGTGTGCCTTGTGCCCCTTAAAGTGTGGTAGGGGTGGCAGATGTGACTTGTTTTCATTGGTCTTTACTGGACTGTGAACAAACATGGTGCCTGCTCCTGCCAGACACGGGGGTGGGGAGAGGGAGTGGCCCAGGAGCTTCAGCATCAGCTGAAATCTGCCAGCAGCCAGCTCTGTCCTTGACAACAGAAGAGCAGGATGGCTTCCCCCAAACATTCCGTTCCCATGGCAACTGAGGCTTGGGGCCCCTGCATGGAACTGAAGCTAGGCCCTTCCCAGGATGGACTAGTGAGAGCACATCATCCTGGGGGCAGCAGTGCAAAAGGCCAGGCCTTGTTGGGGGGGGGGGGGCAGCAATGAAGGTAAACACCACTTTTGAGTTCACATCGGAAGTCCCTCCTGAGCCTTGGCCAAGCTCTGTTTGCTGGGGCTTTAGCTCCCATTCGGTAGTAGGTGGGAGACACCAGGAGCAGACCTTTTGGGCTGCTGGAGGCCCTGCTGGCCTCTCCACCCATCACTAGAGATTGGCCCCAAAACACTGTTGTACAGATCCATATCCATCATACACTCCAGGGCCTAGAAAAAGTCTGAGGAAGGCCCCTGCTCCGTCTGGGACAAGGGGTACATTCTGAACCTGACAGATGTGGAGAGAAGGGGAGCCCCTGGCCATTGTAGGTGGAGAAAGGCCGTCTCTAGCTTGGGGAGCCAGCCATTTCCTTACTCCAGCTTGGTGTGTGGGGAGACAACTGTTCATCCTAATGGCATCAGCCATGTCCCTATACTTCCCAAGTTGTGGTGGTGTTTTTTCTGGGAAAGGGTCTTAGGGTAGGAGGGAGGTGCATGGAAGCACCATGCCGACTGGGTTCACACAGCTTCTCAGAGCCCAGCTTCTCTATTTGGGAAAAACTTATTGTTCTGACCTGCTTAATTGTTGGGCTCTCCTTTGGCATTTGCTAACATGGCTGGTACCCCTTTTTGCACTTGTGTGCCCCGGCCTCAGCTTCCCAAATCTCTTCTTCCCTTTTCAGTTCCCTCCCAGCTCTTTCCCCTTTGTGCTGTCATTTGCTGCATAAGGGAGAGAAAACAGCCCCAGGCTAGCTAGCACTCAGAGGGGCAGAAGTTTCACTGGACTCTGCTTTGAAGCAGGGAATATAGTTGGGAGACCTTCAGCAAGGCCGTTAGCACACAACCATCAAAGGTAGCACCCTTCATCAGACCAGTGGTTCAACCAGCCCGTGATTCCGTCTTAGAAACCACAAAAGGCACTTTGGGATGGTGTGCCTGTTTCCTATGACCTCAGAGGCAGAGGAGCATGTGCCACACATCTCTGGTTTCCCTTAAAACTCCTCAGTGCATGGGCCATGCTACAGTCTCCTAATTGATCTTCTTGCTTCCAAGTTCCTCTGTCTTCAGTCCATTCACAAATTGCCTGAACAATCTTCTCAATGCCGTTCTAGTCATTGGCTCCCCTT
Source organism: Vombatus ursinus (assembly GCF_900497805.2). Taxonomy (NCBI): domain Eukaryota; kingdom Metazoa; phylum Chordata; class Mammalia; order Diprotodontia; family Vombatidae; genus Vombatus; species Vombatus ursinus. Next base: position 8,387,847 of record NW_020954553.1, read on the forward strand.
GGCCCACTGAAGAAAGTATCAATACATCTTTCTGGCGTTTCACAATCTGGCTCGAGCCTGACACCGCTCTGCTGCCATGAAACAGAGCTCTGTACCATCCCTTGTTCTAGTCTTCCATTTCCGGGTGTTTGTTGTCATCTTCATCCCCTCCTCCCATGCCTGGAATGTTCTCCCTTCTTTGCCCACGGAAGACCCTCCCTTCAAGGCCCCACTCCCATGACACCTCCTCCATGAAGCCTTCTCTGCCCATTGGATGAAAGAGATCTTGTCCTTTTCATATTTTTCATAGCATCATCATATATGTGCATGTCACAGTCACCCATGTGATTAGAAGTTTTTTGATATCAGGATCTATGAAATAGCCATCTTGATATCCCCAGCCCAGAGCACAGGCTCCTTCTGGCATGTGGTAGGCATTTAATAAATGTGTTGAATTGAATTGGGGTTCTGCCTTCCGTGAGGTTATCTGAACCCTCTTTAGATCGCTTCAGACTCAAGGGTCCCAAGGATCCCTTCTAACCTGAAGAGTCTCTTAGCCTGTGATTGATTTTTAACTTGTACTTAGTAGGTAGAGGTTATGTGCCCTGGACATACACAGGAGAGTAGTCCCATCTATTTACTATCTTCTGTGTGAAGGTAGATCTTCATTTGGGGAAAGAAAAAAAAAACATTTGTGTGAAAATTGACGGAGGGAGAAACAGGAGTGATTTTGTCATGGGAAGACATTACAGGCCCCCTGGACAGGAGGAGGAAGTAGACAAATTTGGCAGACAAACCTGGAAGTCAGGGAAGCGAGGGAATATGGTGGTGATGGGAGACTTCAGATTTCTCGGTTTCTACTTGAAGGACTCTCTGCCCACAACAGAGAAGTTAGTACGTTCCTGGCTTGCTATCTTGATCATTTCATCCTTTAAAAGATGCAGGAAATGCCAAGAGAAGCTGAAAACTGGAAACTGATTCTAAGCATTATGTATATTGCTGATGCACAAGAAAGATTGGTCTCTGAAGTTAAAATGTTGGGAACTATGAGGAGACGTGAGAGAGGAAAGGAGAACCAAGGATGGGCTTCATTTGGGGAGAACAGCTTTCAGAGGCTTCAGAGGAAGGAACAGAGCCCACGACTTGTCCTTTTACAGAGGAAGGCAGCCCAGGAGGGCTGGGAAATACTCAAGAATGACATTCTGAAGCGACAAACAGAAATAATTTTAAAGAGGAAAATGGCCAAAGAGGCCAACATGGATGTGCAGGGAGCTCATTGGGCAACTTGAATTTTAAAAAATCTTTTTGAAAGGTGTCTGGTAGATAGAAAAAGGACAGATGACTAACTAAAGGTGAATACCAAGGTGTTAGGCAATTTCATACTGGGAATGAGCTGAGACTGCCGATACAAGCCGAGGACAGCTCACATAAAGGGCTTTTTAGCTATGCTGGGTAAAAAAGGGTATCCCAAAACAGAAAAGCTCCCTACTCAGGGTCTATGGGATGGTAATAATGGGCAGTAGAGAGAAGGAAGGACCACTCAACTCTTGTTTCTGTTTTCTCTGCCAAGAAGAATTATCACTGGATTGGAAAGGAAAGAACAGACTATCGGGGTGGGGATGCTGCGGCCTCGAGGCCACATGTGGCAGGTTCCCCACCCCTGGGTTAGGAGATGAAGAACACCAAGCTCCCCTTGGAGAGGTCAAGTCACTCAGCAAATAGAATAAATCCCAACATACTGAGAGAACTGCCAGACATGATGACTGAATCATTGTTGGTGATCTCGGAAAGACTGGAGAACAGGACAATTATTATAGGATTGGTGAAGCCCAAATGTCCCAATTTCCACCATAGGGAAAGTGAGTGAGGTTTTCCAGTTTCAGGGAGGTGAGTTTGACTTTGATTCCTGGATAAGTTCTAGAATATGTGATTAAAAGGATGGCTTGTGAACATTTTGAATGATCACTAATAGCGCGGTTCCATTAAGAGTAGGTCATGTAGGACTAACCCCATTACCCAGAATGCTACAGACTTTAGTTTACCTAGATTACCTTAAAGCATTTTTCAGAATCTCTCATGTTATCCTCGTGGAAAAGATATAACAGTGTGGGCTAGCACACTTGGCTGGGTTCAGAACTGCTGGAAGGACCAGGCCCAAAGGATGGTCATTAATGGTTCCATGTTGGTTTGAAAGGAGTTCTCCAAGAGGACCTGGGCTTAGCTCTGTGCCGTTCACCATTTTTATCAATGACTTAGATGAAACTATAGATGGCATGCTTGTCAAATGTGCAGATAACACAGAATTGGAAAGGACATCCAAGATATTAAGCGACAAAGTTGGGATCTGTAAGAATCTTGGCAGGCTGGATTGAATAGGATGAAATGTAATAGAGATAAATGTAAAAGTCTTGGGTGTGGATTCAAAAAATCAATTTCATAAGCACATGATTGGGGAAATATGGCCAGATGGTAGAATTAGAAAGATTTAAGTCTGGGGAACTTTAGCAGACCTCAACCTCAAAAGCATAACGTGGCAGCAAAAGTGTAATCTTTGGCCAGATCAAATGAAGAGCAGCTTCTGGGACAGGAAATGGTCACTGTGTGTTCTTTGCCCAGATCACATCCGTGATGTTGTATGTACTTTGGGGTACCACTCTTTTAGGAATCAACCAATTGGAGGGCAACCAGAGGAAGATGGGGGAACTGACAGGTGTATATGAAGCAATTAGTATACAAGCCAACCTGAAATGAACTATTATACTGTATCAGGATTAGAGTTGGAATTAGGGTTAGGGTGAGGGAAACCGAGCTGCGGCCTCAACTCATAACTCCCATTTCTATAGTGCTTTAAGGCTTACAGAACTTTCCTTACTATTATCCCTTTGAGGTTGGAATTACAGGCTTTTTGAAATCTCCATTTTATAGATGAGAAACCCAGGCTTAAATTACCCAAGGTCACATAGCTAATAAGGGTCAGAGAAGGGATCTAAACCCAGGCCTTTCTTGATCTCCAAATCTGTTCCTTTCTTCTCTCTTTAAAAAATGTCTGGATGTGTTTGGAACACACTCATTTTTTATCTATATGCTTCCAACCTAACAACCCCTCCCCCTCCCCCAAATCTTCTTTTGGAACAAAAAGATGTTGAGCTAAAATCAACCAATATGGCAACTGTGTCTGTCTCCTCTGTGTTTCTCTGCATGGATCACATTCAGCATCCACAGCTGCCTGACCCCTGGATTAGGGATCGGTCATTGCATTCGTTTCAAGATCAGTTACATTTTCAGATCGTTTCCATTTGCATGTTATGTATGTTGCTCTTTTGGAGTTGCTTACTGCTCTCTCATCAGTTTATATGAGTTTTCCCAAGCTTCTCTGAATTCCTCATAGTCACCATTTCTTATGGTACAGTAATAATCCATTATGTTTACACCCATGACTTGTTCAACAATGCCCCAGCTGGTGGCTGCCGACGTTGTTTGTAGTTGTTCTCAATGACCAAAGTTGCCCCCTATTCCCAATCCAAGCCCCAGGCAGAGGTTCCAGAGAGATTCTAGTGTTCTTTCCACCATCCTGTGCTCAGGGAAAGACTTCATGGACGACATGGGACTTAAGTAATCAATCTATCAACTAGCATTTACTTAGTGCCCACTGGTCTTTGAGGTTTGGCTGGGGAAAGCATTCCAGCCCAAGGAACAGAGTAGCCCTATACTGGGCACAGAGGCAGGGAGTAAGCAGAGGTGGTTTTGTTGGTCAGGGAGATATGAACAGCTGGAATGTGTGAATGTCCTGGACCCCTTGGTAGTCTAGTGAAGCCCATGGGCCTCTTCTCAGAAAAATGTCTCTAAATGCAGAAAATAAAATAGAAAAAAAGAAATTAATCATATTGAAATACGGTTATCAAAATATTTTTTGAAAGTTCATAGGCTTCACATTAAGAACCTCTGGAGTAGGTAGTGAGGAGTCTGTCTTTTTTTAAGATTAATTAATTTATTTTTAGTTTTCAACATTCGCTTTTATAAGATTTTGAGTTCTAAATTTTCCACCTCTCTCACCCTCCCCAAGATGGCATGCAATCTGATATGAGGGGTCTGTCTTGGTGGGAATGGAAGATTTTGTGTGTGTGTGTATGTGTGTGTGTGTGTGTGTGTGTGTGTGTGCGCGCGTGTGTGTAGTGACAAGTAGAGTCCAATAAGTATGGTACAGTAGAAAGAGTGCTTGCACTGATGTAATAATAATAATAATAATAATAATAATAATAATAATAATATTTATACAGTGCTTACTATGTGCCAGAGACTCTGCTAAGTGCTTTACAATTATCTGCTTTGATCCTTGCAAACCCCTGGGAGGAGCTTGCTATTATAGGGCCTGGGTTTAAATCTTACCTCTGATGCTTACTCCCTGTGTGACTTTGGGCAAGACACTTAACCTCTCTGAACCTCAGTTTCCTCATCTTTAAAATGGGAATAATAATCTTTGCCCTTCCTACTTTACAGAATTGTGGAGAAGGCACTGAGTAAAACTTAAGGTACTGTAGAAACAGTTCTTTTGTACTGACATAGATCTTCGATCTCATTCTCATCAAGCCCTCTCCCGTAGCGCTGTCCTTGGATGCCTTACTGGGTATGGAGGACAGATGTCATGGTGGCTCTAACAAGCTGGGGAAAGGCCCTGGCCCAGTCATTGCCTGTCTGTCTTCTGAGGACTAAAATGGCTATATTAGAAGAGACCCATCGCCTGGCTGAATTTTCCAGCCACAGCCATGCTCAGCTCAATCTATAAACTTTAGTAGATGCTTCCTATGTGCCAGGGATGGTGCCAAGGGCTGGAGATACAAAGAAAGACAAAAATAACATTTTGGTGGGGGAGACACCGTGGCCATAACCAGGTACAAGATAATATAGAGTAGATGGAAAGTAATCTGAGAGGGGGAGGCATGAGTCGTTGGGGATACCAGGAAGGACCCCCCCCCCCATAGAAGGTGGCTTTTGAGCTGAGTCTTGCAGGAAGGCAGAGATAAGAAGGGAGCAAGTTCTAGGCTTACTTGGGGGCTGACAGCCAGCGTGAGAGCATCTCCCAAGTCAGGAAGGGGCTGTGATCTGCCATGGTGCACCCCCATATCAAGGGAACCACAGACTTTCACAGTATTCTGAGCCCCTCCTCTGGTCTCGAATGATCTGAGATGGAAACAGAAATGAAAGAAGGAGTAGAGGCCAGGCTTTGGGCGACTTCTCTCTTCCTGTGGTGAGAGAGTAATATTAACTGGGCATCAAAGGCAGCTGGTCTCTCAGCCCCAGGTTTCAGATGCGAGGACTTATAAAGAGGGGGAGCCTTAAAGGCCTCAAGTTGTGGGTTAGAGGTCGGCAAATCCTGAATGGTGGAAGTCCTCCAGCCCAAGGCAGAGATAGGGCCAGGGCGGCTGGAGTAGGACAGGTCAGGGAATGCCGTCAGGAAATCAAGCTGCAAGGCGAGAGGGGGAGAAGGGGAAAGGGATTCTAGCTTGAAAAAAAAACCCGCGTGAGCGAAGGCTCAGACACGGTGGTATCTGGCTAATGAGGAAGCGAACTATGTAGGAGTCGGGGATTAATGAGATAGGAGATTGTCTAGGGCTGGGCTAGTGAGGAGAGAGGGGAGTCCTTGACCGAGGGCCGCAAATGCCAGACTAAGGAATTTAGGTTTGTTGTGATTGGTAGGAGGAGGCCAGGGAAAGTTTTTAAATGGGGGCATATTATGATGAACGTTTATTAGGAGAAAGATTATTTGGGCAGCGGTGATTAGGATTGACTAGAATGAGAGAGATTAGATACAGGGAGACCATTAATCGATGAGGATTCTCATTAGCAGGTTCTGATAAGAGCAACCTAAACTCTCCTCTCCATTGTCCTCCCTTTCCTGGGTCGGCCCTCCCTGGTCTGGTACCCTCGCCCAGTGCACCTAGAGCTTGGAGATGCTGTGCTCTGACCTGCCCTCTGTCTCATCTTACTTAGGACTGTGGGAGGAAGCATGGGGGAGTAGAAAAGAGTGCTGGCTTGGGAGTCCAAAAATGGTTCTGGTGCTAGGCCTGCTTCCAACTTGTTCTGTGGCCTAGGTTAGTCATACTCCTTCTGTGAGATTCAATTTTCCTTTGTACAATGACAGGATGAAGCTAGTTGATCTCTCATGATCCTTGTAACTCTGACATTCAGTGTTGCAGGTCCCTTCCAGCTATGACATTTAGTGTTCTAATGCCCTCCCATCTCTGACATTCTGTGTTCCAGCGCTGACATTCTGTGTTCTAATGCCCTCCCATCACTGACATTCTATGTTCCATTTCTGACGTTGCATGTTCTAATGCCCTCCCATCTCTGACATCCTGTGTTCCAGCTGTGATATTCCATGTTCTAATGCCTTCTATCTCTGACATTCTATGTTCCAGCTCTGGCGTTCTGTGTTCTAATGCCCTCTCACTTCTGACATTCTGTGTTCTAATATCCTCTCATCTTTGACATTCTTGTGTTCTGGCTCTAACGTTCTGTGTTCTAATGCCCTCCCATCTCTGACATTTAATGTTCTCAGGTCCCTTCCAGCTCTGATGTTCCAATGTTCTGTTTCCTTCTTGTGGACTGGACCTGTGGTTTCATGGGCCTAGAGACCTCCAAGTGAGGAAGCCCCCTCCCTCACTGCCCTGCAGCTGCTTGTCTGGGTTGTGACTTGCCCAATGTCATCGGACGCTGGCTGGGTCAGAGATGGGACTCATAGCCAGGTCTCCGTGGCTCTTGGGCAGCTTTCTGTCCACTCCTCTCTGCTGCCTCGTCACAGGACATTTTCCTGTTCTGATACTCTGTGTGCTAACGTTCAGTGTCGTGTACTCTGACAATTTATGTTACGACGGCCCTCCTAGGTCTAACATTTTGCCAGTTTGTGAGCATTCATGAATTCAGGCAGCAGGAAGGGCAGGGGAGCAGGAAGAGATTAACCCTTGTCAGAGGCTGATACATTTTTGGTATGGAATGAGCAATATTCATACGTCTTTCTAAGCTGATTTATCTGTGAGAGGTCTTCTTATCAATGGCAAGATCCTCGTCGTCCCTGCGGAGGAAAGCTGTTTGCTGCCACGAAGGAGTGATGGGATGTTTGGCGGGCGGCACGGACAGCGGGGAGAAGTCACTTAAGTTGGGGGGTGTTGGTGAGTCCTCTGCCAGGCAGCGGAGCTGAGCTTGGGGACTGGGCGTTCTCCGGGAGGGTGGGGGTTAGGTGCCAAGCCCGAGGCAGGCGCAGGGTGACTCTCTTTGCCTTGCTGTCGGGTGCCCTGGGCGTCAGTGGGTAGGGAGGACTTACACATTCAAGAGGAGCCCCGCTTGTTTGTCCTCACATTTTAGCAGCAACAACAGATGCAGTAACACACTCGATGGGATGATGAGGAAACTGCCTGAAAAGTGGAGAAATTTGGCTTGTAACAGCTCATTACAAAATTTTCTCCTCCCACCAGCTCCTTCAGTGGATTCTGAAAGAAGATAACTGGGCTTGGAGGGAAAGAAAAATGCAGTCACTCCTTGGTTCCCTCTTGGTGGATTATCCTCTTTAGCTGCTGAAGCTGTTAAGATTCTCCTGCCCCCCCCCCCCCCCCCCCCCCGCCCCCCTCCCCCCCCCCGCCGGGTTGCCCTCCCCCCGCCCCCCCCCCCCCCCCCCCCCCCCGCCATGAAATTTAGAGTTGGAACCTGGGTTTGGATCCTGGCTCCGTTTTACTCCCTGTATCACTTTGGTCAAGTCATTGAACCTCTCTGGGCCTCAGTTTCCTCCTCTGTAAAGTCCCTAAATGCTGTAACGCTGTATATGTGTCACTTAGCACACTTGTCTGTTGGGATTTTCCTTGTTCCTGGGCTTCCTTTCCATCGTGCCCCAGCACACAGTGGCATCTCCCTTGGTGCTAGCCACTGCCGCCCGGCCCTGCATCATCATTTAGAAGTGACCCTGGGCTCCCACAGGCGGGGGACCCCCAGGGGTCATGTGAGCTTTGGAAAGTCCTGCCATATTAGAAAGATCTCAGGTATGGGCCAGATGCCAGCCACAAAGTCCGTCATCTGAGAACCACAGGGCAGAGGGACCTGAGGAGAAGGGGAGAGGGCAAAGGAGCAAGAGCCGAAGGAGGAGGAAGAAGAGAAGGAAGCTGGCAAGCCAAGCCTCAGGGAGCTCTCCAGGGCAACACCAGCAAGAATGACCGAGGGCAGAAGGTCTGGAGGCCAGGAGGAGATATCCTGTGACCCGGCAAGAGTGCCATGTTTGCACTTCTGCCAGAGCTAAGGGAGGCTAGCTCTCCTTGAAGTTCAGGCCAGCCTCCCTGCTTGGGGCTCAAGGAACATCACCGCACCCTAAGTTCTCAAGGAGAATGGAGCATTCTTTGAAAAATGGGTTTCCACGACCCAGTAAAGAATAAAAGCAGACTGGAAAGGCAGAGAAGAACCATTTGTCAGGAGGTCTCGGAGTGGAAGAGTGAAGCAGAGAAGACAAAGACGAGAAGCCACAGAGAAAACTTGTCAGCCGGGTTGTAGAGGGGATTCTGGGTCGGGGAGGGATTGGACTAGATTAACAACAGCAAGCATGTATCAATCACCAACTGCATGCCAGACACTGGGCTAGGCACAGGGGATACGAAGACAAAACTGAAAATCTCTCCTTTTAAGGAGCTGACGTTCTTCTAGAAGAGGCAGTCTGTACAGAGATGTCTATGGAGGATAAACACATGCAGAATCAATGCAAGATGGGTTGGGAAGAAAGCCCAGACTCACAACTAGGAGGACCGGCTTCCTGTAGGAGATGTCGCTTGAGTTGGACGTTGAAAGAAGTGCAGGGACAACAGAGTACTTTCTGGACGTGAGGGAAGGTTAGTGCAAAGGACCGGAGATGGGAGAGGAGGCAGGTGTGCCTGAAGCTGTAGAAGGCAGGAGGCTGGAAAGTGAGGCTACCTGTGGCACCTAGATTTGATTCTGGAGGCCGTAGGAGCCACCAGAATTTATTGATTAGGGGAATGACATGGTCAGATCTGCACTAAAGGAAAGTCACTGTGATGACTGTGTGGAGGATGGATTGGAGGGGACAGAGACTTGAGGCAGGGAGACCCATTAGGAGTAGTCTGTAGTCTGGGAGAGAGGTGATGAGGACCTGTCTCTCTGAGGGGACAGGAGGCAGAGGCAGGTGATGTGGAGGGAGAAGAGTAGAGACAAACAGTGTTAGGAGCCTGGAGTCCAGAAGAATGGTGATGTCCTTGATGGAAACAGGGAAGGTCAAGACAGGGTTGGACTTTGGGGGAAAGATCTGTCTTGGATGTGTTAAGTTTGAGGTGTCTGGGAGCATCCATTTAGAAAGGTCAAATAGAGGGTTGGTGATTCAGGACTGGAGCTCAGGGGAGGTACTGGTGCTGGTCTATAGATCTGAGTCATCTCCCTGGAGATGATCATTAAAGGCCTGGGAGCTCATGAGGTCGTGGAGAGAGTGTAGAGAGAAGAGGTTCTAGCACAGAGTGCTGGGGAGCACCCTCCACTAGTGGGTATGACCCAGAAGAAGACCCAGTCAATGAGGCAGAGAAGGACAGCCTCGATTGGGGGACGGGGAGAGAGTAGTGCAGGGGGGACACTGGGAGATGTCTAACAACTAGTTCTCTTAAAAAAAAAAAAGAGTGTGAATGACACATTTTTAAATTTAATCTGCATCTTCATCGCTTAAATCTAGGCAATCAACAAAACTGTAAATCAAGCCCTGATTTGTAGTACTTGCTAATTTCTAAGTGCTCATCCTAAAAATTGAACAATTGGCCCGAGGCAATAGGAACTGGCTCCAGCTCTGCCCTGGAGGAGAGTCACAGAAAGAAACCAAGAGAGGAGAAAGTGCCCAGAGACCTCAAGAAGGATGACTGAAAAGACCAGCAGATCATTGCGATCTTTGGGCCTTAGGTGGCCTCAGAGGTCCCTTCCAGTTTGGGAGAGGCTAGCACAGTGCATAGAGGGTTCCCCCAGTTTGACCACCAGGTAAATTATGGTTTTGGCTACAACTCACGAAACTGTCAACCAGGACATGGAGAGGGGATCCTATGGCCTGTGGGGCCATAGGAGTATTTTATTGACCTGCAAGGACCTGAGAGTTTGTCTAATCCACCCCACCCCCAATAAATTCCAAATAAGGAAATTGATAGCCAGAGACATAAAGTGATTTTCCCCAGGTTGCACAGAGAGTTAAGCAGGGCATTGGGATTTGATCTCAGGACCCCTAGCTCCAAATCTGGTGCACTTTACAACCCCTTGATCTACCTGAGGATCTGTCCACACTTCTGATATTACAGACATTGTAAAGTATTGAAATGTCAGTTAAATGGAGTGATGAGGATCAATTATGTGTGTGTGCGTGTGTGTGCATGCGCACACCCGTGCATATGTATGTGTATATGTGTATGTATGGATGTGGTTTTGGGGAATCATATAATATATTAAACCAGATAGAAATGATGCTTGGGTCTTTTGCTGCTTGGGCGTTGTCTCCTCTGTTAGCGCAGGAAATAAGAGAATAGGCTATTTCTGAAAAGCTTTGAAATGAACATCCTGAAAGCCCAGGGGCCTCAGGTAGTGGGGCGCTGTGTTGGTAGCCAGGTCTAACACAAGGGATCAGAGCAGAGGAAAGCAGAGGCCCAAGGACCCTGGAGGACAGACGCTGCAGTGGAATGAGAAGGAACATGGGTGACCCTGTAGAGCCACTCAACCTTTCTGAGCCTCACTTTTCTCTCCTGTAAAATGGGGATGATGTGTTCTCTACCTCACTGGTCTGTTGCTTGGAAACCATTTGGTCAAAGACTATAGAAATGTGAGTAATTTGAATATTCTTAAATCCCCTTTAAGGTCCAACTTGTGTTGCTTCCCACAGCCTCCTCTGACCACCTCCCCCTCCCCGTTTTTCTCTCCTGTCCCCTTTACTTCTTCTCTCCTGCCTGTCACCTCTTCTGCCCTCCTCCCTCTCCCATGAGCCTTTCCTCGAAGTACCATTTGTCTGTCTGTGAGGTCTGTTTCATGTATGGGGGTATATCATTGTCTGATACCTATCTGTGCTGGGACCCTACCCTCCTGCTGGATTCTGAACTCCAGGAGGGCATGGACCGTGTCTTTGGAATTGTGTGTGACCTCCAGTGCCAAGGACTGGGCCCTGCACTCCTTTGCAGAATGGAATAGGGAGCTAACAGAGACCTTCAGTTGAATCTTAGGAGGAAACTGAGTCCCAGAGATGGACAATGACTAGCTATGGACAAAGGGCCAACGGATCTGGGATGCCCCAGGGCCTCTGTCTCCGAATCTAGGGCAATGTGCACCCATCCCCTCTCACCCCCCATCCCCCCACTTCCAGCTGCCTCTTCACAGAGTGGTTGAATGTCTCAGCTGAAATGAATAGATTTCTCTTCCAACAGTGCTTGGAAAATTGGAGACATTGCCATGTGCTTAGAATGCTTTGAGGTGAAGAAGGACTGTTTGAAGTGTAGGAGGATGAATACCACCCCTTCCTGATCAGGAATTCTTGGGTTATTGAGCAAGGGAGGGCTGAGCAGGCCAAGGGGCGGGGGGGGGGGGGGGGGGGCCCTAGGCGGGCCTAGGTCTGGCCCCCCCGCTTCCAATCCTCATCACATCCCCCTCCCTTGGAAATGGAAAATCTGGCTTCTACTCTGCCACTTGCAGAATCATACCAGTAGACCTTTATCACCTGGGACTGTGGGAAAAGGAGTTGCTCTATAGACATGAATTTTCTAGAAACTGTGCTCTAAAGAATGGAGCTGTCTTGGAAATTTGAGGGTGAGTTGGGGGTGGGGTGCAGTGACTCTGTTCTACCCCCTGGTATGTCTTCTTTGTCACATGGTGGGGACACATGCAGTTAGATCCCTTGTTAGACCTGAAGCCCTGGGGTTGGAGCAGTGCAAGTCTGCCAGGGATCAGAGCCTGCTAATTGACTGAGCATGAGTCTGGGCTCAGTGGAATGGAGGGTTGAATTAGAACTGGGTTCATTGTACCGCCAGGCCCACTGCGTACATCCTTTAGATAAATTGCATGTAGTGGCTCACTGGAAACTCTACAGTTTGACCCTAAGGATCCTTTAAGGAAAAGTGGATCTGGCCCAGGGTCTCCTTGTCTGGGACAAAGAGGAGAGATGGAAGAAATGAGGAGGGACCCAGGGGAGGCAGTGAGTGGTGGATTGGTAGATTGGGAGAGTCCTGGATTGAAGTGAGGATCCTTGCTCTGCCACATGCTCCCTGTGTGACTTTGGCTAGGTCACTTTGCGTCTCTGGACCTCACTTTCCCCCTGTGTAAAATGCGGGGGATGCGTCAGTTATTTCTGAAGGCCTTTCCAGCCCTGCCAGACCCCAGGATCCAAAGGCAAGGCTCCTTGTGCCGGTTCCAAGCAGAGGGGAGGGTGCCGGGAAGCTAATTGTGGGCTGGGGAGGCCTGAAGACCCTGGCCTGGATCCAGGCATCCTTCAAACACCAAGCGTTCTTTTTAGTTTTAATCATGTTTGATGGAAATCTTTCTAATTGAATGCTATATACGCCTCTGCCCTCTTGGCTAAATAGGGGACCAAATGCTTTCTTGTGCTGTTCTCTAATTGTTTCCTGTGTCTGAGCCCAGCCTCAGCGAGGCTGGAATGGGTTCACACCGTGTCCTTCTGGTAGCAGAAAGGGCACTTCCTTTGAGCCCCTGCTCTGATGTCCAGGTGACCTTGGGCGAATTACTTCAGTTTCCTCCTAGGTGAATAGAGATGCTACTGCTTGTACTCCCTCTCAGAGCTGTTGTGAGAACAGTTCTGAGGCAGACCATGAAGGACTTCGGGCATGGGAGAAATGTCATGTGCCTCCTCCCCACCCCAGCAACATCTGATGTGGGGCATATTGGAGGAACAGGATAAACAACCATTAATTGATTGATTCAATAGAAAATCGGGCTCAGAAAAAAATCTGAGTCTGTATATAGAAGCAAAAATCTGTCAAACAGATTAAACAGTGACAGCATGGGTGAAAGCCAAGCAGCTTACACTGGGAAGGAAGGTAGATTGTTTAGTGAGCCTGATGGGTTTCCTGTGACTGGCGATGGAATGGAGATGGTGGCTGTCTCTAAAACCAATAATGAAATAATAGCAGATTCAGCCAAGGGACAGACTCTGACTCCTCAGTGAGTCTGTGATCTCCTTGGGGCTCCCCCTGCCACCCGGGCAGATCACATGCCTTCTCATCCTGCTGGATGCTCATCCCTGGCTCCCTACCAATTCTCCATGGAAGAGGATTTGTCCAATAGGTGGATGCTCTCTGGTTCTTTGAATATTTCGTGGCTTCTGGGCAGCCCTCGGCCTGTCCATCTATCATCCCTCACTGGTCGTAAATGACTCTCCCACCTCCCCATTTGGCCATGCGTGTTCTTGAAGATGTCTTGTGTTCATTTTCACATACAAGTAGTTTTGGTAACATGTTACATATGAGACTCATTGCCTGAATTTCTCCATCATGCCCACTTCCAATTTCAGTTAGAGCTAAGGGAGATTTATTTAAGTACCTACTATATAGAAGGTATATCGGATATCTTCTTTTGGCCTCATACCTCTTTGTGAAAAATAGGGTTTCATATTGGACTAAGGACTCCCTATTCAACAAAAACCGCTGTAAAAACTGGACAGTAGTCTGGCAGAAACTAGGTTTAGACTGGCATCTCACATCATATACCACGTCAAGCTCCCAGTGTATACATGACTTAAATATAAAAGGTCATATCATAAACAATTAGAAGATAAGGGAAGGAGATGACTTTCACAACTATGGATGGGGTAAGGGTTCTTGAACAATCAAAGAATGTATTTGATCACAAAGAAAAGAAAAGACATACAGGTAAAGATAAGGAAAATTGAGCCAGAGAGGGTAATGATCTTCCCAGGTTCAAACAGCACCACAAAGACTCCCAAACATGAAGTGAAGGAGGAGAGGAAATCTGACTCCCCCGTAGCAGAAGCAGTGTGGTAAAAGCCCAGCTCACATCCAAACCCACGTGACTTTGGGAAAATCCTTTCCCTTCACTTCATCTCCTTGGGCCTCAGTTTGCTTATCTGTGGAAAGGGCTCTTTCCAACTATTTTAACCTAATGACTGCTTATTCCAAAGTAGGAAAACCGATTCCAATTTCTGTGGTGCTTTTAAGCTTATAAAGTGATTTCTTCATGACCGTTTTGTGGGGGAGGTAGTGTGAGCATTATTGTCCCCATTTTATGCATGAGAAAACTGGGTCTAAAGGATGTGAAATAACCTGTCTTTGGTCACCCAGCTAATTAGGCCTGGGTCTGGAGGCTGACCTCTGCTCTTCCCAGCACACACCCCTGCCTCCCTGAGACGATGCGGCAGCTTCTTCTCTTTCTCCTGCACTGAAGCGGGTGCAGCCGACAGGTCTCCCCTGGAGTTCGGCCGAGCTGGCCGGCCTGCTCCCGGGGGCCACTCGGCTCCCTTCCCGGAAGGCCATTGGGCTGCTTTGTAATCTCTGTGTTTGTTCTCTTTCTGTCCAAGGAGGAAGAGCTGATATTGCCTCGCCTGCCAAATGGTGTGAAGCTTGTGTGTTACGTAGGTTTCCCGTTTTCATTGATTTCCCACTTTGTTCCATTCTCCTAGCACTGTCTGCAGTTTGGGGGCACAGCCGCTGGGGCTCTTGGGGCCCCTGGGGAACCTGGCTTGTTTGGCTGCATGCCTTCTTAGATCTTCCTGGGTCTTGTCGCCTGGCTCGCACCTGATACCTTTGGGACTCCGGACCTTTTTATCTTCCCCTCCCCTCTGCCTGAGCTCTGCTTTTCTCCTCTCCACCCCCTACCCCAAGAATGGCTGCCTTCCTAAGCCCTTCCTCTCTCTCTCCAGCTGCTCACTCTTTCCTCCTGCTCCTCTTTCATCCCACCATCCCCTCTACCCTCCCAGCACTTCTCCCCCTAAAACTAATGGAAGATTTTTGTTGGGTCATTGCCTGGCCTTAGGTTGGAAAACCAGAGGTAAGAACCCTTGGCCACCCCTGTGGAGGGTGTGCTGAAACACCTCCCCAAGTTTGCCCATTGGGGAGGAGGGCAGGGAGAGGCAGGGAGCAGCAGCTGGGTTTGCTTTGTGCCCTGGTGAGCCAGGAGGGTTCTGGCCTGGCTCTGGGGGCTGGCTCTTTATCCCCCACCTTCCTCAGGCTGGACTTGGGTGGGCCCACGATATAGCACCTCGCCGCTCATGCGGGGTAGTGCGGAGGCAGAGAGAGCAGAAATACAGGAGTCAGAAGTGGGTGTTTTATTCTGGGGCCATGTTACTTTAAAAATACCGACTCTGCTTGCCCCAGATTTCCCCAAATACTCCACACAGACCCAGCTCAGACAAAGTCTGAAGAGTCTCTGGGAGGCCCTGCAGAAAGCTGTCAGGGACTGCAGGAAATGTAGTACAGCAGAAGCAACACCCAGCTTGGGGCGACAGGCTCTGGAGCTGGAGGAAAGCCATACAGGATTGTCTTTGTATGTTATAGATGAGGATGCTACGTTCCAGAGAGAAGGGGTCTGTCCAGTCACCCCGCTTATTAGTGGCAGGACCGGGATCTGAACCCCTGGCTCCTGGCTCCAAATCCAGTGCTTTGCCAGAGGACCGGGGTTCAGATGCCAGCTCTGCTATTTCCTGACTCTGTGACCTTAGCCAAGTCCCTTTACCTTGCTGGGTCTTAGTTTCACCCTCTGTAAAATGTAGGGGTTGAATTAGGTGGCCTCCAGGGTCTAAATCCTGGTGGTCCTATCATGGGAATCTGATTTGTGCTAATCAGGAAAGATTGCAGTTAAGACATTTGAAAGGGTTCCTCCCTCAGTAGACTAACCCAGCGTGGGTCCTGTAGGTGGGGCAGGACTGGTTTGACAGAGGGAGTCTGAGAGGTCTGACTCCGGCCCCAGAGAAGCCCAGCCCCGAGCTAGTTTCAGGGTTTAGCAATAGGACACACACTGTAGTTCAGTAATCCAATCCATCAGATCCACAGTACGGAACAGAGAAGTCTTTGTTCTGAAGGGGCTTCCAGCCTGAAGAAGGGTGGAGAAGCCAGCCTAAGAGAGAATCACAGGGACTTTCTCAGGGCCAAGGGCCATGGCCTTTGATGCCGGAGGCTCAGTAGGTTGAGGAACCTGCCTGTGATCACACAGCCAGTAAGGGTCAAATGAAAGGTCTGACCCAGATCTTCCGACCCTGGTGCTGGCTCTCTGTCCCCTGTGCCAGGGAAGAACAGGCCAGAGTTTGTTTTGGGTGGATGGGAGAAGAGTGAATGAGACTGTCTGACAGCTTAGGGGAGACCTCTAAGTATTTGGGTTTAGTAGCTTTCCTCTGCCCTCCCCAAGTTCATTGTGTGTGTGTGTGTGTGTGTGTGTGTGTGTGTGTGTGGTAATACCTAGAGGCTGGGGCATGTTTTGATTGCTTTTAATTCTTCAGTGTTTGGTATTTGGTGGTAATCTAGGAAAGGGGAGAAGATAGGGGACTAAGATTTGGGCTGGTGTGACCCAAGACCCCTCTCCCCTGAAAAGGGGCAAATCCTTGGAAGTCTGTCTTCCCCACATCCCTTTTTCTTCTTTCAGTTAGGGTCTGGGTCATCAGTCAGACTCCTGGGGGCTGTCAGCCAAGCATGGAAAGCCACCAAGCCACCACAGTTGGAAGAACTGGAGGACCTGTCAGAAGCCAGCTCAGAGGCACCTTCCCGGAGATGCCAGCCTCCCTCCTGTTGGGCCAAGGGTCCACAACAGGAAAGAGAGGTAAGGTAGCCCTGCTTCAGTGCGCACGGATGGGGCTTGTCCCTTAGTGTGTAGGGCTCAGGGAGAGGCAGTTCCTATAGGATCCACTACACTTAGTGTCCGTTGGCTGGATCCTACTGTGACCTAATAGCACATCCTTTCTTCCTCCCACTCAGAGTTCAGTTCGATTCAAGAAACATTTAGTAAACGCCTATTGTGTACAGGGCTCTGTGCTAGATACTGTGGGAGAGGCAGAGTTCAGATGAGGCACAGTCCTTATTCCCAGAGTGCCCACAGTCTAGTAAGGGGTTAAGGAATACACAGGGATAACTAGAATGCATAATATCACATATATAAGATTACATGATACATACTACATAACATTACATGATGAGACAAAGGGATATTTAGGACTGCCTGGAGGGAATCTGGAAAGGCATCCTGGAGGAGGTGTCATTTGAGCTAGTCTTTTAAGGAATGGCCTGAGCAAAGGGGACTGAGGCAGGAATATGGGGTGGGGGTGGTTGGGGAATCAGCAGCCCACTTGTTCCACTTAGCTCTAGAGCGTAGAAGTGCGTAACACCAGACAAGATTGGAAAGCAAGGTGGGCACTAGATATGCAGGGCCTTGAATGCCAGGAAATACTAAGAATTCCCATTTTTGTTGAGTTTTAAAGTTCCCAAAGCACGTGCCTCCCCACAACCTTGTGGGAACAAGCCCTTTCCCATCTGTTTGCTCATCTGTTTATCCTAGAACAGACTGCTGCTGGTTATAGTCACTGTGGGTTTTGTGTGTATATCTTTCCTTTTTTCTTTATCAATAGCTGAAGACATTTGCCTTATTAATTGCTTTCTTGGCTAATGAATATTGCTAACATAATTGCTTTCCTGGCTGATGAATGTGACCAGGGTTGTAATTAATATGGAGCAACAGGTTTCAAGACCCTTTTCCTCTCCTCCTTCAAATTGACTGTTTCTGCCAATGGGCTGGGCCTGGTCTCTGCGGCAGAGCCGGGGGAGGGAGCGGCTCCGCCTTTGGGCCCGGGCTCCTGTGACAGGCAGGACGCCCCTTCCAGGAGCATCATGGGGCGGATAGCCAAAGTGACTTGGGAGCTCCAGTCGGCAAGACTTGGGTTCAGATCTCAGTGCTGCGGTTTACCAGCTCTGTGGCTTGGGGCAAGGCCTTAACTTCTCTGGACCTCAGTGTCCTCAGTGTCCTGTCATCTGGACAGAGCTCCATGAGACTATCTTGAAGGTTCCTTCTAGTTCTGAATCCTGTGATCCAGTTTAGGACAGAGGAAAGAGTACTGGATTTGGAATCAAATGACCTGGGTTCAGATCCTGACTATCTCTGTGACCTTGGCCAGGTCACTTACCCCTCTGGGCCTCAGTGTTGTCATCTGTACAAATGAGGAGGCTGGACCAGATGACCTCTGTGGGTCCTTCTAGCTCTAAATCTAGGCTGTTATGTCCCTGCCCTCCCTTTTTCCCTTTGAGTGGGAGTACAAGAGAATTCTGTCCTCCCCAGGCCCAGAGCTTTGGATCTAGCTGGCTCCCTGTCTGACCCCTACAAAGTCATTTTGGGGTGCAGGGAGCAGCAGCCGGCCATGCTCTCAGCCCAGGCTCCTGCCTTCCCTCACCTGGGCCCGGCCTCCTTGTGATCTCGCCAGGGTCGACACCGCCCACCCCCCAATACTTGATTCGTAGTAACTACCTGGCATTGTTACTCATCAGGAGCTGTCTGTCCTTTTCTCCAGAACAGCTCTCCTGGGTTCTTTGTTATCCTCCCAAATATTGCTTTGGGCATCTGTCATATCCTCATGTCTGTTTCCTCTTGTGTTGGAGAAGGGGGGTGCAGTGGGGAGGGAGACAGGCGTGGAGGGAGGAGGCGGCAGCAGAGTAGAGGGAAGGATGGAGGGGGAGGGATGGATGGAGGGATGGAGGGATGGAGGGATGAAAGGAGGGAGGGACCACAGCAGCCGTTCAGTGGGATAAAGAGCTTAGAAGAAACAAAATCACAGAACCTCGGGGGGCCTCTCATCCCAACAAGACCTGACTGGAGAGTGTACATTGGATTGGGTGCTTTCTGTTTTGTTTTTGGTTTTTGTTTTCAGCCGTCCATCCATGTGGGATCATAGGATTCAGAGCCAGAAAGGACCTTAATGATTACCTTGTACAGTCCCCTCGTCTTCTGGGAAAACTGAGGTTCGGAGAGGGGAAGGGTCACGTAGCTCATAAGTTAGGCTGGTAAGCCAAGTCTTCTGACTCCAAACCCAGTGCTCTCACTACTGGGCCACACTGCCACCTGTGCATTGGTTCATTGGCAAGACATTCAGCTGCTTCTAGCTCCAGGAGCAGGGCATTTGTTGAGCAGAGAAAGGCCAGGGCTAGGTGCCCATGGCCTGCTGTCCATCTGTAAAGCTGCGTGAAGCAGCCATAAGCAGATCTTGCTATTATACTGAACCTTTGCTTTCCCCCTCTCCCAAAGATATGGCTTGCATGTCCTTCTTCCTCCTCGTTCTCCTGTTCTGTTTGTCTCAGGGAAGCACCAGGCTCTGGACTACCAGAGCAGCCTTCTCAGCACCCACTGATGGGCTTTCCCTTTGACCCAACTGGGCCAACTAGCCCCCAAGTTCACCAGGCCCCAGCCCTGCGCACTGCCTTGAAGTGCCAGGGAGGGAGTCAGTCCCATGCAATGCTTCAACATAGGGATAATTCTTCTGAGTCTCAAGTCATTCCCCATCCCTATTTTTTTTTTTTAAAGATCAGACTGAACTGCCTGGCATCTGATGACTGATAATGGCTCTTTGACCCTGTGCCCCCAAGGCTTCTTCCCTCCTTCCCTTCCCCCCCTTCCTCTCTTTATCCCTTTTCCTTTCTCTTTCTCCCTCTCTTCCTTCTTCTTTCTCCCTTCCCATATTTATCAAGTAACGACTGTATAGCCCTGTGCGAGGAAATGTATAAAACTTAGAAAAGGCATGGGCCCTGCCCTCATGGAGCTCCCAGTCTGTTAGTGAAATGAGCCAAACGCACCTGACTAAAATGAAATCTGATAGACTGTTCCCAGTGGGGGCTCAGGCCAAGCTTTGGGAAGAGGTCGTGTTTCTGCTGGACTTTAGAGAATGGGTAGACATTCAATAGGCAAAGGAAGGGGGGAGGGGAGGAAAGGAGGAACCCAGCTAGCCAGGCTCTTTCTTTGGCTCAGTAGGTAGAAGCCTCCCTTGAATGGCTGGCCCGCCACACCCCTCCTGGCTCCCGGCCCCATTGGGAAACCGAGGAAAGCAAGCCCTCGTTGGGGAGCCCGGCAGAGGGAGGAGACTAGAACAGAGGTGGAGAACCCTGCCACTGGAAGTTAACTGTAGCCTCTCAGATCTGGAACCATGCAGGGAGGAGGTCTGCTGGACACAGGCAGGATTGAGCTTAATAAGCAGAAACAACAGATACATCAGAGGTGGTTTCCCCTCTTGGGGAAACTGAGAGAAGGATAAACCCCCCCAAAACAGCACATTTGATAGCAACTGCTCACAGAAGCCCTGGGAGGTGGCCGTTCCAAATATTGCCATCCCAGGGAAAGTGACTTGTCCAAGGCCACACAGCTGATAAGTGACAAAGCAAGGTTCTCCACTACATCTCACTGTAGTTACAGGAGGACGCTGTCCCCTGAACTTCGGACACATCTGTCCCTACACGGCTGGGTGGCAGAGCAGAGTTCTGGGGATGAAGGCTGCTCCAGGCAGCTTGTTCTTGGGGAAGGCCGGACTGCTGGGTAGGGGAAGTGGGGAGGAGGAGAAAGCACCTACAGATATCTCGGTTGTTCCCAGGTTCTGTGGAGCCATGGCTTTTTTGGGAAATGTCCTTCAGGCTTTGTGGAACTGACTTTGCCTGGGATCAGTGCTTCACACTAGACTAGAACAAAAATTTCTTCACCTGGGGCATAAACATTTGTGGGAAATAGTAGCACAGAGCAGAGGGAACAGGAAAGGGGGTCACCCTTATGGGGATGGGGGGGAAGGTGGGCTCCAGGAGAAGGGGACTGCAGTGGCAGAACCTGATGGGGGGGTTGGACTACAGAGTAGAGAAGAAGAACCCTCTCCCCCATTTTGGTCCCTTAGGGCAAAGCCCCACCTGTCCCCTCCTTGTTAATGACCTGCCTTACACAGAGATAGCAATAAATGTTTATTGAGTTGAACTGGGAAGAGAGGAGTTAATTGAGCCCAAGGTCCTTAGTCTTCCCTCTGCCCATTTGGTCCCTGGAGGTTTCTGTTCTGAGGTCAGGTGGTAGGGTTCAAGGTGCATTCCTTGGAGGTAGCTGCACGTTATTGATTGTGGACACGTCCAGAGCCAGAGATCAGTTTACTTGTATCTGTGATGCCCAGCAGGCCAGTGTTTTCTCCGTCAGGGGAGCTGGGAAGGAGACCCTGGGTTCAGCTCTCCCTGATCTGCAGGGGCATGCCTGACTGATCAGCAAGCCAATTTCAAGTCTGTCTGCTGGCCCGTACCAGGGACGAATTTGGAGTTGCCAAAGCCTCCCATTGAAGCTGCCCCCAAGGACGGCCTTTCCCTCCCCTTCAACTTGTCAAGTCATGGGAGGTGGACAGTGAAGCATCAGGGGCCCAAGATTACTGGAGGGGAACAAGGGAGGCAGGAGTCCTAGCACAATCCTCACTCAGCTCAGAATTGGATAAGGTCTTCCTAGTGCAAGGCATGTGATAAATGCTGGTTGATTGATCTGATTGCTTGAATACTTTTTCTTGGGCTCATTCATTCATTCATTCATTCTCTCATTCACAGAGCAAAGCTAACCACAATGAGATCTTTTTTAAAATTTTAATTTACTTTTTTTAGACAATTGGGGTTAAGTGACTTGCCCAGGGTCACACAGCTAGCAAGTGTCAAGTGTTTGGTCTGAGGCCAGATTTGAACTCAGATCCTCCTGACTTCAGGGCCAGTGCTCTATCCACTGCGCCACCTAGCTGCTCTACTTTTTCAATGAGCAAAAATTCACCTCTCCCATTCACCTCCTCCCTTAAATTTTTTTTTTGACAATGAAATCTTTAAAATAAATTATAAAAATAACAACAGAACAAAATTAGAATGAGTTTCTGAGTGGGAGAAGAGGTCATATTTTGGGGCTGATTTCACAGAAAGGAGTCATCAGATGAGCACAGGGAAAGGCAGCACAGGCTGGTGACAAGAGCTCCCGGAAGAGCAGGGAGACAGAGGCTCCACTCCTACCTCTCACACATAATAGCTGCATGACCCTGGGCAAGTCACTAGACTTCTCTGAGTCTTGGTCTTCCCATAGAGGCCCATGGAGGAGAGAGCCAGCTGGCTTTGGAGTCAGGAGGCTCTGGGTTCAGGTCCTAACCCTTAAACTCTCAGTGCCTCAGGCAGGTCTGATGTGGCAGAGCTGGTGCTAATCTATATTGGTAGAGAAGGGGCCTCCTAGGTTGCTCCCTGGGCTGATAGAATCACAGGTCCAGTAAGAGAATGTTTGCTTGTCTGTGAAATGGAAATGATGAGACTTGGGATGCCTCTTCTATTGGGAGGTGAATGCAAGCTCTAGTGGGGTTGGCAGCCTGGGTAGGCTTTCAGCATTTGTGTGTGTGTGTCCTGTTGACCATCCAGGAAACAAGGGAGCTAAGATATGGTGGAGCGGGGGGTGGGGGGGGGGTGGGGGAGGAGGTGTTCGGCTATGACAGCTTGCCCAAATGATGTACTGAGGCAGTGAGAGGGAGCCTTAATTGCTAAAGTGAGTGCCCATCCCAGAGGTGGTTGTGGTGAAAGTGTGTTATAAACTGTGCAGTGTCCTTGAAAGGGGACTTCTTTACAGCAGCTCCAACTTAGAAGGGACTCTCTCAGTGGCCATCCCCCAAGTTCACCTAGTACCTCGGCAAGCTTGAAGACCTGCATGCAGTGAGAGACAGCCCACCATCCTCTTGAGAAGCCCATTCCACTCTGGGAGACTTCCAGTCCTCAGAAGTGTTTGTTGACATCAGTCTTCAGTATGCCTCTTTGTAAATAGAGTGTAAGTTCTTTGAGGGAAAAGACATTCCCATTTTTGTCTCTAATCTAGGCATGTGGTGCAGTGGACAGAGCACTGGGCCTGGAGTCAGGAAGGCTCATCTTCCTGAGTTCAAATCCAGCCTCAGACACTAGCTGCCAGACCCCAGGCAAGTGACTTAACCCAGTTTGCCTCAGTTTCCTCATCTATAAAACAAGCTGCAGAAGGAAACGGCAAACCACTCCAGGGTCTTTGCCAAGAAAACCCCAAATGGGGTCAGAAAGGGTAAGACACAACTGAAAAAAACGACTGAACAACAAGAAGTATCTGGCACCATGCCTGCCACGTAGTTGTAATGGTAACTTGGGAGGGTTCTGATTCAGAGTTGATGGTTCACAGGGCGGAGTCCTTGAGCTCTGCCCTGGACAGACAATGTCTAGAGTATTATGCTAATCTCTGAACTCCGTGTTTTAGAAAGGATAGTGACAAATGAGAGACATCCAAAAGAAGGTAACCAAGATGAAGACCGTACTATGTGGAAGGACCTGGGAATAGGCAGGTAATTGGAGCAATGGATAGAGTCTTGGACCTGGAGTCAGGAAGACTTGAGCTCAAATCCAGCCTTAGGGACTTAGTAACTGTCACTTGGCCAAGTCACTTAACCTCTATCTGCATCACTTTCTTTATCTGTAACATGGGGATAATAATGGCACCCACCTCCCAGGGTGGTTGTGAGGCTCAAGTGAGATAATATTTGTAAAGCACTAGCCCAGTGCCTGGCACATAGTAGGTGCCATATACAGATGAGGAGAGAAGGCTCAGAAGGGATAGAACCACAGTCTTTTAAGTGTCTAAAAATCCTCATGTGGAAGAAAGATTGGGCGTGTTCTCCTTGGCGCAGAAGGCAGAACCAGGAGCAGTGAGATAAAGAGGCCGAGAGGCACCTTTTGGCTTTGTGGGAGGGAAGGTTTCCTAGCTATTGGGGTCTGTTCAAGAGTAAAATTGAGTTCTGTGGAAGATAGTGAGCCTCTTGTCCCAGGAGATGTCGAGAATATTGTGGAAGAGTGGTTCCTGGTCAGGCACATTGGATTCAATGGTCTCCGAGGTCACTTTCCACTCAGACTTTTTAAAAAAAAATTATGTATTTATATATTTTCAGTTTTCAACATTCACTTCCATAAGATTTTGAGTTCTAAATTGTCTCTGCCTCCCTCCCTTCCTGCCTCCCCAAGACAGTGTGCAATCTGATATAGGCTTTACATACATTTACATTGAACCTATTTTCACATTAGTTATGTTGTAAAGAAGAATTAGAACTAATGAGAGGAACCATGAGAAAGAAGAAACAACAAAAAAGAGAACAAATAGCATGCTTCCATCTGCATTCAGACTCCATAGTTCTTTCTGGATGTGGATAGCATTTTCCATCATGAGTCTTTTGGAGATGTCTTAGATCTTTGCATTGCTGAGAAGAGCCAAGTCTATGAAAATCAGTCATCAAACAATGTGGCTGTTACTGTGTACAATGTTCTGATTCTGCTCATTTTGCTCAGCATCAGTTCATATACATCTTTCCAGCTTTTTCTGAAGTCCACCTGCTCATCATTTCTTATAGCACAATAGTATTCCATTCCATTCATAAACCACAACTTGTTCAGCCATTCCCCAGTTGATGGGCATCCCCTCAATTTCCAATTCTTTGCCACCACAAAAAGAGCTGCTATAAATATTTTTGTACGTGTGGGTCCTTTTCCCATTTTTCTGATCTCTTTGGGATACAGACCTAGAAGTAGTATTGCTGGATTAAAGGATATGCACAGTTTTATAGCCCTGTGGGCATAGTTCCAAATTGCTTTCCAGAATGGTTGGATCAGTTCACAACTCCACTGACAATGCATTCTATCAGACTTTCTGTGGGCCATCAATCAACAAGCATTTATCAAAGGCCTATAGTGGCAAGCAGTGTGCTAGGCACTAGACGTCAAAAGAGCCTCTACCCTCAAGGAGCTTACATTCTACTAGAGGGATACAGCCTGTTCACAGATAAGTAAATGTAGGATTGGCCCAAATTATATGTGTTTCAGAGTGATTGGGGGGTGAGGAGACAAGGAGAAAAGAAGCCTTGACAAGTGGTGATGTCAGGAAAGTAGGAGGCAGCCATGGAAGTGAGCTTTGAAAGGAGCTGGGGCTTCTACGGGGCAAAGAGAAGGAAGAAGGGCTTTCCAGGGAGGGGGGACAGCTGGTGCAAAGGCTGGGGGCGGGAGATGGGGTGCTGTGTGCAGGAAGCACTGAGTTGGCCAATTTGGCTGGTGCTTGGAATGCCTGAGGGGGAGAAATGTGCACTCAGCCTAGGGAGGTGGGCAGGAGCCAGATTGTGAAGGACTTTACATAAGGAACACGGGAGCCTGTATTTGATCCTAAAGGCAATGGGAAGCTTGGGAAGCTTCTGGAACCGGGAGTGACTCAGTCAGATATGTGCTGGAGGGACAGCTCTTTGGGAGCTAAAAGGGCGACGCTGAATGAGGGGAGAGGTCCGATGTCATTGCAGTAGACCAGTGGAGATGTGGAGCTCCTTCTGCAAGGAGCCTCCAGGCCTCCCCTCCGGCACTACCCTCAGCTAATCCTGTCTGGCTCCTGTGCAGGACTTGTCTGCATGTCCTCTCCCCCACTAGCCTGGGAGCTTTGACCTTTCTTTGCATCCCCAGTACCTAGCACAGGGCCTGGCATGGAGGACAATAACTGCTCACTGATTGGTCTATTGGTGTAGGGTGGTTGTCCTCTGAGTAGCCAGGGTGGGATGGATGCGAGAGATGTTTCAAAGAGAGAATCAAGAAGTGTTGGAGAAGAGGGAAACGTCAAGGACTATCCCAAGGTTAGGACCCTGTGTGACTAGAACAGCAGGACTCTTGTCAGGAGCAGAGGGAAGCCGGTGGGGGGGGGGTGGTGACTGTGAGTTCTGCTTCGGATGAAGGTCTGTGAGACCGATGGCTCATCTGAGTGGAGATGTCCAGTAGGAAGTTGGAGACACAGGACTGGAACTCGGATGAGGCCTGGATACGTCGATCTGGGAGTCAGTTGCATCGAGGCGGCAGTTAAATCAGTGGGAGCGAATGAGATTCCCAAGAGGGAGGGTAGAGTGAGAGAAGAGAACAGCACCTCGCAGGTACACCTACACGTCAGGGGCAGGAAACGTTTGATGAACCTATAAAGAAGACTGAGAGAGACCAGTGTTCCTTGAGGGGTTGGGGAGAAAGAGAACCAGGACAGAACAGTGGCATGAGACCCCCGGAAGTGGTGTCTATGTTGCCGAAAGTTCAAGGAGGGCATGGGTTGAGAAAAGGCCATTGCATTTATCAGCAAAGAAATCATTGGCGGCCTTGGAGATGACAGTTTCAGTCCAATGGCAGGGAAGGAAGACAGATTGCAAGGGGCTAACAGGGGAGTAGGAGGTAAGGAAGTAGATGCAATGAGTGTAGACAGTCTTTTTTTAGGAGTTGGGCTTGTGAAATGGAGGCGAGGATAGAGCAGTAGCTTCAGAGGGTAGTGAGGGCAAGTGCAGGGTTTTCCAGGAAGAGTAGTCAGGACAAGGAGAAGTTTAAAGTCAGGTCGGGAGAGAAGACTCAATGAGCCATACCCCTGGACGAGATGGCAGAGGATAGGATCAAGAGTACAAGTAGGGGGACTGGCCTGGGCAAGGAAGACGGCATCATTCTGTGAGACTGGAGCAAAGGAGAGGAAGGTCGGGAATGGTACTGAAAGCAGAAAGGAGAGGGAGCTTTCCAAGTTGACCATGGCCTCCATTCATTCAGTGAAGCATAAGGCAGAGGAGCGGGGAGGTAAGGGTGTAGTTGGCTGGAGAAGAGAAGAGGAAGCTTGGAGCAGATGCTGTGTGGGGAACGCAGCAGGGTCAGGGTAGGAGAAAAGGATTGGGGTGAAACGGCGAGGGCCCAGGCGAGGTCTGGAGTGGACTGGGTCGGCTCCGACTCTTCTGTCTTTAGCAGGAAAGAAGAAGGTGGTTGGTGGGAGAGTTGGCAGGACTGAGGTCTGGAATGAGATGAGCAGCCCTGACCTCACCAGCGTCCAGCCGAGACCTCCCTCCAGGGCAAGAGAAAAACTCTCCTCAATTGTGTGGCCTTGATGTGCCCCAGCTCCTGTGGGGTGACAGGGCTTTGGAATGCAGGGTGTGCTGGAGTCACCAGCAAAGAGCTGTGACCAGGAAGGCAGGAGGACGGGTCTGAGCCCTGGAGTGACCACTGAGTCTCCGCGTGGCGTGGGCGAGTCTAAAAGGTGGAAGCTGAACCAGAGAGGTTTTAAGGGTACTTCTTGGAAATCTCTCATGCCTCGCACTGTGACTGACAGGACCTGGAACTGTGGGAGGGCACCAAGGGAAAGAGAAAGACCCAAGAATCTAGAGGGGCTGAAAGGGTTAGGAGAGCAAAGCTGGGCATGGCTCGGAGCTCTCTCCTTGTGCTCTTCCTTGCAATATGCTTTCAAGCTAGGCCCCCTTCTAGGGCAAAGGGGAGTTACCACTGAGCTCCCCAAGGCAGGGCTAGAGAGGCTTCCCTTTGACCTTTAAGTCTACTCCATCCCTCCGATATCAGTCATCAGCCAGAAGTCCACGGGTAGTACTTTGGTAAGGTGGGAAGAGTGTTGCCCTTGGAGTCAGACCACTTGCCACTTCCATATTGTTGGGGAGGAGGCTGAGCAGTAGGTGGCAGCTGAGAGCACTTTGGAAACTAAGGAAAGGACAGTGGAATGTTGTAGGGATAAATGCAAAGTTCTGCACTTGGATTCAAAAAGTCAACTGCCCAAGAACAGGATGGGCAAAAAAAGAATAAACGGTCCACGTGAAAAAGATCTGGGGCTCTAAGTGGACCACATGTTCACTAGTGTGACCTGGCAGTCAAAAATCTCATTAGCTTTTTGTATTAGAAGCAGGTAATCCAGAAGAAGGAGGTGATGAGTGTCACTCCATACAGGTCTGGTTCCATCACATCTGGAACATCTTCTCCAGTTCTGGGGCTATAGTTTAAGAAGGGCATCGATAAACAGGAGGAGACTCAGAGGAGAATGTCCAGGGGACTAGAGGCTATGCTTCAAAAGAATAAGTTGAGGGAAGTGGGAATGTTTTAGCATAGAGGAGTCTCAGGAGAAGGATAGACTAACTTTTTTTCAAGTATTTAAGGGGTTATCATTTGAAAAAGGGATTAAGCATGTTCTATTTGGCCCTGGGGGCAGTGGGTAGAAATTATGAAGAGAAGTTACAAAGGTTCTGCCTAAGGAGATATTTCCTACAATTGTAGTGATCCCCAAGTGGAACGGGCTGCCTCAGGGAAGAGTGGGGGGGCGCTTCTTAGGTCCTCCGAGGAGATGCCTGCCCAGGCAAGGCTTGGATAGATGGCCTTTTCCAGCTCTTTGGTTCTGGGCTTCTGGGAGTGGATGGACTGCAGCCTTCGGATGGGTGCATGAGCTCTGTGAGGGCAGGGACAGGATTTTTGCTAAACTGTCTCTTTCCAGTGCCTGCACACAGTAAGCATTTGATAAGTGTTCACTGAGTGAGTGGATGAACGTGGGGAAGGAGAATGGACTCAGTATCTGGGGTAACAGGCAGTGAAGCCCCTTCCCCTGGCCTCAGCCCCTTTTCTTTGGCTTCCTTGCATTCTCTCTGGGATGTGTCTATGCTCACTGAATCCCTCTCTCTTTTCCACCCATCTCTGCTCTGATGGCTGACTCCAAAGGCAACCAAAGATGTCCTCGATGAAGGGGAGAAGAAGCCGCTCTCCCAGCTGGGCGGAACCTCTGTGCCCATGCCCACAGAGAAGCCACTGAATCCAGGTGAGCATGTGTGCCCAGGCCCGGTCACCATGGCCTGCCTGAAGGAAGGAGGGGGAGCAATAGTGTGGTGCAAAGAACCCAGGGGTGGTAGGGAGAAGGCTGGGATTCAGATCCCATCTCTGCCACCTGCTAGCGATGAGACCTTGGACAAATCATTTTGTAGGGTTAGAGCTGGAGAGAGACTATCTGGCTGGCAAGGTATCATAGTAGACAGAGCGCTCAAATCCTGCCTCAGACACTTACTAGCTGTGTGACCCTGGGCAAAGCACTCGACCTCTCTCAACCTCAATTTCCTCATCTGTAAAATGGGGATAATAATAGCACCTCTCTCACAGGGTTGTTGTGAGAATCAAATGCGATCATATTTGTAAAGCGCTTTGCAAACCTTAAAGTGTTAAGTAAATGCACGCTGTTATTATTGGTTATTATATGGTTATTATTATTATATAACCCTCTTCATTTTACAGATGAGGAGACTGACATCAGAGAGGGTGAATGATTTCCTTACAGTCTCACAGCAGCAGCGGCAGAGCTCTTATTCCAAATGTAGCACCCCATAGTAACCCACTATGCCATGTGGTTTCCCTCTCTTCTTCGCCTCTCAGGGCCTCAGTTTCCCCATCTGTAAAATGAACAGGTTGGGCTAGATGGTCCCTTGTGGCTCGCACAGTCTGTGTGGTGGGAGGGGGCAGGCCTCCCTGCCATCCTTGGTCCAAGCTCCTCTGTCCAGACTCAAGGAGTGAGGAGGGAAGGACTCTGTTAATGCTGTCACCCACCCCTTCCTTGGGGCAGTGTCCACTGGGAAGCTGAGCATTCTGCTCAGGAAGGCTGGAGGAAGAGGCCTCTCATTCCTCCAGGAGGCTCCAGCCCCTCCCTCCTTCCCAGAGGGCAGGGGCAGAGTAGTGGGCCACGCCTCCAAATATGGACTGGGGGGGGGGGGTGGGGGAAGACCTAGCCAGTTGGGGTGAGGGCTCCCGTCAGAGTGGCATCAGATGCCAAAGCATGAGTAATAGTAACTCCTGTTTGAAAGAGGGAAGGAGAGGCAGTGGCAAGAACTCAGCATTTGGAATCAGAAGATCTGGGTTCAAATTTTGACTATTAGTCACATGAATTTGAGCAAGTCACTTATCTTCTCCCAGCCTCAGTTTACACCTCTGTAAAATGTGGGGATTGGACTAATTTCCAAGGTCTCTTTCAGTGCTCAGTCCTACATGGTGCTTTAACTTTTGCAAAGCACTTTTGTCTCAGCTCTGTGCAGGAAATAGTACAAATACAAACATACCCATTTTACAGAGGAAGAAACCGAGGACCCAAGAATCGTTTAAGGTGACCCAGCCAGCGATGGGAGATGGTGAACCTAGGTCCTCTGATGTCCAGTCAGGGCTCTTACGCGCTTCACCAAGTGTGGGCTTCATTGGTTCTCCGTGGAACCTGTGCCCTTGGCTCTCCCCTGAATGCCCAAGGCCAGGAGTTCACTCAGGCCAAGGGCTGAGCCCTTCTCTTCCACTTTCAGCTGAGCCCAAGGGGAGGGAGCAAAAGAGACGGCCGCCCAAGGAGAGGCTGCTGTCTGCACCGGGCCCTTCCCTGCAGCTCTCGGGGGAGCAGGTGCGAAGAGCTGTGGCAGAGTCCCTGAGGGAGGTGCTCCTAAAACGGTGAGTCCCCTTTTGGATCTCCCCGGGAGACCCCAACAATCGGAGGTTGGCCTCAGTTTCCCCGCTAGCCTGGCTGCATGTTCTGGTTAGAGTCGTGTGGAACCTTAGAGATTGTATCGTCCAATCCCTAACTTTAGAGGGGGGGAATGGGGACCTTCCAGGGCATTTATGAAATTGGGGGCAGACACGTCTGGTGCTCTGGGAACTCGCTGGGTGAGGAGGGGGCCACAGGCACACATGAACGAGGGTGCAGAGACAAGCAGCTAAGAGGATACAGAGGTATGACGAAGGGACTCGGGGGATGGGATGGCGGAGGGAGGCAGAGGGGGGGGAGGGGGAGAGGCAGAGACCATGGTTCCTGTGACCATGGATTAGAGTTGGGAGCGCTGGGCAGCATGGACCCAATGGAGAAGGAAGAGGGCTCAGGGGACAGGAGTTTGGGACCTCGTTTTCATGGGGTTTTCTTGGGAGGGGAAACAGACCAACTCCTAGTTGTGCCACCTTGGGGTTAGTTCATTAACATACCCAAATTGGTGGCAAAGTTATCTGTAAAATTCCAAAGTTAACGTGTCTGCATCATCTCAAAATTATCAGTAACATTTGGCATTCTGCTGATGCCACTGCCAAGGTCTGCAACTTGTCCACGTTTTTTAAACGACTGGGATTATCCAGTCTTGGGGAACATCTGCTGTTTGAGAACCCATTAGTAAAGACACTGGGCAAAGGTCATGTGGTCTTCTGGGACAAACCGGGGCTTGGTGTTTGAAGTGAGCTCTGACAGTGTGTGCCCTGCCCTCCAGGCTTCTCTCTGCAGGGCACAGAAGGCCTGGCAGAGAGGGGACCCAGTTCTCCTACTCACTGTCTGTGTGACCTTGGGCAAAGCACTCCCTTCCCCAGGCCTCAGTCTCCCCATTTATAAAATGAGGGGCTTGGACTAGGTGGTCTCTAGCGTCTAGTTCAGGAAGGATGCCCTGAGCCTTGGATCAAAATGGAAAAAAAACAATTGAGCAGTTGGCCTTTATGATAAAACGCCAGCCCGCTACGAGGTCCCCTCCCCCAAGTGCTGGGGACCTGCCCTGGTCTCTTCCCACCTGTGGCCCTGCCTCTCCCAGGCTGCAGGAGCCCGCCAACCTGGCTGTGGGCGAGGAGGCTGTGAGGGGCATCGCTGCCAACATCGAGGCTGCCATCTTCGACCTTATGCAGTGCACTGACTACCGCTACAAGACCAAATACCGAAGCCTGGTGTTCAACCTGAGAGATCCCAGGAACAAGGTGAGTGGGGGCTGGAAGAGAGGGCGGTGGTGAGGGGGAGCTGGAGAAAGTGTCCCCTCCATGGATCTGCCCCCAGCCTTCACCATCTGAAGTTGTGTGATTCTTGTGGGGGGGGGGGGGAATACTGCGCAGAGAGGACAGTGGGTCCCCGGGCGCGGTCAGCCCATCGTGTCCATTGCTGCCTGCAGGACCTGTTCCTTCAGGTGATCCGTGGAGACATCACCCCGCAGAATCTGGTTCGAATGAGTGCCACGGAGCTGGCTTCCCAGGAGCTGGCGGAGTGGCGAGACCGGGAGGTGAAGCATGTGAGTGACTGGGCTGGCCCTGCAGGTGTGGGTGGGGAGAGGGAGACAGAGGGGGATACAGGAGGGATGAAGTGATGGAGAGCTGGGAGGTCGAGGGCCTAGAACAGCATCCTGCTCTTTGTTTTGGCCTGTTTCGGGGGAGGTGCCCAGACACAGTGGTGGGAGCAGCATCTTCCAATCTTTGAGTGAGAAGTTGTCAGGCCCTGTAGTCACAAGGGCCCTAGAGGCCCTGGCAGCGTTTGACTGAGCCCAAAATAAATTAGGCTGTAGGCAAAGAAACCAGGAGACAGAGAACCACGGCGAGAATATGTAACCCCCACGTCTTTGGCCTTGGCCCTGCTCTGGCTCTGTGACTGCCAGCCCTGCTTCACTGGGGGATGGGGGGAAACTGAAGGGTCAAATCTGGCCCCACTCTGACATCTACTTTGGGAGGAAGGCGCTTTACAAATCCTCAAGTGCTATGGAAATGCCAGTGGTTATTATAATTGGACAATTAATTGATTCCTGGAGCCAGGGGCCAAAGCCAGGGTCCCACTCCTTACAGGTCCAGTCCTCACATCTAGGCTTGTCCCTCTGCATGCCCCCAGGGCCTCCCAAGTACTGGGCGCCTAATGGTTGGCTGTTGTCCTTCTTTCTCGAAGAGGACCAAAGTGACATCACCCAGCTAGAATCAAGTTACAGTGTGTCTGACTGTGGCTGATCAGACTGATATGAGCTCGGAATGCTGTACCACAGGCCGGGCACAGATAGTCCGTGTAAACGTTTGGGGTGGATCCTCTCAATTTGCGCATCTCGCTTTTCTTTGAGCTACTTCAATTCTGCTTTGCACACACAGCACAGTACTTTCTCTGATGAGGCACAGCATGCTGGGTGGTCCTGGGCCAGCATCTCCCATGTCACACAATCAGTTCCAAAGTCCTTAAGAGACACCTTGCATTGTTGATAAAGGTCATCATCACTGAGCTTTGAGATCTCCCTGGAGAGGACAGGCAGCCAGAGAGCACCTGTTTGAATGGATACAGTGACTTCCACCAGGGAGACCAATCAGCTAGGTCATTAAGACTGTTAAGATATTTATTCATTCATTCATAGAATCCTAGAATCTGACTTGGAAAAGATCCAAGAGGCCACGGATCCAGTCTATACCTGAGCAGGACTCCCTTGTGCAACATTTCCAGTGAATGGTCATTTAACACTTTCTTGGACACCTCTGATGACAGGGAACTCACTCTGTCAAAAAACAATCCATTCCATTTCCAGACAGTTGTTCCTTCCATCAAGGTGACGTCCACTCTCTGGGGCCAAGCAGGACAAGTCTAATCCTATTGCCTCATGGTAGCCCTTCAGATACTTGAAGACTTTGAGCTCTTTGGGGCCCCTCCCCCCAAGTCTTCATTCCTCTCCAGGCTAAACATGTTGAGTTCCTCCAGCTGATCCTTGCTGGGCGTGTTGTCCGGCCCCCTCTCCATCACGGCTCCGGCAGAATACTGAGTGCCTACACTCTACTGGCAGTGTGATCATCTCCTGCCAGCCCCCCGCCCACTCTTGCTTTGGATAGATTGAATTGGAGCTTTGCTGCCCACACTCCAAATTCAATATGTTTAAAACTGAATTCGTCATCGTTCCCCCCCCACCCCAAACCCACCCCCATTCCTTAGTTCCCTGTGTTTGTTGGTGGTACCATTTCCCTCCCACTCCCCCAGATCTGAGAGCTCAGTTGTTCAGTCCTCCTCCCTCTCCTCCACATCCCCGCCCTGCCCCAGCCAGGTGCCAATTTTCCCACACTCCAAAACGTGTCTCAGATGTATTCCCTCCTCTCCATCCCCCTGCCCCCAGCCTAGCCCACCCCCTCCCCGTCTCTTCGCAGCTGGCCAACCCCCTCATTTTATAGTTGAGGAAACTGAGACCAACAGAGGTAAGTGACTTGTTCAGGGTCACACAGCAACTAAGTGTCTGAGGCAGGATTTAAACTCGGGTGTTCTGAGCCCAAGTTCAGCGCCCTCTCCATTGAGCTGCCTGGCTGCTCTCGTCTCCCTGAATCCATCCTTGACACTATTATGTGCTTCCATATCTTTCTTTGGCTCGGCTTTAATCGTGTCCCTCTTCTGCTTGGCCCCTGTCATTGCCTACTGAAAGAAGTCCAAACTCCTGGTGTGGCATTCAAGGCCCACTTTCCAGCCAAACCCCGTCCCCCTGGTCCACCTTTTTCAGATGGCACTGTATCCATTTGTCCAGCCTTTTGCCTCTTTTCTCCCTGCCCCCCCATCCCACCACCAAGAGTCCGTGTTGAAATTCTTTGCTTCCAAGGCCTAACTCAGGTTCCCCCTCCTCCATGAAGCCTTCCCTGACCACTGCCCAGTGATTCTTCCCTCCTTCCACCTTGAGTCTCTCTGACCTCCGCTGTGGGGTGGGTCATTTCCACCTTGTATTCTAACTGTGCCAGCCTGTGAGCTGCCTGTGTCGTCTGTCTGGGCCTATGGGTCAGGCTCCTCTCTAGATACAGAAGGGACAGAAGGCCCAGAGGAGGGCCTGGTTACCTGAGCTCAGCCAGCCCCTTGTTGAACCGGTCCAGGTGGCTCCTCCTCTCTGTGGGGATAGTAGCCCTCCTCTCCCTCCTCATGGCCCTCTTCTGAGAAGATAGTCTTCCTGGGCTTCCCCTAGAGACACCCCACCTCTGGAGATCCACCTCTGCAGGCTGGAGGTGTCAGGAGCCCTGCTGTCCATCACTGGGCCTCTGAGCCTTGTCAGCTTGGTGGGAGCTTGGGTTCTCACAAGTGGCTTTGAGCACATCAGGGTCACCCTGGTACCCCCATGTAGCAGCTGGGGGGGGGCGGTACATGGAGGGTCGGCAGCGGTGGCACCCCCCCCAACTTCTGTAGGAAGCATTTCCCTCCAATGGTCCCATTTAATAGATGAGAAAGGTGAAATGGTTCTAGGAGAAATGATCCCCCCGAAGTCAGGCAGCTAGGCAGTCTAAGAAACGGGGCTATAGGGCTCTTCCTATTATGCCCTGCTGCCTCCTTCTCCGTCCCCCAGTCATCAGGTCCCACTGAGTTCATCAGTCGACAGCTCTGTAGCAAGTGCTTAGCTAACATGCCTGGTACAGGGTGAGATGCTGCATAGAGAGAGGAGGAGTTGTATGTGGCAGACGGTATCAGAGAAGTGATGAGACGCCCACAGCCGAGACCAGCAGAGGCTGATGCCTGATAGACTGAGTGAAGGCCACAGGCAGGCAGAGTGAGGAAAGCAGCCTATGTAGAGGGAAAGGTCAGGGGAGTCTTTCTGGAGGAGTGGAGCCTGAGCTGGGCTTCCATAGGCTGAGAGGAGGCGTGAGTGCCTGCCCTCCTGGGGGAGAGGGGAAGCGGAGGTGTAGGCATGGAGCTGATCCCAGGGAGGTGAAGGAGGCCAACGGCTGGTCCCTCCAGCAAGACCTCATCAGGCCTGGGCCTTCTCTACTGCTCCAGGGCTTGGAGATCCTGGAGAAGCAGCAGAGAGAGGCTCCAAGCTGGCGGGTCACCAAACTGACCCACAAAGGGGAGATTGAAATCCAACCAGATGTGGACCAGACCCTCACCTTGGAAGACTTGACCGTGAGTGGGCGTCACTGTTTGAGCCAGCACGGCTGGCGGTGCTCCCCCATACCACTCCCCCTTCAGGTTCTCCATTCTTTTTTTAAAACTTTGGGTTCCAAATTTTCTCCCTTCCTCCCTCCCCACCCACCCTCATTGAGAAGGCAAGCAACTCGATACAGGTTATACATGTGTAGTCATGCAAAACACTTCCGTAATAGCCATGTTGTCAAAAACTAACTATATTTCCCTTCATCCTCTCCTGCCCCCCCCCTTTATTCTATTCTCTCCTTTCACCCTGTCTCTCCTCAGAAGTACTTGCTTATGATTACCCCCTCCCCCAATTTGCCCTCCCCTCTATCATCCTCCTGCTCTCTTGTCCCCTTCCCCCCTATTTTCCTATAGGGTAAGATTCCCACACCTGCCCCCTTGGGCAGGGCCAAAAAGAGCATCAGTGAGGGGATGCTAGCCACTGTAGGTGACATTGGTTTAATGACTAAAAGTGTCAATGAGCAGTTCCCAGCCCTGGCACCAGACTGACAGTCAGAAGTCCTGGGTTCTAGTTCTGCTACCTACTTGCTGTGTAGTCTCAGGCAAGTCTCTAGGCCTCCGTTTCCCCCTCTGTCCAATGAAGGTATTGTCCAAGACGATATTTAAGTCCTAGAAGAGGATAATGGGAAGTCACAGAGGGCAGAAGCAGACTGGGGCTATGGAGGGGGCTGAGCAAGAGAATGAAGTGATGTTTCAGAAACATTCTCCTTTGTTGGGGCGGGGGACATCATTCCTGACCTCCCAGCCCTTCCCTTCCTTCTCTTCCCTCCCCCAGGAGCCAGCCTCCCGTCTGGACCTCAGCCTGCGCCCTCAGTCTGGGAAAGCCGAATCCCAGTCTGGATGGGACACCACGGAGCAGCATGATAGCCATTTCCTGGACCCTGATTGCCGAGTCTGCATGGGTGGGAGCAGGGCCTGGTGGAGGGGGGAGTGGAGTGTGGACGTGGTTCAGGGGAGGAGGGAGGAGGTCGGGAGTGGGGGGAGCTTGGGCATGAATCGGCGTGAGGGGCTTTTGCCTTGGTCATGGAGGGGGAGAAAAAGGGCAGGAAGAGAGGCTGAGGATGGAAGGAGGACAGAAGATGGAAAAAGGGGGCAGAGGAAGGGGACAGAAAGGGGAAAGGGTCTGGGGTGAAAGGTGGAAGGTGACAGAGAAGAATGGAAGAACAGGTTGAAAAGTGATTTGGGGATAGAAGAGGGCAAAGGGGAAGTGGAGGGACAGAGGGGCAGAGGAAGGACATGGAGGAAGAGGGCTGGGGTGGCAAGGGGCTTCTGGAAGGAGGGGAGCAGGGGACAGTGCCCAAGGAGGAGCTGGAGGGAGCGAGCCATTGCTTGAGTCTCCTGGGGCCTTTGGAGGGTGATGCTCCTCGCTGGGCCCTGAGAATGGCTGCCCTTCTAGCCATCCCCCACTGATGTTGTCACATTAACTGGGGGGAGCTTGTGAGCACAGCTTCAGACCCTATTCAGTACTGCAAGAGAGGCAGGTGAGAATGGCCTTGGCATTCTCTCCTTTCCTCCTCCAGAGCAGTCTAAACTCCTCTGTCCACCGCCCAACCCCTCTGTCTGCACTTCACAGGCTGGGAGGCCCCTCGAGGGGGCAGAGGCTTCAATGCACCCAGAAGCACCCCATCGTCCAGGAGCAGAGTCACCAGCACCCCACAGAGACTTCCTGGCCCTGCTTCCTTGCCTCGAGTAGACACCCCACTGCCAGGGATGTCCAAAAGCAGAACTGGCACTTGGACCCAGTCCCAGGACAGGTCTGGGGTGGAGGTGGAAATCGGAAAGGGGGGGAAGGGCTTGGGAAGTTCAGCAGCGGGGAAGTAGGGGTGCTTTGAGATGCTCAGCTGAAGGCAGAGGGCCAAGTGAGCATTCCTCCAGGGCCGGAGAGGCCAGCTAGGAAGGAGGGTCATGGATGGAAGCGGGGTCAGCCCACCAGATTCTCTTCTGCTCTGTCCATGCCAGGCCTGAGTTGGCCTCCTGCCCGAGGCAGGCTCTGAAGCCCAAGGCTGTGCAGGGTCAGCCGTTGTGGGAAGGTGCCCTGGAAGTGTTCTCCATCAAGCGATTCACCACGACAGCCTTTCTGGTTCATGGCTGCAGTAGCCAACTCATCCAGGTAGCCTCCAAGACTTCCTTCCCTTCCCCCCATTCATTTCCTCCCTTCTCCCCTCCCTGTCTTTTGCCTTTCTTCTTCCCTCACTTCTTTCTTCTGCCCAGCCTCACCTTTTCTTTCCTCTCCCCTGCTTCCTCATTGCGCCTCCCTTCTCCCTGTAGAGGTCTTGGTGGACCCCCACTGGTCTACACCATGGGATTGGTCCCAGGTCTCTGTGAACAGCCATTGGGACCCGACTGTAAGATCCTCTTTGTTTGCCTTTCTTCAGCCCTACTGCCCAGGAGCTGGTAACCACCCCCACCACAAGCTAACCCATTTACCCACCCACCCCTTGCAGGCTTTGCCCAAGGTGATCCACTCAGCAGGCTGCATTCTCCCTGAAGCCGTCTGGGATTACTTGGACAGCATCTCGGAAGCCAAGGTACTGGGAAGCTAAGGCTAGCCCATCTCCCCAGTCTATCTCTGAGTGCACCCAAGGCTGCCCTAACCCCACCCGTGGGCATACCCAGAGCAGGCCAGCTTATCCAGGCTTCTTACCACCCCCCCCCCCATCCATCAGACATTATTCAGTGCTTGCCCGTGTGCTCAGGCCTGGCAGAAAAGACAGAAGGGCCTGGGATGCAGGGGACAGTGAAATAGGAGGGAAGGAGCAGTCCAGGCAACCTGCTGGGCACCGTTGGGGGAGGGGGAATTCCTTTTCACCGGGTAGGGGTCTGGGGGATGTTCCTGGGGAGCCCGTGGGGATAAGGGAGCCCTGGACCAAAGCTTTAAGAGACGGAAGGACTTGAGCAGACAGGGATTTGGATCACAGTCCATTCCGGGCATGGGAGCTGGCTTAAGGAAGAGCCCAGATGGGAGAGAGGGCAGGGTGAGAGCGTGGGATGGAGAGCACTGAGCTTGGCTGGGACGCAGAGGTCAGCGGTGCGAGATAAAGCTGGGACGGTGAGTTGGAGCCAGATTGTGGTGGGCCTTGAATGCCAAGATCCGGAGTTTATCCTTTTTTGGGTAGACAATGGAAGGTTTTAGAGTTGCATGGTGACAGGCTCGGTGCTATTCATTAAGAGGATTACTCAAGCAGCCTGTGAAAAGATGAATTGGAGAAGAGAGAGAAGGGAGGGGGAGACCAGCCAGGAGGCTCCTGTCTTTCTTCCCCTGCCCTTCCCCCTGCTCATCCTGGTTCTCATGCTTCCTGCCGCCTCCCCTAGGATGTCAGTGTGGTCCGCCTGTGCCCTCGGGGGGCCCGGGATGCCCGGAATTACAGCGTGCTCTACTCCTACCTCAACAACAAGCAGCGCTATGGCGTGGTGGCCAGTGAGCACCTGGACATGTTTCTGGTGCCCCTGCCAGCTTTCCAGCCTGTGCCCCCCAAGCTACGCCCTCTGGGAGGCCCAGGTATGGAGGGCCAGTGAAGAGGGCTGAGTGGAACGCGTGGTCAAACAAGGTGCCTGCCCAAGGGCAGGGCAGGGGAGGCCTGGAGGGAGAGCAGCTCCAGCAAAGAAGAGCTGGGGGTCTTAGCTGGCCAGCCAAAAGCCAGCTTGGCCTTCGGGGGCATCAGTAATGGTATTGTGGTCAGAATGAGGGTGTTGATGGCCTCCCGGTGTTCTGCCCTGGTCTGTTGGGCTCCATGCTTAGCGTCACATTCCAGGGTGGACGTTAAGCAGCTGGAATGGGTCTGGAGCCGTGCCTGCTCACAAAGAAGAGTTGCAGGAACTGGGAATGTTTAGCCTTCCGAAAGGGGAAGGGTTGGGAGGGGGGCCACAGAAACTGTCTTTGTGTGTCTGCAGGGCTGGATTAGCTTGGATTAGCTGGATTCTGCTTGGCCCTTGGGAGCAGTGGGTAGACGGTTGAGAGAAGCAGCCCATGGAACCGTTTGCTAAACCCCGAGCTGTTTGGAGGTGAAGGGGGGCAGCTAGGTGGCACAGTGGATAGAGCTCTGGCCTTGGAGTCAGGAGGACCTGAGTTCAAATCGGGCCTCAGACACTTGACACTTAGCTAGCTGTGTGACCCTGGGCAAGGCACTTAACCCTGATTGCCTCACTAAAAACAAAAACAAAAAGAGACTGTTTGGAGGTGAAGGACTTCCTCGGAGGTAGCAGTTCCCCTCCTCCTGGAGGTCCTCAGACAGAGACTGGATCAACCTGGAAGGGGCCTCCAAGACCATCTAGGCCCAACTCAACATTTTATATATGAGGACATGGAGGCTCATGGGGCTATGGGAGCTGTCCAAGGTCACACAAGGAGATGTCATCCGAGGGGACAGTTTGCAGCCAAGCCCTCGGACTGACCATGGACTGTGTCTGCAGTTCTGTGCCTGGCCCTGTGCTAGGCACAAGGAGAACGGATGTCAAAGTGAGGCAGACAGTCCCTGCTTTGGGAAGCCCACATTCTCCCGGGGTACCTCATGTTCACAGGTCTCTGATTTCTGAGGGCAAAGGGAAATCAGCATGTCCAGTGCAACTTAGAGCTATAGGGAGTGGTTGGGGTCAGTTGGTCCGTCAGTAAGCATTGATGAAATGCCTACTCTGTGCTAAGCAATGGGAATACTAAGAAAGGCACGAGGCAGTGTGTGTCCTCGAGGAGCTCCCAGCTAAGGGGAGCAGAGGCAGCGGGGCTCTCTGTGGTGCTGTAGATAC
This sequence comes from Vombatus ursinus, assembly GCF_900497805.2. NCBI lineage: Eukaryota > Metazoa > Chordata > Mammalia > Diprotodontia > Vombatidae > Vombatus > Vombatus ursinus. Next base: position 8,428,005 of record NW_020954553.1, read on the forward strand.
AAAATAAACACAAGGTGGTTTGGGGAGGGGTGGAGGGTGCATCGGGGATGGGCTCCTGCCGGAGGTGCCCCTAGAGCTGATTCCTGAAAGGTGACAGAGGGAGAGCATGTCAGGCAGAGGTGACAAACTGCAAAGGCCCTAAGGAGGGTGAGGTCTGGGTCACTGACTGGTGGGTCATGGTGTTTGGAGTGTAGGCAGAGTGTTGTGGAGGTGTGGGGAGGGGGCCAGGCAGTGGGAGGTGGAATGGGTGATAAGGTGTAATCACCCTAGAAAGGTAGGCTGGGGCCAGGTTGTGCCAGTGGCTAAGGTGCTGGATTTGGAGTGAGTGTGACCTGAGAGGCATTCTTAGGTCACGTTAGCTGCGTGACCCTGGGCAAGTCATCTCACATCTGGGTGCCTCATTTCCTCATCTGTAAAATGAGGGAGTTGGATTCAGTGCTCTCCTAAGGCCCCTTCCAGCTGTATGATCCTATCTATGGCCTAGAGATAGAAGGCAGTCACTGAAGCCTCTCTGTACGTGGTCAGCCCTGCACTTTGGGGCCCGATGACCCTTTGTTGGCAATGTCCTTGTAGAAAGGAGTCCTGTTCCATGGGAGAAATGGCCTCAGGTGCCTTCCATCTCTGATATTCTGTGATCCTGGGAACATTATTACTGTTTTTGAATATTTGAACATACTCAGTCCATCTGACCTCAGGGCAAGGCCATAACTATGTTGAGGCACCTGGGGTTCTGCCAGAGGGCCCCAAACTATCGATGTGTAAACAATAGAGCTTAGTACCTGGTTAACAAGAATTTCTGGCTGCAGCTTTGCTCCCTGTTTTCTGCTGGAGTTTTCCAGATGTGGCCCTGGGGGCCATCATTCCAGGGTCTCCTCCCTCCCTCACCCTGCATGTCCCCCCCAGGCCTGGAAGTCACTCACTACAGCCTAGTGCTGGGTCTGATCCTGCCCAAGGTGCCACCAGGCGATTCCCGGCTAAATGGGGCCAACACCCTGCAGGAGAAGAAACGCAAGACAGTCACCTTCAAGGAGCCAGTGGAGACAAAGTGCTCGTCTCCAGGGTTCAGGAGGCCAGGTCGGATTTCCAAACCTGGGCCTTCCTGGGCCCCTGGGGCCAGCCTGAAGGGCCCCCCAGCCTGGGAAGGTGTTTCAGCCGATCTCTTGGAAGAGGTAGCAGGTCGTGTGGAGCAGGAGCAGGCCGATGGAGGGAGGGGACCCTATGGCATCTCCTTCTGCTGCCAGAAGGAAGCTTCGGGCCCAGGACCTGATGGCTCCTGCCCCCTGGGCAGCCTGGCACCCCCGGACCCCCTACCTACTTGGGGTCAGTGTGGCACCAGTGGAAGGATTCAGGGTCAGCGAGCCCAGCCCTTTGTGGATGGCGTGGGCCCTGAGCTGATGCCTCTGGGTGCATCGCTGCACCCTGAGTGTGGAGGCCTGATTCCGGAGCTGGGGGCCCTCAGCCTCCTCCAGCTGGCCGGCTTGTTCCACTTTGGCAGCCCCCTGGCAGTGGCCCTGGCCCCGGAACCCAGCCTGCTCTCCCACCCTCTGGCTGCTGACTGCTACCATGCCTATCCTGACCATGCTGCCACCACCTGTCCCCACACCGCTGCTGTGTGCCCTCCCACTCACACCCCTGTCCTCCCTGTCAGGGAAGCCCTGTCCCTCATCCAGCACCTCGAGGCCCTGGTGAAGATGAATAATCAGCTGCAGGCCTCCTTGCAGAGGTCTGCACCAGACCCCTCCCTTCCTGGGCCTGGGGCTGCAGGGGCGCCGGGGCCAGTGGGGCTGGAGTGCCCAGGTAGGGAGGCAGAGAACCATGTGTGCCCACCGCCTCCCCTCTTCCTGGCTCCCTTCTGTGGATCTGACCAGCCGCCTCCTGGCTACTGAACACTCCCCCAGGGAGCCCCTTGTGCCCATGAGGTTCAAGGCCCCCACTGTCCTTCTCCTAGGTATGATGTGCCCAGGCCCCTCCAGGTCCTGTAAGGGATGCAGTCAAGCCCTAGTGGCATCGGGAGCTCGGAGGGGGCTGTGTCTTCCCCTATCCCCCAAGTGAGGATTGAGCCCGGGGGGTGAGCACCAGTGCCCACATGTTGGCATTTCCTGTTCTGCTTGTTTTGTTCAGAGTTCAATAAAAAGTATCCGCAAACCTTACAGTGTTTCGTATCTCATGGGGGTCTCTATGCACAGGTGGGGGAAATTGGCCTGGGAGCTGGGCCTATGGGGCCCCGTGTGGGATGGGGACACAAAGGTAATCCAGGTCCTGTCTTCAAGCAGCTTGGATAGGATAGAAAATAACCATGGAAAGGGAGACTTCCCATGGCGTGGCGTGGGTGGGGTGGCCCTGGAGCAGAGGTGGGAAGGGAGCTGCCTGGCATGGGGCAGGGAGGGGCCACAACCAGGGTGCAGGAGCCTCGGGGGAGAGACAAAGGAGCCCGCCTGGGAAGGCTTTGAGTGGCAGCCGAGGAGCTGATCCAGAGAAGGGTCTGGGCTCAGAGGGTGTTGTGAAGGTGGCCCCCAGTCCCAACCCCCTCCCTCCAGCCTGGGGCTGTCCCCGCTCTGGGGCTAGGAGAGGAGTAGTACCCAGACTGGGTGGGGCGTGGCTGGGAGAGATTCCCTGCTTCCAGGAAACCAAGGGGAGCTGGGTGGGGGCTGTGCGGGAGGATGGGCAGCTGCTCCTATCCTGCAGCTGGCAGCAGGGGGCGCCCTCAGCCTGAGTATGGATGCCCCTTCCCTAGCCTGGAGCCAGAGCCTTTGTGTGTGTGTGTGTGTGTGTGTGTGTGTGTGATGGGAGTGGGGGGAGAGGATGACCCCAGCCTGAACCAGCAGCCTGGACCGGGGATGCGTCAGGCCCTGGGGGGTGGGGGGAGCTGAGCAGGTGGGCACTCTGGGGCGCACGTAGGTGACACGTTTGAGCCAAGCACAAAGGGAGGCTGGAGCCAGCATCCTCCCACACCCCACCACGGAGCGATAGAGACCTGTACGTGGGTGAAAGAAAGACACGGCTCTGCCACGGGGGATCCATGAGACTATGATGAGGGGAAGCCCAGGGCAGTGGAATGAACACTGGATTTGGAATGGGAAGCCCTGGGTTCGAATCCTGCTGCAAGCATGTACCACCTTGAGCAAGTCACTTCTCTGGGTCTCAGTTTCCTCATCTGTAAAATGAGGGAGCTGGACTTAATGACCCCTGAGGGCCCTTGCAGTTGAAAAGCTGGGGTCCTATAACCTGATGGTCCTTCCATGACTAGCTCTGCAATTCATGGAGGATGCCCATATGTCTGTGTCTCTGAAGCCGGCCACTGGCCCCAGAGTACTCATTGCGGCGGGGGGGGGGGGGGAATGGCCCCAGCTCCAGCCAGGTGTCGGAGAACCCTTAACGGTCAGGGCAAAGAGCTTTATTAAGCTCTCACCCATACCAAGAGCTTGGAATGTAAATACAAGCAAAAATAAATGATGGTCCTGCCCTCTAATGGTGGAAGACAAGCTGAAAGTGGGAGGGGGAGGAAGAGGGGGAGGAGGAGGGCAGAAGAAAGTACCCAGGGGTTTGGAGGGGAACCACAGGAAAGTGAAGGCAGTCCTCGATGGGCAGTGGATAGAGCCCTGGGAGAGGATAACTGGGAAGTGCAAGCACTGTGTAAATATTAGTTATTACTATCTAATCCATCACCTTCATTTCACAGAAGAGGAATACTGAGGTCCAGGGAAGGAAATTGACTTGCCCAAGGTCACACAGCTAGTAAGTGGGCAGAGCTGAAACTTGAACCCAGCTCTTCTGCCTCTAGCCTCTAAATCTATTGCTCCTTCCCCTTCTGGGTGCTCGTGTGTGTACTGGAAAGTTGGGGGGCAGGGCAGGCAGTGGAGGATGGGGCCCAGCTTCAGGTCTTTAAAGCTGATCAGATGCTCCTGAGGCCTCCCTGACAAGGCCCTTGATCATCATCATCAGTACCCTGGGATGTCTGAACGTGGGGGCAGCTGACTGGCATCGGTGCCCAAGGGTGATGAGGACATCAAACTGACCCCAGAGAGGGGACCCTAGGGCTCCAAGAGTCTGCCGAAGTCCCTGGCTCGCACCGCACCCCCTAATAGTGCTAAATCATGCCTGAACATGGAAGCAGGGGGAACTCTTGTAGGCCCCACCATTCCAGGACTGCTGGGGTCCCCTCAGGTCATTTCCTGGCCCTTTCATTCAGGGCTTCCATCCCACCGATATGGCCTGGGCTAGGGCAATGTCGGCTCCCCACTCTGACACTTACTATGTATCTGACCTTGGGCAAGTCTCTGAGTCTCAGTTTTCCCATCTGCAGAATAGGGATAATAATAATAATCCTAGTATTGCCTACTTGTAGAGTTGCTGGGAGAAAACCTTAAAAGATTATGGAAATGTATGCTATTGTTATTAAATATCCCCTACTTTCCTCCATGGCAGTGATAGATTCAGGAAGCTTAGGGATCATTAAATCCAATTGATCAAGCATTTAAGAGCCTACTACGTGCCAGGTATTAGGCTAGCACTGGAAACCCCAGCACAAAGAATGCAACAATCCCCACTCCAAGGGAACTTACATTCCAGTCCAGCTCATGCATCTGATCATTTCTGGAGGTCTCGTGGAGTTATTAGCTTCTAATTGGCCAGTTCTAATTTTTAAAGAGTTATTTTCTTCAACAAGATCTCATGCCTCTTTTTCCAAGTAATTAATTATCTTTATATCTTTCTTCTCTAGCTTTTAATTTTTCCTCTATTATTCTCAATTGGTTTCTAAAATAATTTTTTGCACCTCTCCCCTTTTTGGTCTCTTGCTTTAATTCTTCTAGGAATTCTTGCTGGGCTTCTGTCCAATCTGCATTGTTCTTTGAGGTTTTGCTTGTAGGTGTTTTTGAGTAATTGTCTAATTTTGAATTTGTGGGTTGAGCTTCCCTGTCACCATAGTAGCTCATTATGGTTTATTCATTCTTCCCGATGGCTCCTTGACTTTAGACTTCATATTAGGGCTGGGAGATAGGGTGTGGGTGGGGGGGCTGTTTGTGTGGCTTCAGTTTCTGTCCTCTTGTGTCCTGGAGTTTCCACAGCCCAGTCCAGCAGGGCTTTCGGTGCTCCCAAAGTGGTGTGATCCAGGGGGAAGTCTGTCACCAACCTCTCGGTCTGCAAGTTCCTGACCCAGGGTAGAGTCTGCTGGTCCATCCTTGGAGTTTTGAAGACTGTTTGTGGACTCAGTCACTATTAGACCACTGAGGTGGTTCTGCAGGTTCGGAGTGACCTAACTGCCAACTCCTCTTTGGTAACTGGGACACTTAAATCTGCTCCTGGGGTGAGGGCCATACAGCCACCGTTTCCTTGTTCAGGATGTAGTGAGAGATCTCATAATGATGACCCAGAACTGGGTGGTGGGTGACAGCGGTTCCAGATGGCTCCCATTCCTGCACCCAGCACTTGCTCAGGGATCCCCTGGGATCCCTTCCTGCCCTGGTGCCCCGTCTTGGCCCTCTTTCCCTCCTCGGGCTTTGGAATGCTTCCCATTGTCACTGCTGCCTTGCCGTGTGCTCCTGGCTAAGCTCCTTCCCCAGAATCTGCCTGCAGACCTCTCCATCTGTCTCCCTAACCCACTCTGGGCTAGAAAAATGACTCACTGTGACTCCATCTTGGTTTTCCTGATGGAATTCAGCCCAGTGCTGCATTCTAGAGCTTTGTTGAGTAGGTAGACTGGGGTAAAATGCTTTCTCTCCCTCTGCCATCTGGATTCTACCTCTGCCCTATCATTTTACAAAAGAAGGAAACTGAATCCCAAAAGGAAGTGAACATAGCTAGTAAGGCTCAGAGTCAGAATTCGAACCCAGATTCTCAAAGAATTCCAAACTTGGTGCTGTTTATGTCTCATTGCTTCTGAAGGGGTGGAGATAGGGGGAAAGGGAACAAGCATTTATTAAGCACCTACTATGTGCCCAGGCATTGTGCTAAGCGCTTTACAAATATTATTTGATAAGATAGGTTCACAGGCTTCCTTGGTAAGGCCTGGCTGGTCTCTGGGAACTCCACACGCTTCCACAAATGCTGACATGAACTATCACCCACAGACCCCACCTAAGCCTCACCTGAAGAAACCACTAGGACTCAACAATCTGGAAGACCTGAGTTCAAATTTTGCCTCAGACACTTGCTAGCAATGTGACCCTGTGCAAGTCATTTAAACCTCTTCTCTGCCTCTATTTCCATCTGTAGAATGGGAATAATAATAGCACCTCCCTCACAAGGATGTTGTTAATATCAAGTGAGATAATGTATGAAAAGCACTTTAAAAACCTTGAGGTGCTATACAAATGCTAGCTGTCATTATTTTTGGCAGCTTGGTGGCCCAGTGGATAGAATGTCCTGGGTCTGGAGTCAGGAAGATCTGAGTTCAAATCCAGCTTCAGACACTTACTAGCTAGGTGACCCTGGGCAAGTCACTTCACCCCGTTTGCCTCAGTTTCCTCATCTGTAAAATGAGCTGGAGAAGGAAACGGCAGACCATTCCAGTATCCTTGTCAAGAAAACCTAAATGGGGTCATGGAGAGTCAGACAACACTGAAACTACTGAACAACAATAATCGTTATTATTATTATTACCCATAACAACCCACATCTATTCCTCTCCTTCCTGACTTCCCCCAACCTTTGGTGGACACTGCAGGTCGCAGCTTCCTCCCTCGGCCTTGCCAGCCCCCTAGTCTGCTCAGCTGGGTTCTAGGCCTACCTTAATACCCTGCTCCTTAGGGCAGTGCTGTCTTTTGCCTCTTTTGGTGAGGCAATCGGGGTTAAGTGATTTGCCCAGGGTCACACAGCTAGTAAGTGTCAAGTGTCTGAGGCCCGATTTGGACTCAGGTCCTCCTGACTCCAAGGCCAGAGCTCTATTCACTGCGTCACCTAGCTGCCCCTTTTGCCCTTTTTTGTATCCTCAGCACTTAGCACAGTGCCTCGTAATAGTAGGTGCCGAATAAATGCTTATTAACTGACTGCCGAAGACCAGTGAAAGAAACAGAGCCTAGAGATCTCCAGGCACCAGACCAGGACTCTGGGCCCAGTGACTGAAGCAGCCTCTTCTTAACTGCAGCTGCTTGGGCCCTGCAGCTCCCAGGGAAAATATTTGCTCAGCTCATTAGCTTGAGGAGGATCTGGCTAATGAAGGCTAATTGACTGTCACAGCAGGGCTGGTCGGTGAGAGGGGTGGGTGGGGCAGGATGGGGTGGTGCTGCTGCTTGGGGGCTAGGGAGCCGAAGGCCTGTTGGCTAACAGGGGAGAGACCCTGACTTTGCAAACTCCTGCTGAGACCCTCCACTCCAGGACAGACAGCCCACCATCTCTTGGGACCTTCTCCCACTAAACCCTGATGCCTGGGCACCTCTTCCAAGAAGTCTGCTGCGTGATTCAAGCTGTCCTTCTCGGAAGCTTCCAAGCATAGGAACATAGACTGAAAGCTGGAAAGGATACTAGTCAGTCAGTCAAGAAATATCTATTAAGCGCCTTGCCTGTATCAGGCGGGCAGCTAAGTGGTGCAGTGGATAGGGTACAGGGCGTGGAGTCAGGAAGATTCATCTTCCTGAGTTCAAACCCAGTCGCTGACACTTACTAGCTGTGTGACACTGGGCAAGTCACTTAACCTTGTTTGCCTCAGTTTCCTCATCTGTCAAATGAGCTGGAGAAGGAAATGGCAAACCACTATAGTATCTTTGCCAGGAAAACCCCAAATGGGGTCACAAAGAGTGAGATAGGACTGAAAAACAACTGTTTTTGGATAGGTGTGGAGTTGGGTCATTGAGTCTAATCCCCTCGTTTTACAAAGAAACTGAAGTCCAGACATATTTAAGTAACTTGCCTAGGATTACCCAGCTAGTAAACCTCTGAGGCTGGATTTGAACTCAGGTCTTCCTGATTCTAAGCCTACACCTTGGGCAGCCCTGTTGCTGGGCAGTGCCAGGAGGGATTGATGGGAATGAGCCAGGGTAGAGTGGAGTCTAAGTTGGGAAGGTTCATGGTTGGGAATCTGTCTACTTTTCTCTGCTTTTTTTTCCTTGCCCCACTCTCCTAATGGAACAAGAGTTCTTGGGTTTTGTCGTGTCCTGTGGCCATGTTCTGGTGATGCCTACAGATCCTTTCTCAGAAGCACATTTTTAAGTACATAAAATGAAATACTTGGTATTTCAAAGGAAACCAACTATACTGAAATACAGTTATAAAAACATTCATCTGATAAACAAGTTCACAGGCCCACTGTGTATAAACCAAAGTGTCCCAGGCTACGAGTCCCAAGTGCAGAGTTCTTCAAATCCAGGCTTTGCCTCTACCGGGTCTTATGACCTTGGGCAAGTCTCTCTCTGGACCTGTCCTCCCTCATCTCTCCTATAAGGAGATTGAACTGCCTCTTCTCTCTTGGAGAGCCTGTGATTTGATCAGCTGTAGAAGTTGTGCCGATCTGCATGCTAATTTGCATATCATTAGCACTCTGGGACCTCCGCTGAAGTCCTCCTTCGATGACTCATTGTGGCACAGAGGTGACCCTGGGCTCCCGAGCCCTGGTAATGCCTGGACAGCTGGAAAGCCCTCAAGTAGGGACGGGCCGGAGCTGGCATACCTACATCCACCGCAGCAAGGTGGCTCCATTCAATAAAATGATTTAACAAGCATTTGCAAAGTGACTATTGGGAGTCAGGCATTATGCTAAGCTAGGGGATACGCAGGCCCAAAAAAGGAGAGGCATCCCTGCCCTCCAGAAGTTTCTGTTCTACTGAGGACCATGCAAGCCTCCTACTGAATTAAGGAATGATCATAGGATAGGGGATTAGAAGTCACTGAATCCAGCGCCCCCCACCCCTCATTTCACAGCTGAGGAAACTGAGATCCAGAGAGGGGAAGCGAGCTGCCCGGAAGGACACAGACAGTAAGTGTCAGAGTCTGGATTTGGGCCCAGGCCCTGACTCCAAGTCCAGAATTCATTGCAGGGCACCCCACGCTGTAATGATGTGTGACAAGGGGTGCTCCCACCCAGGAAATTCCAGCTCTTTGCAGCATTAACATGAGCATAGCAAGGATCCCGCTTCTTTGCGCAAGGCTGACTTTTGGGCCGGAGCTAGAAGCCCGGCACTGGAGCCCCTGTGCCAGGGGCACCAGAGCTCCATTCTTAGTCTTTCCCTCCCACCTTCTGTCCCAGGTCACCGGGGACATTCCAGGCTCATAGTGGAGGAGCCTGGGAAGTGATTTCAAAAGGGAAAAGTGTGAGCTTTGGGCTTAGATACTTGGGTCCTTCCTGCCCCTGATTCCCCTCTTCCCCAAGATGCTCCACCTCCCCGTCCCCATCCAGATCCCTCATCCTTAGATCTGGAAATGTCCTTAGGACATAAAACATAGGAGAAAGTCTAAAGTGGAAGGGGAGCTCAGAGATAATCTAATTTAACCCCCTCATTTTAGAGGGAAGGTGACCTGTGCACACGGATCACACAGCTGATCAGTGGTGGAGCCAGGACTGGAATCTGTTTTCTGATTGCCAGCCTAGGGGCACGTTCCAGTGCATTGTATGCCACTCTTCAGGGATCAGGCCAGACGTGAATCTCATAGGAGAAACTCAATCCAAGGACCCACCAGAAGGAGGTCCTTTTCCATTGGCCCAGAAGGGATGGAGGTTAGGCTCCGCAGGGTCTTTTCCACATTGAATGGGGGCGCCTTTCTGGCCCAGGGGGCCCACCGAGAGGCTGTCTCCCAGGCCCAGGGCTGTGTCTACCTTGGTTCAGGATAGCCCTGTGTACAATCTGGACTCGTCCAAGAAGATTTGCACGCTCCTGGGATTGCTGGGACGGGGAAGAAGCTGGGGAACGGACAGGGCTTCTGTCTCCATCACACTGATTACCAAGAGCTTATTCCTGGAGACAGTTCATTATCTCTGCTGAGCTGGAGTTGGAGCCGGCAGCGGCTTTGGTGAAGGCAGACACCCGCTAAAGACTGCAGACCGAGGCTGGGAACCTGGGCCCTCAGATGGCATTTAATTCTTCCCATCACTGAGCAGGAATCCCCTCGTCCACAACTTTTGTGTCCGGCACGTAGTAGGAACTCAATCCATGTTTGTTGGCTGTTGACTGACTTTCACATGAATGCTCTTCCTTTGCCCCATTCCATAGACAGCCCATAATAGTGAAGCAACTGGCCAGGCAGACTCAAGGCCATACCACTGTTGCTACTGCCCCCTGTTCTAGGCCTTTACTAGAGCCCTGTTCCACCTTGCCGACAATTCAGTATTTTTTTTTTTTTAGGCAATTGGGGTTAAGTGACTTGCCCACGGTCACACAGCTAGTAAGTATCAAGTGTTTGGTCTGAGGCTGGATTTGAACTCAGGTCCTCCTGACTTCAGGGCTGGTGCTCTATCCACTGCGCCACCTAGCTGCCCCAATTCAATATTTTCTCATCCCTTGAAGATGATGGGCAACTGACCTTCCAGCTGGCGGGGCTTCATTTAAGAACAAATGAGAAAGTCCATTTGGAGCAGGACAGACCTAGAAGCGAGTGACCTTACAGGCCTCTCCATCCCTTCCCTTGGTTAATCCTGCTGTCTACCAAGCAGAAATGAGTTGTCAGAATGTTGCTCAACTATCCCCCCTGGATATGAAGTAAGACAGAGATGTCGGTGATCAGAGGGCAATTAACGGCCCAAGGAGAAGAGGGTACTTTGGAAAGAAAGGACACAGTCCAAGTCCTGATCTGAGAAGGCAAAGAAAATGCCCGAGATGGTCAAGCTGTTGAGACAGCAATAAAGAAACGGTTGACTATCCCTCCAGTCACGGGGCTCTCAAAGAATCCAGGCCCCATCCTCAACTCTCCAGTCTCTCTCACCCTCCATATCCAATCTCCTGCCAAATCCTGTCAATGTAACCTTCATAATATCGCTCCTAAAGTGCGGATCTGACCCTGTCACCTTTCCCCCCACCACTCCCATTCAATAAACTCCAGCAGCTCCCTGTTATTGCCAGGATCAACCATGAAATCCTCTGTTTGGCTTCCAAAGCTCTTCCTAAGCCTCTTCCTCTCTTTTCAGGCTCCTCAGGCCTCACTCTCCTCTGCATCCTCTTTCATCCAGGGACTGGCTTCCTTAGCTGTTCCTTGAACAAGGTGCTCTCACCCCCCGGCAATGTTGTTTCCTGGGTGCCTGATATCCTTTCACTTCTGCCTCTGGCTTCCTTCCTGAGCCAGCTAAGATCCCACCTTCTGCACGGAGCCTTTCCCACCCTCCCTTATGCTAATGTCTTCTCACTGAGATGACCCCCGACATAACCTGCATATATCTGGCTTGCTTAGAGGTTTTTGCATGTTGTCTCCTTATTAGACTAGAAGCTCCCTGAAGGCAGGAATTTTTTTCCCCCGGCCTTTCTTTAGATCACATGAATTTAGCACAATGCTTAATAAATACTTATTGACTTGACTTGACTTGACTTGAAAATTCCCATTCCATTTTTGGACAATTGATTCTTAGGAAGTTTTTTTCTTACCTAGAGCCGAAATTTTCCTCTTTGAGCTCCCCCCTTCCCCACCCCATCCCTACCCCACCCTCACACACATTGTTCCTAGTTCTGTCCTCTGTCCAACAGAATAAGCTTAGTCCCTTTTCCATACATCAACGCTTTGGATTCTTAAAGACATCTATAATGGCAGCTAGATGGTGCAGTAGATAGAGTGCAAGGCCCTGGAGTCAGGAAGACTCATCTTCTTGAGTTCAAATCCAGCCTCAGACACTTCCTAGCTGTGTGACCCTGGGCAAGTCACTTCACACTGTTTGCCTCAGTTTCCTCATCTGTAAAATGAGCTGGAGAGGGAAATGGCAAACTACTCTAGTATCTTTGTCAAGAAAAAACACAAATGGGGTCATGAAGAGTTGTATAGGACTGAAAATGACTGAACAACAAAATTATGTCCCCATTAGGTCTTTTCTACAGGCCTAATTCCTTCAACTGACCTTTGTGTGACTTGATTTCCAATCTCCTACTCATGCCTATATGCTCCAGCCTATTGATGACTTCTCTAAAATGCAGTACTCAGATCTGGCTTCAAAGTCCAGATGTGGTCTGTTCAGGACACAGGATGGAGGTATCATGGGTCACCTCCTTATTCTGTAAACCCTGCCTTCTTAATGCAGCCTAAGATCCCATTAGCTTCTTTGGTGGTCAGACCATACATGGACTCATATGGAGCTTGTGGTCCACTTCCCCCCCCCCCGCCCCAATCTTTTTCATACAAGCTCTTGTCTAGCTACACCTTTCCCAACTTTTGCTTGTGCAGTTGATTTTTTGAACCTGTGTAGAGGACTTTACATTAATCCCTATTAAATTTCATCTGTTTAGACTAGGCCCGTGACTTTAGCCTATTGAGAACTTTTTAGATCATTCTTTACTCTGTCATCTAACATGTAATCTCTTTTTCTCAAGTGCAGAGAATTGGGTTGGCTCGGGGAAGGTCGGAGATTGGAAAAGCATTTATTAAGCCGTTATCAATTGTGCCAGGCACTGTACCTGGGGATACAATACAATAAAATACAATACAGTTTCTGCCCTCGAATATAAAATATCTTACATTTTAATAGGGAAAGACAACGTGCACTGGGGAATGGTGGCCAAGGGGGAATGTTTTAGTCAGGAAAGTCAGAGAAAGCTGATATTAGAATAATAGGGGACTAGACTGACATGTCCTTACAGGGTAGAATTGATTTGGTTACTATCCTCGGAGACAGAGCTGGAAGGGGAGGCCCTGAGACCAGGCACAATAAGGGTAAATGCTCGCCAATTAGAGCCCAGGGGGCACTTAGGCTAAGTGAGCAGCTCTAGGATATGAGATCTTGGATAGAGAGAGGGGTAACTTTGGAAAGCAGCTAGCTGGGGTCCCCGGGCTGTTGGTGGGTAGCAGGGGGAATGGCCCAGGGGCCTGTAGAGGAAGGATGGAGGGAAGTGGACTGGTTGCCCTCTCCAACACTTTCCAGAGCCCATCACCAGCAGAGATGCTAGTCTAGTAGACTGAAAACTCCTCAAGGGAGGGGAGCGTTCCATTTTTTTTTTGGTCACTGTATGTCCATGCCTAGCACCCTCCCTGGCACATAGTAGGTATTGCATTGAATTGACTTGCAGGGAGTTTGATGGAGGCTGGGAAGGTGTGGACCAGCAAAGCCCCAGACAGTCCCAGCAGAATGGCAGAGGGCAGGAGGCTCAAGGCAGTAATAACCATGAGGCTTAGCAACAACCCTTCATCAGTTTAGGAGATAACATTTCGGGATCCTTCTCAACTCCCCAGCAATTTCAATCCCAATAATACTTTTAGATTGAGGTGAGAGAGCAGATTCATCCGGAGGCTCAGAATTAACCAGCCTTTGCTATCTGATGGTCTGAGGGATGGACTCCAGAGGGCAGAACTAGGGGCAATCAGTGGAGGAGGGGAGGGAGTTGTAGGGGGGCCAAACTTGAGCTCAATATAAGGCAGCACTCCCTAGAGCCCAAGCTGTCCACAAATCAAGTTTCTTGGAAGCCTTGGAAGGTAACGAGTTTCCTGCCACTGAAAGTGGTTAAGCATATGTTTGATGCCCTCCCTGAGAACAGAGGACTTGTGCCTAGCACATAGTAGGTGTTTCATCAGAATGTTTGCTGAATCGTGTATATGCAGAAAAGTAGCAATGTGTGTTAGATAGCACGCTGGACTTGGGAATCGTGGGAACCTGTCTGGCTCTCAGTCACTTAACCCCTTCCAAAGTAGCCCCATGAATACCTGCAGGGCCCTTCTCCAGCCTCCTAGGGATGTTGTTAGGCTCAGATGAGCTAATGTATGTAAAGTACTTGGCAAACTTGAAGGGGCTGAGTAAATGTCAGTTATTATTAGAGAGGACTCCTGCATGGGGTAGAGAGCTGGCCTTGAGGTTCCTCCCAGCTCTGAGGTTCTAGGGTTCTAACCAGCCTGGTTCTCACCCAGCCCTTGGGAGCCATTACCCGCCACATCCCCTACCCCGGGGGAAAAGACTTTACTCTCCTCCCCGCCTCTCCCCCATAAAAGAACAGGAGACAGGTTCTGGGCAGGAAGGATGGGGCCGGATTATGGAGCTGCCAGATTCTATAGTTATCCCCATTGCCCAATGGCTACAACAGGTCACCTGGCTCCTAGCCCTAAGGTCCTTCGTCCTAGCCAGGCTAGAGTGAAAAGAGCAAAGAAAGCCGCTGGCCTGGAAGTCAGGTGACCTGGGTTCAAATCCTGACTTGCCGTTATCACTAATTCACTGTCATAAGCCCCTTTCTCGTCTCCAGGCCTCAGTTTCCCCATCTGTAAAATGAAGGGTTGTGTAGGAGGATCTGCCGTGGTCCCTTTCAGCTCAAGATCCTATAATCCTCCAGCTGCTCGTGGCCCTCCGCCTTCCCTGGCCGACAATTACATCCCCCTCCCTGAACGTGCCCGATTAAAAGTTAATAAGGCAGCAAACACCTGCAGCTTTGGAGGCGCATTAAGAGCGCCAGCCTCACGATCCACATGCAGATAAGTGAGCAATTAACAAGCGGAGAAAGATGAATAGCAGTAATTAGGGCCCCTTGAGCTCCCTGTCCACTAAATATGGCGCTATGGATGGGTGAGGGAACACGCGGCACCCCGGGATGGAGCCACCGGCCTGGGGGGCCTCTGGCTTGTCATGGGGCTTCCCCGGCACGAGCAGACATGCGCACACTCACAGGCACACAACCACGCACACGGACATGTGTGCATGCACGTGTGCAATCTGTCCGTCCATCCTCGGAGAAGCAGCTTGGTCTGGAGGAAGCTTCTCCTCCTGGAAGCCTGGAGAGCCGGCCCGGCTCCGCCGCTCACCACCTCAGGGACTTCGGGCCAGTCCCTTCATCCCTCCCAGCCTCAGTTTTTCTCATCTGTCAAGTGGGATACCTGCCCGCTCTAGGGGGTTGTCTGAGTCTGGCACGACTTAACGCCATTCCTTGCAAACCGGAGTGCTTTCTGGAAAGGCCAACCCTGATGGCTGCCCTGCCCTCCTGGGTCCTTCCATGGCATTCTTTGACCCTTGCTGTCAGCAGAGGAGAAGGAGCTTTCCTGCTTTCAGGAAGGTTCCAGCTCCTAGGGGAGAATGACCAGCTCAGGACACCTCCAATGGTACAGATAGGGAGGCCCATGGGCTCCCAGGTCAGGGTGAGCTCCCTGGGCATGAGAGCAAGCAGGGAGGGCTCCCTGGAGGAGGTGAAGTCCTGAAGAATGGATGGGAAAGAAATCAAAAGATCGTAGGATTCTTTGGAGGTTCTTCGATTGAGAACTGAAAGGAACCTCTGAGAACATCAAGTCCAGTCCCCTCAATTTACAGATGAGGACACTGAGACCCCAGGAGAGGAAGTGATTTGTAAGGGCCAGAAGAGGGATTTCAGCTCAGGACCTCTGGAGACGGGGCAGCTAGGTGGCACCATAGTGCACAGAATGCCACGCCTGAAGTCAGGAAGATCCGAGTTCAAATCCAGCCTCAGACACTACTAGCTGGATGACCCTGGGCAAGTCACTTAACTTTGTTTGCCTCAGTTTCCTCATCTGTATAGTGAGCTGGAGAAGAAAATAGCAAATCGCTCCAGTATCTTTGCCAAGAAAACCCCAAATGGAGTCATGGAGAGTTGGACACAACTGAACAACAAAACCTCTGATGTCAAGAGCTAACGCTCCTCATTCGGTATTGTGGTCATTGAGTCCAACCCCTTGGTTTTACAGTGGGGGAAACTGAGGCCCAGTGAGAAGGGACTAGTCTAAGGTTACCAGTCAGCCAGGGTCGCAGTCCAGATTTCCTGGCTCCAAACCCCGTGCCCTCTCTATAGGCGTTATAGAGAGGTTTGGGCGGGGGGGAAGTGAGGAATGCTTTTTGTGGGAGATAGTGAGTAGTCCAGTGTGGCTCTAGTAGAACGTATGGGGATGGTGGGCAGTGGCGGGTATGACTAGATGCTATGAAGGGCCTTGAATGCCAGAATCAGGAGTTTGGGGTCTCTCTTCTAGACCTTGGGAAGCTATGAAAAGTCCTGAGGTGTGTGTGTGTGGGGGGACATGGCATGATACAGACTGCGCTATAGGAAAGGAAATCAGGCAGCAGGAGCAGGAGGCTCGGGGTACAGGCCAGCAGGAGTTACCCAGAAAATAGAAGGGCTGTCATGTTTGAATTTACACAACACTTAAAGGTTTGTGAAATGCTTTCCTCATATTAGATTCTCATAATAACACGTGGAGGTGGGTACTATGATTATCCCCATCTTATAGATGAGGAACCTGAGGCTGAAAAAGGTCAGGGAATTTGCCCATGCCATTTCCTTCTCCAGCTCACTATACAGACGAGGAAACGGAGGCAAACAAGGTTAAGTGACTTGCCCAAGGTTGCCCAGCTAATAAGTAGTTGAGGCAGGATTCAAGCTCAGACCCCAGAGGACAGAACTCCCAGCCTCCAATTTCCACCAGCCTCCTTCTTGGGGTTTTTCCCCATTCCCCTACTCCATTTGCATGCCTGATGACCGTCTTCAGGGAGCAAGAGGAGCTGGGCCCCTGGGACTCCATCCCCTTGGTCTGATCTTTTAGGGGTTCCTCTAACCAGTCCAGGAGAAGCAATGGACTGTTCTGTTGGCCCCAGAGGCCAGAACCAGGAGCAAGGGGGGATGCTGCAGAGAGGTAGGTTGTAGTTCAATGTAAGGAAAAAACTTCCCCAAGGTGAAATGGACTGCCTTAGGAGGTAGTGAGTTCCCCATCCCTAGAAGTCTTCAAGTGAGTCTGGACAGCCATTTGTTAAACAGGTTATAGACTCAGTGCACTTTGAGGACTCCTGGGAAGATTTCATGACTAGGGGGCACTATCCCCCCTCACTCCCATCCCCTGGCTGCCCTCTTGGGGCAGGGCCCTGACTCTCCCAGCAGATTCTCATGAGCATCCCACAGGCCGGGTGTTTCTGGAGAGCTAGGGCCAGGGCCTAGTGGGGCCTGCGCCAGAGCCTCAGGTCTCAGCCCTGCTCTGCAGAGGGCTGGCCCAGTGGTCCCCTGGCGCCTGCTTCACCGCTTGGTATTCAGGCCATGCGCAGCTCAGCTCGTCTGTCCCCGCTTTTCACCCGTCACAACCTGCCTCCTGTTCCACAGCCTCAGAGGAAGAGACGGGAGAGCAAATAGGGGACTGGGGAGGGGGTGCAAAGAGTCTTTTGGGCTCAGAATTAACTCCTTCGTGGCTGGAGGAGTCTGCCCCTCTCTCCCATTCCCCTCCTACACCTCTGGATGTTGGACACCTGGGGGTCCTCAGAACCTGGCACTGGGGCTTTGGGGAGATTACCACCCCCCCCAAGCAGGGACATGCTGGGTGTGTCTTCACCACGCCATGGTGTAGCAACTCAGGCTCTCCCATCCGTCCCCAGGGTTTGCAGTGGGAAGGAGGATCCCCCTGGTACTGTTCCCCGGATTCCCCCAGGGGGTTGTGACTGCATGTAGATGGGACCATCAGCCTGTCCCTTGGTCAGAGTGGTGCTGTCCGGTGGGGTAGCACCGACCGCCTCGCCTGGTGCCTGAGCAGCTTGACTGTGCTATCCATCATGAGCACTGAAGCAGGCATGACAAGGCGTCTGCATACCTCTCCAGCTTGAGGATGTGTGGTGTAATGGTTAGAGTACTGACCTTGGAGTCAGGAACACTCAGGTTCAGACCCTGCCTAAGGCGCTTACTAGCTTCAGGACCCCTAGAAAATCACTTCATCTCTGCCAGCCTCAGTTACCTAATCAGTAAAATGAAAGGGTTGGAAGAGATGGTTCTCTTGCTCTAAATTCTCTGCTCCAAATCTGTGCCTCTGGCTCCTCGTCGGCAGACAAAGGCACCATGGCAAGGGCAAGGCCCCTCTTCCTGCCCCTTCCTCCCTTTCAGCCCCCTTTCAGGGCGGGGTCTGCTTTCTCCTGGTACTCCCTTACTGTTCAGCAGTTCCTGTCATAATGCTGGGCAAACCTGAAGAGAGGCTCCCCTTCTTCCCAATTTGGCTTGTAGAAAACCCGAGAGCTCCTGATGATGGGTATAATTTGTCAGTGTGTTCTCCCCAAACAGACCTCATCTAGGCCGATGCAGTAACGGTAATAATCATGGCGCCAGCCAGAGGTCCCATTTACAGAGCATGTCTCCCAAAGGCTTTCTTCACCTCTACCCTGGTCTTTCCTTAGGTCTTCACCCATAGCTGCATCTCCCAAGTCCCCTTGCCTCTATGCGTGGGCTACTCTCTTCCCAGGGAGAGAGAGAAATCAGACCTCTTGCAAAGAATGGCCACAGAAACATTTGTATAAGAGGGCAGGTGGGAGCTGGAGGGGTGGAGATGTGGAGATACAGTACAGCTCAGCTCCTAGATGCTTCCCCAGAGTCTAGGAAAAATCTGGTAACCTGTGCCATCCTTAGGGTGGCTCCTAGGGCTGTGGCTGTGCCTGAGGCCTGTGGCAGCACACACACACACACACACACACACACACACACACACACACACACAC
>NW_020954553.1:8446516-8469002 GCF_900497805.2 Vombatus ursinus
CACACACACACACACACACACACACACACACACACACACACACACACGCAGTATTTGTCTCTGTGTGGGTCTCTTTTTATCTGTGTCTGTCACGTGTATGCCCACAGACATACAAACATGTTCTCTCCCAACTGGAGGAAAGGGGGCCTCTCCAACAACGGAAGGAAAGGGGGAAGCCCCATCCAGCTCATGCCCCTTCTTTCCCTCCATTCCTCCTCAGGCCAGATGGCAAGAGGGAGGGGCAGAGACTACTGTCCCTCTCTCTCTCCATCACTGGCTAATCTGAGGCTGACAGGCGGGCTCACTGGGCCCTGGTGCAAGGGCGAGTGGGCAGACGGCTGTAAATAAGGAGGTAATGATGCTTGCTGCACCCCCCTTCCCTATGGAGACTGGTTAGTAGGGGTAGGGGACACTGCCTGGGGTGACCCTGAGAAATGTGGTTTTCACAGAGCCCCCTCCATGGCAAGTCACACAGGACTGTCTGTCTGAGGGGGTGAGCAAGTGACTCTGTGTGTCTCTTGTATGAGTGAGTTTGCCTATGTGTGTGTTTGAGTGTGTCCCACCTGAATCAGCCTGTCTGAAACATGCCTTGTGTGAATGTATGTGCATGGGGGCTGGGGGGGCTGGGCGGGGGAAACCAGGAGAGTCAGTCTCAGTGTGAGTCTGTGTTTATCTTGTGTGAATGATTTTCTGTGTGTGGGGGGAGGAACAGTTTCTTGTATGAGTCTCTGTGTGTGTGTCTCTTGTGTGAGTCTGTGTGTGAGTGAATGCATTGATGTGTGTGTGTATCTCTTGTATGAGTGAGCCTGTGTGGGTAGGGTTCTATGGCTGCCTGGGAGATGGCTTTGTGTCTCAAAGGCTAAACTCCCACCACCCTCCCTGAAATACAAGGTCTCTGCCACATTTCCCTGTCCCTGACGTCTCTGGGCCCTCTAGCCACAGAAGCAGCCAGACCTACACTCCCACACCCACCCACACTCATTCCCCCCCCACAACACGTGCTCGCGTGCACATGCATCCCCTCCCTCTCCCATCTCTCTAGTGGGCGCCCTGCCTTGTGGGGTCTATACAGGGAGGAGGGGCTTTCCTCTGTTGGGAGGAAACCCAACACACAGAAAGGTCTGGGTACGTCTGAATCGCTTCTTCCCACCTCTATCTAGCAGATGTCCCAGGACGAGTGCAGTGACTCCCATCCCCAAGGGGACCCTGGAGTCACAAGATAGCCCCTTTTGCTCTACTGAGGTGCCTGTCACTAGGAGCCTGGGCTCCCAACCAAGAGACCCAGGGGTCTGAGCCCAATAAAAGACTCCCTCCATCACTGCCGGGCATGTGACCTTGGACACGGCTCCTTGCCCTTTGGAGTCTCAGCTTTCTCCCCTGCACAGTTTGATGGACTTGATGATTTGTTTTCAAGGGCCATCTGCCATCCTGATGCTAGCTCATTGATTTCTGGCCTCCCCAGGGTGCCGAGGGCAGGGCTCTCCTGGGCTGGTGCCTGGCCAGCTGGGATCCCAACAGGGCAGGCAGGGCCCTGTGCACTTGAGTCTTTGGCTCCTGGTCCTTCCCTGGCTGGGTCTCAAGGGGGTCGGGACTACGGCTTGAGAGCACAAAGTTCTGCTTGGAGTCTTACTGCTGTCCTTCCTGCTTCATTCCCAGAGGCCTGAAGCACTAACGGAATCTCCAGGCTCAGTCAATCATCTTCTCTGGCCCCTCCCCTCCCTGAGGCAAGACCTAGGCTCCCTCCCCCACCCAAATGAAAACTGACAGAAGCAATTTTCTCTGTTGGGGAAACAGATTGAGACTCCCTGGTCCCTGGGCCTCAGAGAGATGGAATGCCTGTTTGCCATCTGTCTGTCTTTCTGTCTGTCTATCAGTCTGTGCATCTGTCTGTCGGCCTGCCTGTCCATCTGTCTGCCTCTTTCTGGTGGAGGACGGGGGGATATAGGGGGCTGTTAGGGTCAGAGGGAGCCCAACCTCACTTAGAAGGAGAGACAATGGGTTTCCACTGTAGGGGTAGGGATGGGGACGTGGGGCTGGTGTTTTGGAAGCTTGGACTGGGGATGAAGGGGGCTCAAATTCCTTCTACCGCACAGAGATCTATGCAAGAATCATGGCTAGTCCAACTCACCCATTTGCTGCACTAGGAGACTCCTGGAGGCAGGAGATCTGTGTTTTAGTCTTGGCCCTGACACTAACTTGCTGCATGACCTTGGGTAAGTCATTTCCCTCCTGTGGGACTCAGTTCGGGTAAATGAGGGGATTGGGATAAGTTTTCTTTAAAGTATCCACCCACAAGCTTTTTAACATTACAACTTCTGTAACCCCTTAAGAAATAGGGAGGGAAGAGGAAGGAAAGAAGCATTTACATAGCTTTTGCTATGTGCCAGGCACTGGGCTAAGCGCTTTACAAAAATGATCTCATTTGATAATTTGAAATTGAGCTCCTTCCAGTATCCTCTCTAAAGTCTTGGGGGGGATGAGGGGGAGGGCAATGTTTAGGAGGAAGGGAGGGGAGCCAGAAAAAGGGCTTGAGGGTCATGGCAGTCAGCCCCTTGCCTCCCACCTGCTCTAGGGACTGAGGTTCTGGGAGACCAGCTCTGCCTGCGGCTGCTCAGGCTCAGGGATTCCACTTGACAAGGTCTGCCAGTCCCCGGAATGCAAATATATGCAAATGAGATGCAAATTGGACAGTCCTAGATTAATGGAGAAATCCCCCAGTAGCCTCAGCCAGCTGCAGTGTCAGCGAGGGCTCCCCCATCCTCCTTCTGTCTCTGTCTGTCTCTCTCGCCATCTCTCTGACTCTGTCTCTGTTTCTCTCTCAGTGCCTTGTCTGCCTGTCTCTCCCCATCCCTCGGGCTGTTTCTTAGCCTCTCTTTGTCTCTGTGTCTGTCTCTGTCGGGCTGTCTCTTTCCCTCGTTTTCTCTGCCTCTTGACTCATGGTTTCCAACTCTTTCTGTCCCTCTCTTTTTTAGTGTCTGTCTGACTCCCTCTCTCCCCCGCTCCTCCTCGAGTCTGGTGGCTTTTGCGGGGGTGGAGGCCGGGTCCTTTCTGGGGAATGGAGCACAGCTGGGGTCCCCGATGGACACAGACTCTGTGCTCGAGCCTGAGTCTGAGTCGATGGGAGGAATCTTGAAGTGAAGTTCCCCTGAGAGAGGAAGGTGTTGATGCCTTCCCCACTTCACCCCCCCACCCCCACCAGATGTGCTTTGCCGAGGCACACAAGCCCACCAGAACTCCAAAGGAGTGACTTGCTCCATCAGAATCACCTAGAAGGAGTCTCCCAAGACCAACTTCCCAGATTGGGGGAGGGGAGGGTGTGGCTGATCTGGGGGCTCAGGCCACCTTTGAATGGAGATGTTTGGGGAGGCAAAGGGGAGAAGGGTTAGAAGAAGGGAAAGGTAATAGATCTGGGAACTGGGGAGTGTTCCAGGGTAGGAAAATGTATGGAAGAGAAAGAAAGGAGGAGGGATCTGGTCAATGGGGGAGAAGGGGAAGGTAGGGGTCTGGGGGAAGGAGAGAGGTGATGTGGTGGGTAGTGGATCTGAGGCCTGGGGAGGTTCTGAGAATGGAGAAAATGGGAGGAGGAAAGTATGGGGGCATAGGGAGGGGGAGGAGAAGAAGGAAGCATATGTAGGAGGGGAAGGAGAGACAGGGGTGTTCTGGGCTGCAGCCTCAGGCCTAGCACCTCTGCTTGGGGCCATTCTTATATCAGGCTTCATTATTAATGAGGCCACGGGTGATACTGGGGAGGGGGCAGTGCAAAGAACCTGTCAGTCTGAGGCAAAGACACCTGGGTTTGGGGGGCCAAGGTTACGACGGGTTGATGCCCAGCCCCAACTTCTAAAAATAAGGGCTGGGGGGGGGAGGGCTCCACTCATTGGCTCTGCAGGATGCCCGTTGCCTTGGCAACCCCTTCTCCAGGGTACCTGCCTCCCCCTCTGCTTGCAAAAGGGTTTGGCTGCCAGTCTGCCTGTCCCTCTGTCTGCCTGTCCCTGTGTTCCTCTGTCTACCTGCTTCTCAATCCATCTGTCCCTCTAGCCCCCCTACCCTCTGTCCCTTTCCCCCCCACATATGTGTGTGTGGTGGGGGGCAGGGTATGCATGCTGAGAAAATGCTCCCCCTCCCCAGAGGAACCCAGATTGTTTTTGTGAGTGTGTATTTTCATGTGAGTATCTCCGTCTGTTATTATTGTTTTGTCATTGTATGTGCATACATTATGTGTGCCTCAGTGACTCTGTGTGTATTTGGGGGGGGGTATGTGCATATGTACCTTCCTGAATGTGGGTGTATGAGGGTGTGTTTCTGTGAGTTTGCTTGTCCGTATAATGACCCTGGCTGGCTTTTGCTCAGCTCTCCCTTTGTGTGGAGTACCCCACTGTGGAGCTCTCCTGGGGGTACTCCCCTCACTGTGTCACATCCCAGACAGCTCCCTGTCCATCCTGTTCCCCCCCTCCCACTCAGTCATTTTGTCATTTCAACCTCTAATGAGAAAAACCTGCTAATCCAACTGACTTCATCCTGGCTGTAGAGGCCTAAATACCCACACCACCCACCCAGGACCAAGAACTGTTTCTCTTTCTAGAGGAAGAGCTCCCTCTGCCCTTTACCCTGAGCTGAGGCAGAACTGGAGAATGGGGGGAGGGAAGAGGAATAAATACACCAAGTCAGAAGACACCTGGGTGTGGACAAGACACTGAGATGCTCTCTGAACTCGTTTCCTGCTCTATAAAATAGAAATAACAAGGAGCACCACCTCTTTCCCACCAGGGCTGGAGAAAACTCCCTGTAAACCTTCAATAGCTGGAGAAGTAGGAGTGATTAGGAGTCCTTCCTGGTGTTTACCTTTCATCTGTCCTGCTGTGGCTCAGGTGGGCAGGTGGGTAGGCTTCCGAGGTAAGTGGAGAGAAGCTGGGCAGAGCCACAGCAGCGGGGGCCAAGGATGGGACCGAGCCTTGTTTGGCTTTCAGAAGTGACTGAGTAGTTAGCCCTTTCATCCACTTCAGGGAGGAAGAGTGATTGTGTCTAAGGGTCGTGTTCCCCGTCTTCAGGGGTTTAGGGACCAAGGAACGAAGATTTGTCAGGCATGGCTCTCCTAAGGGAGAGAGAGGCTCTCAGGATGACCCAAAGGAACAGGTGGGGGAGGTCAGACTCTGGACCTTGGATTCTCAGACCTGAGCTGGAATAAATGAATGAATGAAATAATAAGCATCTATTGAGCACTTAATGTTTGCTGCACACTAAGCACTAGAGATACTAGAAAAAAGCAAGACAGTCCCTGCTTTCAAGGAACGCCTGGGGAGATAATACCAAAAAATTTGGCTCCAAGGCAAATGGGAAGGCCTGGAAGTCTTCAGGGCTCAGTGGGGGGGGCACAGGGCAAGGCCCAGAGGTCTTTAGGTTACATAAGTAGTTCTGGTACTGCCGGTTGTTGTTGTTGGTGGTGGTCTTCTGTTGTTGAAGAGGACCAGTGACATGACCAGTGGATGATGTCTTGACTTGCAGGTGAATTGGACTTAAGTGAGGCAGAGCTGCACAAAGGCTCGGCAGCTTGGGCAGGGCAAGGGGAGTAGCTGTCCATGGTGGTGCTTAGTCTCATGATTCTCTCCCTAAACTTTATGGATTCTGGGACCAGCCAGAGGAGGGGGCAATGGAGGAAGGAAAGGGGGTATGGTGCCTTTAGTGGTGGCCTACAAGAAGGAGCATGAGAATTATCTAGTCTGATCTACTAATTTTATAAATGGGGAAACTAAGGCTCAGATAGGAAAAGGATCTGTTAAGTTCACATTGCTAATAAGAAGCCAAGGGAAGACTGGGACCCAGGTACCCAGGACCGTGCTGGACCGTGCTGGAGCTGGCTAAGAGCTGATTGTTAAATCTTCTCTGTGAGCATCCATATCTTGGAAATCAGCAAAAGCTATAAATCAGGGCTTGATTTATTGATTTTTTTTTTTGATGTCTAGACTTAAGAAAGTGAAGGAGAAAATGCTGATAATGCAGGTTAAAACAAAAGTGTGTCATGCATACATTTTTTCCCCAGAGAGTTAGTTGTTAAACATTTACCAGTATGCCCCTCCTCCCAGCCCAGAGATCCTTCCACTATACAACTGCCTAGGCCTGGGTAAGGAAGGCCAGGATGAGTAGGGAGACTGGAGAGTAAGAAACCCTGATCTGCAAGTAGAAAAGGAATTAATTAATGAAGTCTTTACTGAGCCGAAAAGAGAGGGGAGGGAGAGTGGGACCCCGAGGGCCCAGATGTTAATAACTGGCATATTAATAACTGACTGAGAAGGGGTAAAGGGGCCTTTGCATGTCCTCCCTCACCCTAGGAAAAAGCCTGACCTTGACTTTCTTCCAGCAGGCAGCAGATGGTCCCTATGTGGCTGCCAAGCCTGGCACCAAGATGTCCACCTTCCCTGCCCCCACTGTGCAAGGTGGAGCCAAGGCTTCTGAAGGGATCCCAAGGGCCATATGCTGATGCTGATAGCAGTGCTCAGCATGGGCGCCTTAGAAAGAACAGGATGAGGATAGGATCACAGGGCTTAGAGCTGGGAGAGGCTTTCCTTATTATCATCTAACCCAGGGGTGGGGAACCTGCAGCCCTGAGGCCACATGTGGCCCTCTAGATCCTTACGTGTGACCCTTCACAACTGTGAAGTTTGGATTCAGTCAAAGGGCCCAATTGGAGGCTGCAGGTTCCCCACCCCTGATCTAGTCCTACCTGAATTCAAATCTGGCCTCAGACGCTTGCTAGCTGTGTGACCTCAGGCAAATCACTCAACCTCTGCCTGCCTCAGTTTCCTCAATGGTGAAATGGGGTTAATGATGACACCTACCTCATTATCAAAGAAGATAATATTTGTGTAATGTCTAGCACAGTGCCTGACACATAATAGGCTTAATAATGCTTCTTCCCTTCCCTTCTCTACACATTTTACAGATGGAGAAACTGTGGCCCAGCAAACGTAATTGATTTGCCCATGGTCACATAGGTAGTAAAGAGTGGAATCAGGATTCAAACTCAAGTCCTCTGCCCCCCAATTTAAGGGTCTTTCCATGACAAGAAGGGGGCCTTGTTCCAGAGTGAGAGAACTGGTAGCCCAGATAGGCCCCGCCTAGAGGATGGGCTGAAGGAACTGGAGACATTTAGTCATGAAGTCTAGCACACAGTAGGTGTTCATTGAATTGAATTAAATGCCTATTTTGTGCAAGGCAGAGGAAGATAGAGCCCTGTAGAGTCAGAAAGTTCCCGAGTTCAAATCCTGTCTCTGACATTTCCAGCTGGTAAGGGTCAGGGTCACTGAATGATTCTGAGCCTCTCAGCACAATTCAGGGTGCACATAAATGTTTATTGAGTGGACTTGAGAGGAGAAGAGGTGAGAGATATCTTCAAGGATCTGAAAGGCTGCCTGCTGGGAGAGAGGCTGGATTGATCTGCTTGCCCTCGGAGGGCAGAACCGGGGGCAGATTTCTGCTACAGAAAAACTTATTGTCATTGAGAGGCCTTACCTGGAGGACAGGGGGTTCTAGTCTCTTCTCTGACACTGACCCGAGCAGGATCTTTTATCTGTAAAATGAGGGAAGAGGCTTAGGGGCTCTCTAACTTCTCCCAGTCCAATGATGGTTCTCAGCTTGGACCCTGGTCCTTTGGCCCTGTGCCCACATGCTTGGCATTATGGGCATATGCATAGCCAGCGTGGGGTGCTAGGAGTGGGGGTGGTGCTCCTGCTCAAGCCCACTGCCCCCACACTTCACCCAGGAGAAGAGGTATAGGTAGGTGGGGAGAAATTTTGACAGCTCCAGCCCTTCGTGAAGCTCATAAATCCAGTTGTAAATTCAGCTGCCCAGACCCGGTCACCAAATTTATTTATCTCCCCCCATCAATCAGTCAATTCTTTCTTGTTATGGTTATTGAGGGCACCCTATGGGGAAAGAGAGGCAGCCAAGCTATAGCTGAGCCAGAGATGAGGAGGTCCCAAGGTGTGGTTGGGCATTGTCCTCCCAACACTGAACAGAAGGATACAGGGAAGGAAGGACATAAGGGAAGGGCATCTCCTCCATTAGACTGGGAGCTTCCTGAGGGCAGGGACTGTTTTCTGCCTTTCTTTGTATCCATAGCACTTAGCACAGTGCCTGGCACATAATAAATGTTTGTTATTGTTGATTTGTTCCTTCTGTTCCATAGCAGGGTAGGAGGACATGGGCCAGAACACCGTGATCCCGGGAGAAGGTTCTTTCTACCAGTGCCCATGACAAAGCTGAGGTGGGTGGGAAAAAGGAAGGAGAAAGCAGAGAGAGCAATGGTTTGACCCCAAAAAGCAGGGTCGCCTTGGTTCCCCCTCCCCTCCCCCTCCCCTCCCCCTCCCCCACTACAATGGGCTGCAACTTGGATGAAGGTAATTGGGGGAAGGTGTGAGTGACCCCCTCTGCTCTCTCCAGGCAGAATCCTCGGATGGGAATCTTTGCTTAGGAAGCTCCAAAGGGGCGGGGTGGGGCCTTGTGATGGGGAGATAGTTGGGGGCCCAAGCCCTGATGGGCTCTCCTCCTACCCCCAGCATCTCTTTCACACTCTCCTGGGGCTCAGGACCCCAAACTGTCATCCATGGGAGAGGGAGTGAGATGGGAGGCAGTAAAAAGGGAGGAGGTCTGACTGAGAGTGGGTTGATCCACGAAGTGTTTGCCACTCATGAAACAGAGAATCCCAGAGGAAGTCAGGCTCCAGTATGGAGACCCACGTTCAACTCCTTCATTCATTCAATACTTCAATCAATAAACAGGTGTTTATTAATCGTCTATCCTGTGCCGAGCATTGTGGTAGGTGCAGAGGATTTGGTGTTTAGTAGTTTTTCAGTCATGTCTGACTCTTCATGACCCCATTTAGGGTTTTCTTGGCAAAGATACTGGGGTAGTTTGCCATCTCCTTCTCCAGTTCATTTTACAGATGAGGAAACTGAGGCAAACAGAGTGAAGTGACTTGCCCAGGGTCACACAGTTAGTAAGTGTCTGAGGCCAGATTTGAACTCAGGTAGATGAGTCTTTCTGACTCCAGGCCCAGGGCTCTGCACTATGGTGTGCCACCTCACTGCCCTAAGTGCAGGAAATACAAAGATAAAAATGGAAATGGTCCCTGCCTTCAAAGGGCTTACATTCTAAAGGGAGAAACTGTAAGTGCAAACACATCCATCTTCCCTTAATCTGCTGCGCCCACATCCCTGCACCCTCTCCTCTGAGGGACTAGCATTGATAGCGATGCAATTAGCCTGTTCTAATTAGTGCTGGGTCCTTGTCTTTTGTTCCCTCCCAGACTGTGAGCTCCCTGAGCCCCCAGGACAAACAGCAAATGACTTGGGGGTTGGAGGACCAGAGCTGAGTCTCTGCTGTTATCGCCTTTGTAACCTTCATCTCTCCAAGCCTCAGTTTCTTCACCTGAAAAATGGGGATCACAATACCTGCCCTGCTCACCTGGAGGATTGTCATGATAGTCAGATGGGAGAATGTTCATAAATTATTTCATACGACCCAAAGTACTGGAAAAATAGGAGTGATTGCTGTCCTATAAACTGTATAGCTGGGCTCATCATTGACGCTGCTCCTGTTTGGGCCTGTTCTCATTCATTCCCTCTGCTCCTTCCCCTTCGAACAGTCCTACCCCAAGTTCCTTTAGGGGTGGGGAACCTGTGGCCTTGAGGACCTAGAGGGCCATGTATGGCCTCGAGGCTGAAGGTTCCCCACCCCCTGCGTCTAGGCTCTGACCCAACTTGGAGTAACTCTTGGCTGGGGAGTTGGAACTATGTCCAGGAGCATACAGGTCATTGGGGAGATCTTTAAGAGATTCCAATGTGAAATGAAGGGGTTGCCGCAGGAGGTAGTGAGTTCCCCATTCCAGAGGGTGATGGAGACTCTGGGAGGAAATACCATAAAACCTTGACTAGGGCAGAGCAAGGGATGTGAAGTGTGTCTTCAGTCAGTCAAGAGGAGCGGAGACCACACTGGCTTGAAGCCGAGGGCCAGGTAGACCTCTACGATGATGAAATGATCATTTATATAACCTTCAAAGTTTGCAAAACCCTTTACAAACATTATCCTTACAATGACCCTGCTGTTACCATCTTCATTTTATAGATGAAGAAACTGAGTCACAATGAAGTAAAGTGACTTGCCCAGGATCACAAAGCTAGTGTCTGAGGCCAGATTTGAACTCAGGTCTTATTGATTCCAAGTCAGGTACTGTCTATATGACTACAACACCTCCCTACACTGGGTGGGGGTGAGGGAGTAGGAGCAGGGCAAAGATCAGCCCGGCCATCTGGTAGCTTCCTGTTTGAAGGAATTATTTTTACAAACTAGGCACTAAGCTAGGAGGCATGGAGGAGGCTGGATCTGGTCAGAGGAACTTGGGTCAACTCCCAGGGCTGGTTTGGAGTCCAGGTATGTCACAACCTTGGCATATCATGTACTTACAAATCACTTACTAACCTCTCTGGGCCAGTATCCCATTTTGTAAAACGAAGGGATTAGACTCAATGACTTCTAATGTTCTTAGTCCTACCCCTAAATCTATGACTGGAAATGCTGTCAGCACCCTCCTATTTTATTACCTTGGATCAAACTCCCAATTGCCCTGCCTTAGTTATAGGTCTGGTTTTCAGGCAGTCTGGGCAACCAATTGAGAGTGTTGTAGATAGGATTCTTGCTTGGCGAGGCGGTTCCAGGTGATCTTTGAGGTTTTTTCTAAGCTGACATTTATGGATTCTTCGATTTTATGAAGCAATTACTGCTCCAGGCTGGGGAAAGGCCAGAGGAGGAAGGACCTTGTGTTCTAAGTAAGGCTTCCTCTCCCCCGAACTCCACACCCCCTCACAGGTGAACCAGAACTTGACCTGGGTTAGGGAGACTGGAAGGGGGTTTAGGGATCATTATATCCAAGAACTGATCCTCCATTTGATAGTTGGGGAAGCTGAGGCACAGAGAAGGGGTGTGACTTTCTCTAGATTGTTCAGTGGTTGGTGTAGCAGCCAAGTAGGAGATCAGAAAAGGTAGTAATGGGGAATCAAGGTCAGCACCAGAACCTGGGTGCCCATCTCCCTGTAACGATCCCTAGAGCCCAATCCTGAAGTAGCTATGGGGTTTCTATGGAAGGAAAGACTTTCACCCTCTCTCCCAAAGTTTGTTCCCTCTTTTTATGGGCTCAGGACACAACCCAAGAGAGACACACATAATTTCTCTGAATATTATCAGCCTAATAGCACAGTTGTTAGGAGTCTGGAAATGTTGAGAATTCCTTTTCTTTCCTATAGTTAACATGAGCAATGGGCCCCAGGTGAGAGAAGGGAGCCTGCCCCCTGCCCCTTCCTGAACACCTGCAGACTCCCCCTGGCCCTGGCCCTGCCTGCAGGTAGACTTCTACCCAGCCCATCAATCAATCAATAAACATTTGTGGAGCATCCAACTGGTGCTGAGTAAGAGGCAGAATATAGAGTATTAGAACCAGAAGAGAACCTTAGAAAATACAACATGGAGAGGAAGAATGGTGTGGTGAATAGAGCCAGCCTTTGAACCAAGAAGACCTGAGTTCAAGTCCTGCCAATGGCATATACTGTCTGAGTGACCCTGGGTAAATCACTGTACCTTTTAGTGTTCTGGGAAATTCTCCTCCCTAGAAACTCTCTATGCCAATAAAATCACAGTTCTTGCCTCCTTGCTTTTCTGCCTCCAAGTTTTCCTGGCTTTCTTCAAGTCTCAGTTTAAATCTCACCTCCTGCAGGAGGCCTTTCCTGGTTCTCCCAGCTGTTAATGTGGCCCCTTTTCAGATCACCTCCTAACTCCTCTGTATACATCTCGTATGTTTGCAGTTATTATCAATGTTGTCAATTGTTTTTCAGTCATGCCTGACTCTCCATGACCCCATTTGGGGTTTTCTTGGAAAAAATACTGGAGTGGTTTGTCATTTCCTTCTCCAGCTTGTTTTACAGATGAGGAAACTGGCTCAAACAGGGCTAAGTGACTTGCCCAGGGTCATACAGCTAGTAAGTGTCTGAGGCTGGATTTGAACTCAGGAAGATGAGTCTTCTTGACTCGAGGCCCAGCGCTCTATCCACTTTGAAACCTAGCTGCCCCAAGAATACACTTAATATTATATTATCTCCTCAATTAGAATGCATGCTTCTTGAGGACAGGGTCTGTACTGGTTCCTTCCTTTTTATATCCTCAGCAATAAGCACAGTGCCTGCCACAGAGTAAGACCTTAATAAATGCTTATTGACTGACAAAAAAAAATATTTCAAGCCCTATGCTAAGTGCCAGGAAGACAAACACAAAAAACAATACAGTTTTTGCCCTCAAGGAACTTATATTTTGCAGGGGAGAAATGCAGCATATTCTCAGATAATCAATCAATAAACTTTTATTAAGTGCCTGCTATGTTAGGCATCATGCCAAGTGCCGGAGATACAAAAAGAGGCAAAAGACTGTCTCTGTCCTCAAAGAGCTTATAATCTAGCAGGAGAGACAACATGCAAAGAAATACATACCAAGCAAGCCATACACGGATAAGTAAATGCAGGATATACTGCAGGGATTAGCACAGTGCCGGGCATGTAGTCAACATTTGATTAATTAATTGGTATAGATAATCAATCAATCAATCAATCAATACAAAGTCATTGGGAAGGGGAAGATTAACAACTAGGGGAGTCAGGAAAGGCTTCCTGTAGGAGGTGGTACTTGAGCTGAGCCTTGAAGGAAGTCTAGGATTCTAAGAGGTGGAGTAGAGGAGTGAGAACATTTCAGGCATGAGGGACAGCCTAGGCAAAGGTGCACAGGCAGGAGATTGCATGCGGTATATAAGGGAACAACAAATAGGCCTGTTTGGCTGTGTGTGGAGCACATGAGCAACTTGGAAAAATAGGCTGGAGCCATATTGGGCTTTTATAACAACAACAACAACAACAATAATAATAGCTAGCAATTACCATATACCAAGTGGGACAGCTCGGTGGTGCAGTAGATAGAGCACCAGGACTGGCCTGGAATCAGGAAGACCTGAGTTCAAACTTGGCCTCAGACACTAACTAGCAGTGTGACGCTGGGCAAGTCACTTAACTTTGCCTCAGTTTCCTCATCTGTAAAATGAGCTGGAGAGGGAAATGGCAAACTACTCCAGCATCTTTGCCAAGAAAATCCCTCGGAAAGGTCCTAAAGAATCAGACACAACTAAAACGATTGAACAACAACAAATATGCCAGGTACAGTGCTAAGCACCTTACCGTTATTACCTCTTTGGATCCTCATGACAGCCCTTAGAGGTAGGGGCTATTATTATCATCCCCATTTTACAGATGAGGAAACAGGCAAACAGAGGTTAAGTGACTTGCCCAGGGTGACACAGCTAGTAATCGTCTGAGGCTGGATTTGAACTCAGGTCTTCCTGACTCCAGGTCCGGCGCTCTATCAGATATGGAAGCTTGGGTTTTATTCCAGAGATAATAGGGAGTCCCTGAAGATTCTTGAGCAGTGAGGCAGTTGGGCCTGGGTGTTAGTGGAATGACTGGCAACTGAGTGAAGGATGGTTGGGGAAGGGAAATGGCATAGGAAGCTACTGAAACAGTGTAGAAGAGGGGTGGAGAGGGCCTGGGCCAGAGGGCCGTTGGTTTGAGAGGGGAAAAGATGGATTGCTGTGATGTCGAGGGTCTAGACCAGGGGCGGGGAACCTCCGGGCCACACTCGAGGACCTAGCGGGCCACACATGGCCTCGAGGCCGCAGGTTCGCCGCCCCTGGTCTAGCAGAGCAAGATGAAGCAGCTAATTAGGCACGGGAGGGAAGACGGTTTCCAGGCAGGGCCCAGGGCGATTGGAAGGATGAGGGATGACATTGTCGGAGGAGGAGAAGGCTGGGGCTTGGGGCCAGCCCAGGCCTGCCTTCTCTCTTGGCCTGTCTCTGCCTATGCCAGCATCACCTCCTTCGGGGACTGCTGAGGGGTCAGTAGCCATTAACATCGCCCGAGGCTTTATGGTTTACAAAGCACTTTGTCACACCCATTATTTCCTACAATCCTCCGAGGTGTCGTTATCCTCCTGTTACAGATGAGGAAAATGAGACCCAGAGAATTTGCACCAGCCCTTCCTGTACACTTTCCTCGGCTCAGAATCCTCCGCTCAGCTCAGGGGCTGCTGACTCCACGAAGCCTTCTCTGATGCCCCTGGCTGTCAGTCTTATCCCTCTCCCTGCACGTCATCTGGCATAGCGTTGGCCCAGTGGAGAGAGGGCCAGACATGGAGTCAGGAAGACCCGAGTTCAAATCCAGCCTCAGACACTTACTAGCTGTGTGACCCTGGGTGAGTCACGTCACCTCTGTTTGCCTCAGTTTCCTCATCTGTAAAACGGGGATACTAATTGCACCTATATCCCAAAGTTGTTGTGAAGATCAAAATAAAATGAAATAACAATTGTGCCTGGCACATGGTAAGCACTATAGAAATGTTAGCAATTGTTATTATTCACTATCTATATACCTAGGCTATGTGCCTCTCAATGAAATGTTCAGCTCCTTGGGGGCAGACTGGTTTGCATTTTTATGTCTGCATTCTCAGCTCCTACCACAAGACATAGTAGAGTCTAATGAGTGTTTGTTGAGCTGAAATGCAGGTGACTCGTCCGAGGCAAGACAAAGAAAAGAAAGCTCTCTGGACTGCCTCCTGCCTCCAAGCCCAAGGCCACTTCTGTCTCTGGACTGCTTCCCTCTAAGCTTCCCTTCCCCATCTACTCTGACCCTGCCCTCCAGGAAGCCGCTCTCATTCGTTTCTGAGGGTCCCCGGAACCCTGACCCTCTCCTCCTGGGGCTCATCGAAGCCTCACACCTCTTTGAGGAAGGTACTACATAAGAGGCAGTATGGAAGGGGGGAAAGAATACTGACTCTGGAGGTTCAAAGGGGCTTACTCCCCACGTGACATCAGAGGAGAGCCTCAGTTTCCTCATCTGTAAAATGAGCTGGAGAAGGAAAAGGCAAACCACTCCAGTATCACCGTCAAGAAAATCACAAATGGGGTCACAGAG
This sequence comes from Vombatus ursinus, assembly GCF_900497805.2. NCBI lineage: Eukaryota > Metazoa > Chordata > Mammalia > Diprotodontia > Vombatidae > Vombatus > Vombatus ursinus. The sequence continues at coordinate 8,461,567 of NW_020954553.1, forward strand.
AGTCAGATGCAACTGAAAAAATGACTGAACAAGCTTGATACATGTCAATCATTGTTATCCGATAAAGTAGTAGAATCTCAGGGCTGAAAGGGACATGAGAGGTCTAGTTCCACTGATGCTGAAGTAGTCATCCTCTCTACAATATGCCCAGCAGGCATTCACCCAGCCTCTACTTGAACATTTTCAGTGATGGGGAACTCACTGCCTGCCAAGACCTCCCATTCACTCTACTTTTGGAATGGGCTATCATATTTTATATGTATATAAAAATTAAATACCTTATACACATATATGTATAATATATGCACAACATATACATATATTATGTGTTATATATTATAAATATATTATTTTATATATTATGCATATATAACATATGTACATATTATATATTAGTTACTATATTATCATAATGTTAAATATAAATCAATATTAGGGTTTTATCTTCTACTGCAATAAAATCTGCCTCTCTGGATCTCTCCTCACCCCTTGTTCTGCCCTCTGAAGCTAAACAGAATAAGCCTTATCCCCGCTTTCCCATGACAACCTTTCAAGTACTTGAAGGTAATCATCATGGTCCCTCCTCCGTCTTGTCTTTTCCAGGCTAAACAACCTTAGTTCTTTAACCAGTCTCTTCATGGCTTATTTTCCCACCCCTCCCTATCTCTCAAGCATCACCGGACTCATTCATGCCCTTCCTAAAATATGGTATCCAGAACTCAATACGATCCTCCAGGTGTGGTCTGAGCAGGGCAGAGGACCACGGAACGACAACAATAATAGAGCCCAAGGCTGCCATGGAGGATTGGCCAACTGATGATATGTTTGGGGTGTCAGAAGAGCTGAGTAAAATATTAAGAAGGCATGGACGGGCTGGGATTTGCCTCCATGGAGGAAATAGCCCATATCAGTGAAATCCTAGATGCTTGAAGAATCAGTGCTGCTCAGCCTTCTGGGCTAGCCTGTTGAGCTCTTGCTGCCTCTAAGGTCCTGCCTCAGTTTCCCCTTCAAATCAACATTACGAGTACAAGATGTAAGTTCAGCTGGGGGTGTATCATCCAAAAACAGAAACAACCCCCAAACCAGTTTGATTTTAGACTGAAGTAAGACATACAGAATCCAGAACCTCAGAGATGTCCCAATGTCCTTCACTCTGGCCAGATCCCATCTAGAGTGCTGTGTTCAGTTCTGAGGGCCAGATTTTAGGAAGGACATTGATAAGGGGAGAGTGTTTTCCATTCTTTTTAAGCTGACTGCTCCATCTTCCTCTTCTGCACCTTTCTTTCCGCAAGTGGTCGTCTGAGCCCAGGACATACTAGGTAAGTAGTGTGGTACAGTGGAAAGAGCCCCAGCTCCAGAGTCATGGGTTCAAATTCTGCCTCTGACACTACCTAGGTGACCTTAGACAAGTCACAGCTTTCATGGGCCTCAGTTTCCTCTTTGGTTAAACAAGGAGATTGGATTTAGATGGTGTCAAAATCTATGATCCCTCCTCACCTCCTTATGCAGAATCCTTACCTTGCTTCAAAGCCCAACTTGGGTGTCACCTCCTACACAAAGTCTTTCTTGATTGATTTCCCTTCCTTGATTCTCTTTGTCTCTGGCAGTCAATTGGCATTAATATGCCTCTTATTTACTTACCCATGTTCATGTTGAACCCCAGCCCCGACCCAACAGAAGGCTGATGACTGCTTTTTGGTTTTTGTATCTCCGCACCCCCAGCACCTAGCACAGGCCTGGCACACAGTAGGTTTCTTAATAATTGTTTGTTGAATTGGATTATGTAAGGATGGCGAAGGGTTTGGTGACCACACCCTGTATAAAATGGGCCTGAAATGACTGGCAATGTTTAGCCAGGAGAATATAAACCTTGGCTGCTGACTTCCAGTCTTTGAAGGGCTGTCCTATGGGACAGGCTGGTTCTGTTCAGCCCCATAGGAGAGAATTAGGAATAATGTGGGGCAAGCTGCAGAGAGGCAAATTTAGGTTTAATATCAGGGGGAAAAAACCTTTCCTAATGATGAGAGCCATTCCAAAGCGGAATGAGCTGCCTTGGGAGGTAGTGAGCTCCAAGTCACTGGAGATTTTCTCAAAGGCAGGAGCTGTATGGCCTAAGTGCAAGGGCAGAGGGGACTCTTGGTTTGAAGGGGGTCAGGCCAGAGGGCCTGCTTTGACGTTCTGTGCTGAGGTTTATCCCTTCTCCCTGTGCCTTAGGCTGCAAGCCTGAGAAGGGGTAAGAGGTGACACCTGTTTTTTCCCTAACCCTGATCTTGGGTGTTTTTATTATGTGTGTGAACTTGGGGAGGTATCTCTGACCATAGAGGAAAGAGCAGAGGACCTGGGTTCAAATCTCAGCTCTACTACTTAATACCTCCATGACCTTGGATAAGTCATTTCTCCTCTTGGAATCTCTGTAAAATAAGGGGGTCAGACTGGATGAGCTCTAAGGTGCTTCCCAGCTCTCAATGAACAATCAGCTTAAGGTGAGAAAAGTGGCATGGAGGCCTACACAATGGCTTCCATTGCTCATGGGGTGGGGGAGGGGAGTCTAACTTTCTAAGCCTGGCATTCCACGCCCTATCCCAATTAGCCCCAAACTCTCCGCCCTGATTTCCCACAGCTTCCCAACATATGCCATCCATTTCACCCTAGTTAGTATATTCCCTGTCCTGCTTCCCCTTTTCCTTTCTGCATTCCAGCCTCACTTACTCCATTCCTCCCCCTTGGAATTCCCTTCCTCCTTCAAAGCCCACTTCCTCCTGTAGCGTTTTCTTTTTTTCCTCCAAAGCAAAAGATGTTTAATCAACCATGCAAATTAAATGACAAAAAAATGTACACTCATGCTCCTGGGTTAGCATACCGCCCGTCAGTGGTGGTGGTGGTGCTGGGACAGAATATATTTCCAGAGAACATGTATGAGCAGAGAACACATTCCCTCGAAGAGGCAGAAAAACACACAGATGCACACGGAACCTATATGTGGGCACATCTCTGTCTGACCTGGCCATGCCTCTGTCCTAGAGACCTTAATTGGCATCTTGTTCTGTTGACTAGAGAAACCTTTCCTTCCTTGCTTGCTTTTCCTGTGGTCACAGTCTTTTTTTCAATTCTATTTTTATTTTCAGTTCCAGATTCTCTTCCTCCCCATCCCACTGGCCCTCGAAATCTGGACCACACCAGAGTCTGTTCTCCTCCACCCCCTCCCCAAGCAGGGATTTTTGTTGGCGTCTCTCTCTTTACAACTCAGATCTGGACAAATGAGGAGGTCAGTAAAGACCTGGGCTCCAGGCCACAGACATCCTGAAGGACCGTCCAGAACTTTGCTCCAAACTCCACTTTGAGAGTGGTAGGAATGGAGCTCTGTACGCAGGCCTCTCCTAGGGACCTCGTGAGGGGGCCCCCATGGTGGGCCTGGGCCAGTGGGTTGGGGGAATTGAGTCTCTGTGCCAATGGAGATGTATTTATTGCTTCCAAATTAAGCACCAATTTGCCCGTGTAATTGTCTGTTAATTGACAAAAAATCCTAATGCAATTAGCAGGGACCCTTATCTCCCCTGGAGCTAGAAGAGGGCAAGAGCTATAGCAGAAGGGTACCTGGCTCTAGGAGGGAAGACAAAGAAAGAGGAGACTGACTTCTTGCCCTCAGAGAGCTCCTGGTTTGAGGAAAGAAGCCCCCAGCTCCTCTTTCAGGTTGAGGTCTCCTCCAACTAGATGGAGTCCCTACCCATCTCTTGGTCTGGTTCCATTTGCCTTCCTTCTCTGCCTGAGGCCAGGGTCTCATTAGCCTCCTGCCAAGCCATGCCCCCTCATCCCCTGCCCTGCTGAGGGGCCTGGAGAATATCCTGCTACAAACCTATCTGGTAGCACTTCAGTAAGAACTTTATGGTTGGGCACCTCCTGAATTCATGCATTATCACCTTGAATTTCAACCCACCAAGAAGGAAGACAGCTGGATTTGGAGGTGGGGAAACTAAGTTCAAAACCTGATACATCCACTTACTACCCATGTGACCTTGGGCAATTTAACTATCTTCCCTGGCCTCAATTGCCTCTACTATAAATGAGGTTGAACTAGGTGGCCAAGTGCCTGGACTCAGGAAGACCTGAGTTCAAGTCAGGTCTCAGATACTTACTAGCTGTGTGACCCTGGGCAAGTCACTTCACCCTGTTTACCTCAGTTTCCTCATCTGTAAAATGAGCAGGAGAGGGAAATGGCAAACTACTCCAGCATGTTTGCCAGAAAAACCCCAAATGGGGTCACGGAGAGTCAGACACAACTGAAAGGACAGAGCAGCAACAAACTAGTAGTAGTAATAGTAGTAGTAGTAGTAGTAGTAGTAGTAGTAGTAGTGGTAGTAGTAGTAGCAGTAGTAACTGCAGTAGCTGCAGCAGCTAACATTATATAGCACTTACTAAGTGCCAGGCATTATGCTAAGTGCTTTACAATGATTATTTTATTTGATCTCACAACATCTGTTTGGTACTATTATAGTACTGGCAGGGAGGTACTATTATTATCCCCATATTACAGAAAACTGAGGCAAACAGAAGTTAAGTGACTTGCCCAGGGTCACACAGCTAGTAAATGTCTTGAGGCTACATTTGAACTCAGATCTTTCTCCCTCCTGGCCTGGTATTCCATCCATCATGCCAGGCGGCTGCTCCATCTCTGAGGTCTCTTGCAGACCTAAACCTCTGATCTTTTTCCTCAGACCCACGGCTAGCCGCTGCCTCTGTCCCTCTGGCTCTCATCTGGGGATCTGACCTACACCTCTCTCCTCTTTCCCTTGGGGTCTCTGAGGAAGAGGACTTCCCTAAGCCCTCCCCCCCCCCCCCCCCTCCCCCGCCCGCCCCCCCCCTTCCGTCTCCCCCCCCCCCCCCTTTTCTTGCTCCTTCGGCCCTCCCACCCCCTTAAGTCGTCCTTCCTTCTCTCTCTTCCCTTCTATAGCCAAGCACCTAAAAGGAGTTACCTCCACCCGCTGCCTCCCCTTCCTTATCACAGGCTCACTCTCCAACCCCCAGCAGTATTCTGCTCCCACCACTCCACCGAAAATGCTCCTCTAAGGTCACCGATGATCTCTGATCCACAAATCCAATGGCTTCCTTTCTAGTCTGTGATCATAGGAACATAAGTGTAGAAACTGAAAGGACCCCTGACTCCCCTGGTCCGTCCCCTCAGCCTATAGTTCATCAGATAGATTTAGAACTAGAAAGTGACCTCAGACGACAGTAAGTCCAACCCCATTATTTCACTTATTTTCACAACTGAGGCCAACAGGATTAAGTGACTTGCCCAGGGTCACACAGCTAGTAAGTGTCAGAAGCCAGATTTGAACTCAGGTCTTCTGCTCTAGTCACTGCAACATGACTGAATTCTAATTCATCACCTGCCCCTTTAAACTGGAGTTTCCTCCCAACTTTTTTAGTTCTGTACATGGTCCGATCCTCCTCCCAGTCATCCTCCCAATCACCCCAGCTCAAAACCCTGGAGTCATCTCTGACTCCTCTCCTTCTCCTCTCCCACTTCCAGTGAGATGCCACATTCTATTGATTCTTCTCCTCCCACTCCCCTCCCACAGCCACGCGCCTGGTACAGGCCCTCCTTGCCACCCACTTGGACAAGTAGGATGTATCTTAATGGTTCTTCCCACCTCGGTTCTCTCTCTCTTCCAATCCAGCCTTCACAGGCCACCAGAAGAGGCTTTCTTAAGTAGCTATGGTGGTGACACTCGGCTGCTCAAAAGTGCTCAGTGTCTCCCTATGGAGCCCCACAGCTAAGTTGGAACTTTGGATGGATGGCAGCATCGCCAGTCTGGTACCACCAACCTTTCCAGTTTTATCTCATGTAATCCTCTACCATGCACTTTTACTGTTGTTGGTGTTTATTCAGTCCTTTCAGTTGTGTCTGACTCTCCATGACCCCATTTGGGGTTTTCTTGGCAAAGATACTGGGGTGGTTTGCCATTTCCTTCTCCAGCTCATTTTACAGATGGGGAAACTGAGGCAAACAGGGTGAAGTGACTTGCCCAAGGTCACACAGCCAGTAAGTGTCTGAGTCTGGATTTGAATTCAGGTAGATGGGTCTTCCTGACTCCAGGCCTGGCACTCTGCCTCTTGTGCTACCTAGCTGCCTACCATGTACTTTACACACCAACAAAATTGGATTATTCTTTCCTAGCACATAGAAGGTGCTTGTTGATTGATTTCCCACCTCTGTACCTTTGTCCTTCCTCATTCTTGGGAGGCTATCTCCCCTCTACCTTGCCCCTTGAAGCAGCCCTGTTATTTATGTGACTGTGCCCAGTGTGTTCAGTAGATCCTACGCCCCTCCTTCTGGAAATGACTAGGATGCCCTACCAGCCTGGGACTTGTGTCCTAACCCTAGCTTTCTTTCTTAAGGCCTCCTCTTTTCTTAGAGGTGAGAGTCAAGGAGGGGAGGCCCAGTGGCAGGTATTATCCACTCAAAGCTCCCATGTAATCTCAATTCTTCTGAAAACCACCTATCTCTGTCTCTGGCTACAGCCTCTATGGCAGAAAGTAGATCTCTGCAGGGATAAACCTCTGTTTGGGACATCCTGCTTAAGCTCTAACTGGCCCTGGTCAGAAAGCGGCCTGAGAAGAGCCTCATACCAAGAACCCAGAGACCTGCCTGGGTCCAATGGTCAGCTCTGACACTTACCTTGGACTAGTCCCTTTCCCTGTCTGGGTCTCACTTTCCCCATCTCTACAATGAGGTAGTTAGGTGGTGGGGTACATAGAATGCTAGGTCTGGAGTCAGGAAAACCAGAGATCAAATTTTGCCTTAGATTCTTACTTTTTAAAATTTATTTTATTTTTTTGGCTAGGCAATGGGATTAAGTGACTTGCCCAGGGTCACACAGCTAGTAAGTGTTAAGTGTCTGAGGTCAAATTTGAACTCAGGTCCTCCTGACTCCAGGGCCAGTGCTCTATCCACTGCGCCACCTAGCTGCCACTCAGACTCTTACCAGTTATATGACTTTGGGCAATTCACTTAACTTCCCTTTGCCTCAGTTTCTTCAACTATAAAAAGGAGGTGATATAATAGTACCTTCCCCCTTCCCCAGGGTTGTTGTGAGAATCAAATGAGGCAATATTTGTAAAGTGCGCAGCACAGTGCCTGACACATAGTAGGTGCTTAATAAATGCTAGCTGTTATTATTAGACTGGATGATTCCTTCCCATTCCAACATTCTAATTTTATGTTCTAGCATTCCATGTCCTAAGATCCCTCCAGCTGCCGGTCTATGTTCCAAGGCTCCTCCTCATGCTGATATCCTGTGTTCTAAGGGCCCTGCCAGCTCTGATGTCCCGTGTTCTAGGCCCCCCCCCCCCACCCCAGACATTCTGTTTCCTAAGGCTCCTCCCAGTTCTGACATCCTGTGTTCTAAGAGCCCTCCCAGCTCTGATATTCTCTG
>NW_020954553.1:8469012-8522455 GCF_900497805.2 Vombatus ursinus
TCCCTGCTCCATCACTCTGTGTTCTAAGGGCCCTCCCAGCTCTGACACTCTAAGTCTGTCCTGCTCTGACAGTCATAGATTGAGAGCTGGAATAAAATGTAGAGGTCATTTGTCCAACCCTCTCATTTTACCGACAAGGCAGCTGAGGTCCACAGAGGCTAAATGATTGGCCCAAGTGCACACAGATTGTAAGAGGCAGAGTTGGATTTCGAACCTCTGTCCAAATCTAGCCCGTCCCACTCTACCACACTGTGTCCTGCGTTCTGACTCTCACTGTTAAGAGCTCTTCAGCTCCCACATCTAGCTTGGCCAGACAGAATCACCAGAGGGAAGTCCTTCCTGGGCTCTAGCCTGCGTCCCCTGTGACAGCATCAAGTATGTGAGAGCCCCATTATCTAAGACAGATGATTCCCCGCCTCCTCTCCCTGGAGACCCTGGGAGCGTGAAATGGGTTGTGCCCGATGGAGGGTGGCAGCTCCCCGCCTAACAGCCCATCCTCTCCGGCTGTTGGTTCCCAAGTGCCCATTCGGGAGGGCAGGGAGGGGAGTGTGTGCACCAGAGCGGGACCGGCCCTCACTCCTCAGCTTCCATACCAGTTTAGACTTGGACACCTAGGACCCTTCCCGGCTTCACTTGCCTTGCCTAAATACCAGACAGTCTGCCCAAGATGTCCTGCCATAGAGCCTTGAAGGGGCAGGATGGTCCAGGGGTTAGTGCCAGGATGGGGTTGGGTCAGGACAGGGGACCCTATAGGTTAAGTCTCTTGGTTTCCATAAGGGTTTAAAGCTTCGGGCCCCTGAGCCCACTGGCCCAGGGTGACAGAGACTCTCACCCTTGACCCACTTCCGCCCCCAACCCAGCCCCTGCCCCAGAGTGTGAAACATGCCTCTGGTGCCACATAGCGTGGGCAGGGCAGAGAGAATCCCCATGGGATCAAGCTGCTGTTAGACGGGGAGGCCTGGCCTTGGTGGGCTGCTGGGAGTGGGGGATGGGAAGACAGCGCTGGTTCTTCCCCAAACACTCACACACCACAGCTGCCTTTGAAATTCAAATTCTCCCTTAGCTCACTGGGCCCAGTCCGCCAGCCTCGGATCCCCAGCTGCTGTAGCCAGAATCACCACGTTTCATCCTGTCTAATTACCACAGGCTGCCCAGATCGGAAATTAAAATTCATTCCAGGGGCGACCTTTGGAAACCAGCTCCAGGAGGAGGGGGGCTTCCCTGATGTGTTGGCTGCAGGACCAGCTCCTGGGGTCTGTGTCTCTGTCCATGTGTCTGTGACTGTGCCGCGTTCGGACAGTTCTTGTGTCCCTATGTGAATACTTCTGTGTCAGGGTCTAAGCATAAGCTCATATGACTGGAGTCTGATGCTACAGGTCTGGAAGGGCCTGGAGGCACAAGCCCCCGGCTTGGGGGAGAATAGGAGAGCTGAGGTGGGTGGTGGGGTGGGGATGTGTGTGGGGGAGGAAGGAGATTTAGGATTGAGTTTGGGAATAAAAGAGCAGAGACTGTGTTAAGGAGAAGACTCCTGGAGGTGAGGGAGAGGGGAGACTGGGTAATGAGAAAGAAGGAAGGGCTCCTGGGTGGGGAGGGGCCTAGGGTTAGAAACCCCCTGAGCTGCAGGCACACGCAGACCCATGCCACGAACGTTGGGCAGGACCAGAGCATCAGACAGGCAGATCAACCTGCCACAAACACAGTGAGCACATACACACACACTCCACACCCCCACACTGACGCACACACCCACACTCTTGCTGGTGAGTTCAGCGTTCAGCGCTCACCGCCCCCACGGCACAATTGGAGAGTGTGCTCCAGGCGTCCCAGACACTGGTAGCCTCGCTCACAACCCCCACATAGCTCCCTCTCATCACTGCAAGTTGGACCTCCGGATCATAGAAAGCCCTTCTTGCAGTCCCTCCCTCTCAGGGACCCTCCGGGAAGGTTTGTGGCTCTCCCCACTCCCACTCCTCTCTCCTCATCTTTTGCAGTCTGTCTGATCTCTAGGGCTGAGTTGGGGCATTCTATTCCAGGTGGGGGCTGCAGAGGCTTCTGGGCAGGTCATTCCCACATCTAGTCTTGGCACAAAAGGGCAGGGCCAAGGCTCTAGGTAAAGAGACATGGAAATATCTTTTTTTGGGGGAGGGGTGGTGCTGAACTTTCCAGGCCAAGAGAAAAACTTGCCACTCCTGGAACACTTATACACATCCATGGTTAAACCCCGACCCCCTCACTCCCTACCCCCCATGACCCTGGGTTGTGTCAGGGCGGGCTGGTATTTCTCATTCCCTGGTTTGGAGAGGAAGAAGGAAGAAGTAGGGACCCTTACTGAGGTAGAGGGATAGGTCTAAGTAGGGTTCAGGAAATACTAGCTGGAAAGGGTCATTCTTTTCAGCCCTGCCTTTCAGGCTCTCACTTAATCCTTGTGGGGTTCAGCTGAGCCAGCCCTGTGGGACCTGCTCTGGTTCTGAGACATTTCCACCCTGTTCCTCCAAGACATTCACCCTCTCTCCCAAATACTCCTCATACTGTCCCCTGAACATCCCCATCCTTCCCCCAAAATATCCTGACCCTCAAGTCTCCCACCTTATCCCCTTATCAGCTCCATTCCTTTCTCCAGCCCCCACTCTGCCCTAAAACGTTAGATAAATGCCAAGAGGGCCATTTTTAAAGGGATTAGGCCCCAGGGAAGAGCGTGTGGGGGAGGGGGGGGGCAAGAAGCAGGTGTCTAGGGGAAGATTATCAGTAATCAGGGAAATAAATTGTTTTCTGCCGCTTCAGTGCAGACCCAGCCCCTGGGAGAGAGGGGGTGGTGGAGGAAGAGAAGACTCTGGGAGAGAGGATTGGGAAAAGTCATGAGGTAAGGGAGGATCTAGGGGATGGGACCAGAGGAGGAATTGGGGATGGGAGAAGGGGAGGTGCGACACTGGGATGGGAGGTCTCTTCAGAGAGATGGAAGCCTGGGGACCAGGGTTCAGAGTGGGATTTGGAGGATAGTTGGAGATTATCAGGAGATAGAGATGTCCCAAGATTCTTTTTGGAAAAAAAGGTAGGGGAATCCCAGAAACTGAAGGGAATTCTAGTATCTGAAACAGTGACCCCAAAAGTTGGGGAAATGAAGAGCTTAATTGACTAGCTGGAGGAGTTGGGGGAGGTTGACCCTTTCTTTCTGGGAGGAGCTAGGAAGGTCACCAGAGGCAGGGGATTGGCTGAGAAGACCTGCCTTGAATGGTGAAGGGAAGCAGGGTTTGGTTCTCCTGATATTTTGGAGTCTTCGTGTGGTGGTGACCCCAGCAGCTGTTGGTGAAATGAATATGATGAAGTCAGCCTGGCTGGACCTATTTCTCCCTCACCCAACTCTGGATGTCTAACTTCAACTTCCACAGAAAGAATCTCAGAACCTCAGATATGGAAGGGACTTCAGAAACAATCCCTTCCAACCAGTTTCTTAGCATGGATATCTTGTACAATATCCCTCAGGAATGAATGAATGAAGCAAAGAAAGGAAGAAAGAACATTAAAGTTTTTACTATGAGCCAGACACTAAGCTAAGTTGCTGGAAACACAAAGATTAAAAAAAAAAGAGATGGTTCCTGCCCTCAAGGAGCTTACATTCTTTTTTTTTCCTTCCAGCTATCTTATTTATTCATTTTTGGTTTTCAACATTCACTTTTATAAGATTTTAAATTCCAAATTTTTCTCCCTCTCTCTCCTACCTCCCTCCCCAAGACAGCATGGAATCTGGTATAGGCTATACACGTACAATCATATTGAACATGATTCCTCATTAGTCATGTTGTGAAAGAAGAATCAGAACAAAAAGGAAAAACCATGAGAAAGCAAAAACAAAAAAATTGAGAAAATAGTATGCTTCGATCTGCATTCAGACTCCATGGTTCTTTCTCTGGATGTGGACAGCATTTTTGATCATGAGTATTTGGAATTGTCTTGGATCATTGCATTGCTGAGAAGAGCTAAGTCTATCAAAGTTGGTCATCTGCAACATTGTGGCTGTTACTGTGTACAATGTTCTCCTGGTTCTGCTCATTTTACTCAGTATCAGTTCATATAAGTCTTTCCAGGTTCTTCTGAAGTCCTCCTGCTCATCATTTCTTATAGCACAATATTCCATTACATTCATATACCACAACTTGTTCAGCCATTCTCCAGTTGACGGGCATCCCCTCAATATCTAAGTCTTGGCCACCACAAAAAGAGCTGCTATAAATATTTTTGTACATGTGGGTCTTTTTCCTGTTTTTATTCTCTCTTTGGGATACAGCCCTAGAAGTGGTATTACTAGGTCAAAGGGTATGCACAGTTTTATAGCTCTTTGGGCATAGTTCCAAATTGCATGGAGCTTACATTCTAATAAGGGCAGAAAACACATATAAGAGAGAAAGGAACCAGAGAAGGGAGTTTTGCTTTAGGATTGGTTTTTGTCCTTTGTTTTTGTAGAGGACCAAAATGACATCTCGATGCTAGAGACAAGGTTCCGTGTGTCCGACTGTGGCTCATCAGACCAACTCGAGCCCGGAATGCTTTTACCATGGGGAGATGAAGGAAGGAGGGGGTGTGGAGGTCACTGCCAGGGTGATAGGCAGATGCTGAGTTGGCTTGGGTGCCATGTGTGGATGAGGCATGCAGTTGAAGTGTAGTATGGTGTCTAGGGTTGAGACCTAGGATGGCATTTCCAAAATATGGGCTGGATTAACTTTCCCAGGGACAGGAGCTTGGTTTCAGGAAGACCTGGTACTGAGGTCCAGGGGCCAGGTCCTGTGTGCAGTGAGTTTTTGGAGGAGTTCACTACCTTCTAGAGACCATTCCACATCTGGCCAGACCTTGACTTGGCACTCACTATTGTACAGCAGAGTCACTTTCCCCAGTGGCCCCTAGGCTGCCCTCTGAGGACAAGCAGAGCACATCTAATCCCCTTTCCACATGATCGTTTTTCAAATGCTTCAAGACAGCTATCATTTCCTCCTTCTGTTTTCTTCTCTCCTGGCTAAATATTGCTAGTTTATTTCATTCCCATTTTCTCTCCCCTCCCCATACCTGCCTGTTTCCCCTCAACTCTCGATCTAGGAAATGAAGATCCCCAAATGCAGCTCCAGCCTAGCTGGCTAGATGCCTGCCTGGGGAGGGATCCAGGTGGCCAGGAGCCCAGGGGAGGCAGCCTCACTGTCCGCTAAGCCCCAGCTCCCCCGAGGGATTCCCCTTCAGCCCGGCACTGGCTACTCAACTGGAAGGTAGAACTCCTGGGTCCTGCTCTCCCCAGCTGCCTCCCTTTCCCCCTCCCCACACCCACAAGGCAGAGGATGAGAAAGGGAGGGATGCAAGGGTGTTGTGTCTATGAGCCTGGGTGTTATGTTCCCAAGTTTGTTTGTGGGTCTGTGTATGGTGGTATATGTCAATGTCTCTGTGTGTACATGTGTGTGTGTTTCCCACAAACAGTGAAAGAAGAGCAGCAGTACAGTGAGAGAGAGAGAGAGAGAGAGAGAGGAGAGAGGAGAGAGGAGAGAGGAGAGAGGAGAGAGGAGAGAGGAGAGAGACGGCTGAAGATGAGCCAGAAACAGGGAAATGGATCCAAATTCAATTTCTCTGCATGGAGACACACAGACATACAAATACAGACACAGGGACACACTGTTACTTACACACACACACACACACACACACACACAGATATAGAGATAGACACCTTCAGAGATTCATACACCTAGATCTTACATGTAAACCCAGGATCTTCCTAGGGTCATCATGGTCAGTCTGCTGTTTTGGAGCCCAGAAACACTGCCCTAGATCCCTGCCCCCTCCAATTCCAAGACAGGTAGGTAGGGGAGGCAGCATCTACCCTACGTTACCAGATCTTTTCTCTCTCTCCTCCAGTGACCGAGCATCTAATGCACTCTTCCTATTGGCCTTCACTCCCTCCCCTGCAATAGGAGGAGGCTAAACTAAGGGAAAGACTTTCCATCTGGGAAGATCTATTAGGCACCTTTTCCAGGAAACTTCCAAGGGAAACCAGTGTCCAGGTAGGGGAGGAAGGTCCTACGTGGAGGCAGGGGTATGGATGAAATGACTCTGGGGATGTGGGGGATCAGGAGGTGGACTGCAGAGAACAGGGAACTAGACAAGGCAAGGTCAAGGAACCTGGCTGAAGATATGCTTGGGGCTTTCACCCCCACCTGCCAACACAGGCCACTGTGGAAGGAAACCTGCCTAGGCCCTAGGCCCAATAAATAATGGAAAAGAAAATGAGAGTACTTTCTAATCTGTTTAAAGGGCAATGAAGCATGGTAGAGACCTCCTCCCATAGGGAAGGAGGCCCAGCCTATGCCAGGCCAGGGGCTCGCAGAAGGAGCCTGGAGGAGGGTAAAGGGGAGGGAAGGGTCTAGAAAAGGAAGCTTCAGGTCCTTCAGCCCTTGGGGGCAAATTCACTCCTTTCCCCTCCTTGCCTTCTTCCTTCATTTATTAATTCATTCTCTTCTTTTTTCCTTTCCCCTCCCTTTTATTCCTTCCTCATCTGTCCATCCATTCAACACACATTTGTAGGCCTACTATGTGTCAGGTAGATGCCCTGGGGCATTACTGGTAAAGTCAGTGGGAACCAAAGACTATCCCTTATCCCAGGTGGGTATTGACCCACTCCCACTACTTGGACCTAGGTAGTAAGAAACTAGGGAAATTGTTCCTTGGGTATCTGCTTCGGTGCCCTTTCATCTATGGGGCTGAAGGCTTAGGGTCAACTCTTATGGTGCCCAGGGGGGCCAGAGGGCATTGGCACAAAGGGCTAGCAGAACCCTCCTGCCTCCCATTCTGCTCCAGGCCCAGGGTGTGTGGTTCTGATTTGGATGGCCTTCCCTCAACTCTAACTGTGACTCCCCTTCTCTCTTCTTCTCTCCCCTCCTTTCTTTTTTCTCCCCCATGGGCCATTAGAGAAGTCAATTTGGCCTCAATCAGCTGCGTTTGAATATGGAAATGATTTTTAATTACTTCAAGTCATCCTGGGTGGTTTTATCATCCAAATGGCTTTGAGGATTCCCTGGGGAGGGGACTTGAACAGAGGTGGTGGTGGTGGTGGTGGTTGGGGGAATTGCAGAAGATTCCCCTCCCAAGAAAGGCCCTCCTGAGAGCTGATCAAAGCCCTTCATGCTGTCCGCCTGGAGTCCCTGAGATCCTCCCCATCCCTGAGACCTCAGGCTAACCTCTCCTCTCCCCAAAAGAGAGCCTTGTGCTATCTTCCTGCTAGATGCCCAAGGAAGGGCACAGGGGTCTCTATCTGATCCAGAGACAGCATTTCCTGGGGGAGGGTCAGGGCTGGGATTGGGAGAAGGATGGGTGGGGCAACAGGGGCAGAGGAAGAAAATTGAGAAGGGGAAGAACAGTGCTGATGAGCCAACTCCCTCTACTTGGAGCAGATTTGGTGGAGGGCGGGGAATGGGTCAGGAACCAGCTGTGGCACATCTGTTATGGAACCTCTCTCTGTCCCAATTTCTGGCTCTCATCAGCCATTCCCTCATTCATTTACTTATTTATTCAACCATTTATTCAGCATAGTCTGGGTGCGAGGCCTTGAGTTCTGCCATTGTATAGAGGAAGAAACCACAAGCCCTGCCTTCAAGGAGCTTACTTTGGTTGGTGAGGGAGGAGGGAGAGAGCAGAACCTCTCCCTGTATTTCTCTGGTCTTTGAGACCCTCATTTGTTTATTTATTCCATTCATTCAACTATGTTTTAGTAAACACTGTCTGTGTGCTGAGTTCTTTGTTGAGCCTGGAGGGAGATATCAAGCTATATTAAACACCATCACAGGCACTCACAGAGCTAGAAGTTTAGGGGAGATAGGGATTGTGCCTAGCCTCTGAGTATCTCCCAGTCTTTAGGACTCTCCCAGTTTCTGAGTCGTTCCCTGTCTCAGGGTATCTCTCAGTCTCAGGGTCTCTCTTAGTCTCTGAGTCTCTCTCCCTATATCCATGTTTATTAATCTCTATGAATATTTATGAAGAGTTGATGGCCTCCCTCCCGTAGTTACTGGCCCCATTTTTATTCTGTGTATAAAAATACACACACACACATATTGGGGGGGGGGGAAGAGAAGGAGTTATCGGTACCTGTGTAGGGGGAAGGGTAGATGGAGAAACCACTTTCAGGCCCCTCCCCAGTGGAAATGCTGCATGGGAGAGATGTGCACAGGGAACATGTTGGTTCTGGGTGTGTGAAGTGAACAAGAGTTGGGCCTGCCCTCCTTCCTCAGTCTTCACACTGACTTTCAGGGCTTGCTTGGACACACTGTCCTGGGCACAGATCTTTGGCCCTCCATTCCTGGTTTCTATTTCCCCAAGAGGTCCTTAAGATGAGGAGGGGGGAGATAAGAAGGTGACTCCTTGTCAGGGAGAGGGGTGGGAGCAGAGGTAATCAGGGCTCAAGCCCCAGTGACAGATGAAGAGGGGGTAGTGATGCTTCCATTCCTTGTTCACCGTGGACTGGGAAGATGCTCTTCTCTCTGACCCCCTTATTGGCTGGCTCACTGTCCCCACCCACTGGGACCCTGAGGAACTTGCCCTCCTGGGATGCTAGAAAGGGAGAGGATGTCAGAGATAGGAGGACGCTCAGACCTAGTCTCACTCCTTTATTTTAGACATGAGGAAACTGAGGCTCCAACCAGGGAAGGGACTACTACCCAGGGAGTATGTAGCAGAATAGGGATTCCACCCTAGGTCTTCTGACTCCCCATCCAGAATGGAGCTAGAGGATTTGGGGGGGAGGGAAGTATAATCTGAGGATGGATGGGCTTGGGTTTACTTTTCCTCCACACAACCTTTTCTCTGTGGACCTCAGAGTGCCTCATTGGCCATCACTGGCAGGAGGCCCTAGCCTGCAAAGCCAGGAGGGAGTGGGGTTTAGAGAGATTCCAGAAAACAGATTCCAAGATCTCCCACAATACCTTTCTGGCATAGGATGTGACTGGAAAGGAATCTCGGGCTGCTTATTTCCCAGGGCCAAGTGAGGGCCACAAAGCCCTGTTGGGCTCCAGCTTGGGAAAGGAGCTGGGGTCTCCCCCCCCCGTCCCCCCAGCTTCATAAATTTTTTATGGAGATAGATGAGGGTCCTTTTCTATTAAGGTTGGTAATCTCTTCCCATCTCAGAGAACACATTTCACCCTCAAGAGGCAGTGCAAAGACAGAGGAAGGGAGAGGGGCTCCTGGGAAAGTGGTTGGCTCTGTTGTCCTAGAGCAAGGCCAGGAAGCTCAGGTCTCACTGGGAGATGAGAGATGCCTTTCCCAATGCCTAGGGCCTACTTGTAGGTAAATTGTAATTTCCTGCCCTGAGAATGGAGGAACCTAGTAGATCACTGACTGTTGCTTCTCCCTACTATTTCTTCTTTTCCCTAGATCCTGATTTAAGGGGTTGAGGATGCCTTTCCTTGCTCTGTGGCTGATGTTAGTAGGGGCCAGTTGCATCTAATGGGTAGGGGAAGGAGGGTGCCAGCCAAACAAGACCTAGCTGGAAAGGGCAGAGTCGGTTCTGGGAGATTTTTGCTCCCCAATTCAAAGGCTTGAAACATGCTTTGGGTCAGCAGTAGCCCTTTCGAAGTCTAACCCCGATCCGTCCTGCTGCAGCCATGACTCTGGCTGGGACAGCGATGCCCAGAGTCTTCCCACTTCTCAGACCACAGCTTCCTCCTCTCATATTCATCTGATTAACCTACTTGTCTCTTGCCTCTCTGGTTGGCCTGGCTGCAGCGGTGAGTGCACCCTGCCCCCCCCAAGCTTGCCTCCCCTGGCCCACTGCCTGCTGCCCACACCACAAACCACCAGGAGGCAGCCACTGAGTGATGGTCCCCCTGGGGGTGGGGGATGGGCAGACAGCACTGAGGGAGCTGGGCTTTGAGCAGCTCTCCCACGGTATTCCTTTCCGGCTCGGGATGGGGCACTGTGGCACTGCCCCCTCCCCACAGAGGCATAATGCCTACGGTGTCTCCCGTTCTTTAGGGACTCCAACTTCTTCCCGCAACGGGGCACTCCCGTGCAACACGCCAGCCTGAGGCACCCGCATGGAACATGCACATTCCAGGGGCACATAGTAGGGAAACCATCCTGTGGAATACGCTTCCATCCTTCGGACATATGAAACATGCCAGCACATGTTTGGTACTTGGCGCAAGAAGGGCGTACCCCAGAGGCAATTGATCATACTCTTGCAGGAGTACCCCAGGGTCACCTTAAATCCTGCGGTGCAGGGGCGTGAAGTGGAGGGGAGGGGGGAGACAGAGAACCTCCCTGGGCAGTGCGCCCGCGCCCCTAGTGGGTGGGGGGGCCTGCAGGCGGGTATGCGCGCCCCGGAGGCCTGCTTCCCCCTTAAGAGGAGGCGGTGCGCGCCGTCCCAGCCCCCTCCCCTCCTCCTCCCCAGTGGAGCCCAGCGCCCTGGAAGCCACGGACCCCTTCCTTCCCGAGTGTCGTGCAGAGCTGTCACTCAGGCCGGGCGCGCACCGCCCCTACCCCTCTCCAAAGGGTCCCCCCCCCTCCCCCCAGTTCCCAGCCCCTCCATCTTCTCTCCCCTCCTCCCCCGTCCCCGGGTCTCGCGCAGCCGCGTGGTCCCGCCCCGCGCTGTCACTCAGCCCCGGCGCGCGCTGCGGGCAGCGGAGCCCGGGCACAGGCAGCGGCGGCGGCGGTAGCAGCAGCAGCAGCGGCGGCCACCCCCGGCTCTCGGGCCCGGGCGCGAGGAGGAGGAGGAGGAGGAGGAGAAGGCGATAGCAGCAGCGACAGCGGCGGCGGAGGATGAGGAGGAGGCTCCGCGAACCCCGCGCGGCCGCCAGCGGATGAGGCGCGGGGCCGGGGGCGCGGGCAGGGGGCCGAGTCATGCCAGCGCGCGGCGGGCGGGCGGGCTCCGAGCTCGGGGCTCCGGGCGGTGGCGGCGGCGGCGGCGGCGGCAGGAGGAGGGGGCAGGAGGTGCCGGCGGCTGTGCCCGCAGCCTGCCCGGCACTAGTTGCTCGCGCTCGCGGCAGCAGCGGCTCCTTCGGCTGCTCCGGGGCCCGTCTGCACCTTTCGAGCTTTTAAGCCCGGGGCGAGGTTACGCTTCTTTTTTGCATTTGATGCGCTTTGCATTTTTTCTTTTTTAATTAAAAAGAGAACATTTTAGATTTGCTTTCGGCGTCACCTCCTGTTCCCGGAGTGGGCGCCCCGGCTGCCCCCGGGACGGGCCCCGCGCCCTCCCCAGCCTCAGCCTCCCCGGCCTGATGGCAAAGTTGCGCCGTGGGGCCGCCCCCGACTCCTACTGACGGCGACCAGGTGAGTGCGTGCGGGCCGGGCCTCGGCTGCCCTGCTCTTCAGCCGGAGTTCTCCTCCTCCCCTCCCCTTTCCCTGGGGTCTGGAGCTTCCCTTCCCCCAGTGACTCCCTTCCTCTCCCTCTCCATCCAGGGCTGGAGGGACGGGAGATGGGGACCCCAGCACCCCTTCCCCCAACCTGCTGGCCTCTGCCCTGCAGGCAGCCCGCTTCCTCTAGCCCGGGGCCGCGGCCGGGCCCTGGGGATTGGGGATGGGTGGGATGTGGCGGGGGATCAGGGGCCCGGGATCCGGGGATGCCGGGAGCCCAGTGGTCCAGGGATGCTCAGCCAGTACCGGGGCGGGGGCGCTCTCCGCAGTTCTCCGCGCTGTGCGGGGTGCGGGGGATGCCTGTCAAAGCCTCCTTTGAGCGCGGCACCCAGGCGGGGTGGGCCCGGAGTTCAGGGATCGGTGGGTGGCCTGGCCTAGTCAGGCTCCCCGCGGGAGACCGGCTGGGAACTTTGGCGGGGGAGCCGGGAGAGAGAACAAGTGCTGAGAGATGCCGAGGCCACCCCCGATCTCCGCCGGGGCTGCTCTCTGGCGTCTCCTGCCGGTGGCCCGAGCGGCGGTGGTCCTCGTCCTCTGCTCCGCCCGGGCCCCCTCCCTCCTCGTACGTTTCTTTTCGGGAGCCCCAGGGCTACTTCCTCGAACTAGACCCTGGCACAGGAGTGAGGATCAGGTTTAGCCCCTAGCATGCCCTCAGAGGCTCCTGGCCTTAAGTGATGCCCGGGGGCATCAGTGGGTGGAGGGGCCCACGTGGGCTGAGGACAGTAATCTTTCCCCTACCCCACCACCATACACTCCCACATCTGGGAAAGGACTTTTACGTGTGACGGTGGGCACAGGCTCCCAAGTGTCCAGGCCTAACTTGAATGGGCAGCAGGCAGGAGAAAGAAGGGCCCGGATGCAAAATGTCTGGGCAGGACCTTTGGTGAGGGGCTCTCAGGTTGGAGAAATCTCTGATGAGGACCTGGAATCACTTAGCCCCTCCCAGTCCTCCCCTGCCTAGATAGGGATGTAATCACCTGCAATGTGGGTCTAATTGGCACGGGTGTCTTCCCATGCTCCCCCTAGGCACTTTTAGGCCGATGGGCAGAAATGCCCTCCGGAGAGTAGCTAGGTCTGATGCCAACAAGAAGGAGTGGGGAGAGATCCTGAGGTAGTAGGAATGAACTTGGGGGTCTGGGACACATGCAGGTAGGTCCTAGGATACTGGGGAGAGTAGAGCCAGTGCACCCCAATGCCAGCCCCCTCCTCTCCAAGCCAGAAACAGAATGTTCCTGGCAGGAAGGGGGATGGGGGGAGGGGTGGCCCTGGGGAGGGAGCCAGCCATTGGCAGGGCCTTTTCCTCATTCATCATTGCCCAGCCCTGGAAGGGGGGAAGGGAAAGAGGCTCAGGGAGAGAGGGCCAGGGACCCTTTGCTAAGTTTCTTGCCCCTCCTTCCCCCAGGTCTCTTAGGTGGGGGAGGGTTTGGAAGGGGAAGGGTGAGGTTGGAGACTGGGGGGTGGTGGTGCACTAGGTCCCAGCTGGGCATTCCCCCCAAAGAGGGCCTTGTTCCGTTTGTCTGGTGTCTGGGATCTCGCCTGTCTAATCTGGTTTACAGCAGAGACAAGCCCCCCCTCACTGCCTTTGAGAGCCATCTCTGAACTCACCCTCATTCTCAGAGCATTTACCCTATCTTTCTGGATGGTCCTAAGTGGAGCCAAGGGTGGGGCTGGTGGGGGGACAGTGGGGAGCTCACTGGATGGCCAGCCCTTTATCCCCACTCAGGTGGATCTAGGAGCCCTGAGACTTTTTCTTTCGCAAGGTAGGAATGGCCCCACACCCTTGAACTTGATCTCCTTGGTGTCTTTGCGTGTGTGTGTGTGTGTGTGTGTGTGTGTGTAAGTAATAGGGAGGCATTTGGGCTAAGTGCTTGGAGATCTTCAGATCAAAGTTGAGATAAGAGAACTCTTTCGAGGAGGCATTACTGTGTTTAACTATATGGCTAGTCATTCCCAGAGCCCCCAGGTGGTGGTGGTGAGGGGCATCTGAGTGTTAGATTGTTTGCGAGTGATGTTGGATTCACTGATCACTGTGCCTTGGAGAGGGGAGGGTGATACCACCAGAGGAAGCTGGTGTCCGGGAGGGACTTCTAAAGAACCTGGCTGTGGTGGAGAAGAGGCCTGCAGTTTTAGAATAATGATGACTTGTGGGAGTCATGCAGGAGGGGCTGTGAATGGCCCTGGGAAGGTGGGAGGAAATGCCCACATGGCTTCCTGGAGATTAAGGATGGTTTGGTGGGGAAGACGGGGGAAGAAACTGAGAAGCCTTGAGTCTCAAGGAATTCACCAGGAGGGACAGGTGTTGTAACAACCCAACTGGTGTCAGAACCTACAGTAGGATAGCCCAAGATTTGAACCCTTGCCAGCCCCCCAGAGGCCTCTGAGGGACAGCTGTCCCTGCCAAGTCCAGGGCTAGAAGGGGGACTGTTGTGTCTTCTGAACAGGCCCCAAGCAGTGACTTGTCTTGGGGGGAGGTAGGCAGGGGTCTGGGTCAGGTGACCGAGGCCCAGCAGCCACAAGCCTGAGAGCAGCCCCTGCTAATTGCCAAGGGGATAGGGAAACCAGAGCCCAGGACTCAGGGACCCCCTCTCATCCTGGAGTGGGGTTGGGGGATGTGGGGAGGGATGCCAGGGAAGCCAATTTTCCAGCCCACCCCCACCCCCCAAGGCTAGAAGAACAAAAGGTTTCTTCTCATTTGTTCATGTAGCAACAACGGCTGTTGCAAAGTTCTGGGGAGATGGGGTGGGCTGAGTCACCGCCCCCCTTCCCCTGCCTCCTCCAGGCTGGCTCAGTACCCAGGCACCACCTGGTGCCCCTGATGATGCACTGGGCTCTTCCCTCTCTCGTACTATCTCATCCCTTTCTCCCTTTTCCTCCTTCTGTTCCCTGGGCTATATGTATGTATGTATGTATGTATGTGGGGAAGATAAAAGCCAGATTCTTCTCCCTCTTCTTTTTTCCCCTCTGCCAGTCACCAGAGGTAGGAGGAAAGCTTGTGAGGCTCCCCCATCCCCAAACATATACCCAGGAGCTTTTGGAAGAAGGGGGAGGAAGGCAGAAGGTGCTTGGCCAGGGCAGTGCCCACCTCAGAAGCCTTTCTTTGCCAAAATATCAGATTTGGTTAATTTTGTGCTGCTTAGTGGCACTGCCCAGGGGGCTGTGTGGGCATGTTCCTGCCTGACACCTCAGAGATTGGGTAGGGGGCTCACAAAAGAGAGAAGGCAGAGAGCCAGAGGTGGGGGTGGTCAAGGAAGAATGCAGTTTTGTTCGGGCTCTGTCCGTTTCTACCTGGCAGCTACCACCTCTTCCCTCACTCCTGGACAGTTATGTAAGACTGGTTTTCTGAGATCATTTAACCTCCTTGTTTTATACATGGGGAACCCTAGGCCTAGAAAGGGCAAGGGACTTACTCAAGATCATACAGTGTGTCAGTGGCAGAGGCTAGGAATGGGTCCAGGGTCTTGTGATTCCAGGATATTTCTCCCAATACCACTCGGTGAACCTGTCCCTAAGAATGTATTAGGGTGGGGAGCTGCTAGCAGAGGAAAATAGGGGAGGATGCTTGAATCTTGGACCTCCAAAATGACCTGCTCTGGTCATTCAGAGCTGTCTGGGGGGAAGGGAGGGGACTGGTGTTCTTGGCTTTCTTCCAGGGTCCAAGCCCCCTGGACCACATGGCTCTTAGGATGTGTTGTGTCGTGGGGTGAGGCATGGGGCTGGTTCTAGGGCCCAATGGGGGCTGTGGGCAGTAAAAGGCTGACAGTGGGGCATGCCTGGGTCCCACCCACACTGGGCATACCCAGGCCAAGCCAGGTGGGAAGCCCCTCCTCGTAATGGACTGTTTGGGAGGCCGAGCATGAGTGATGGCTGGGCAAATTAGAGCTGCCAGGTTGGTAAACGGTGTGGACGTTCTTCCCGCTGCGTCTCCCTTCATATCCTCCATCAGGCCCTGGCAGAGCCTTCCTAGCCCACCCGACACGGGTCTGCGTTCTGCAGGCACTCCCATTCTCTCCAGCCCAGGTGCTCGGCAAGGGCTACCAACTTAGCAAGCCTCCTGGGGGCTGCATGGCGTGACGGTTTCTTTTCTGCCCTCACCTAGCACAAATGAACAGGAACCGGCCCTAGAGGACCTCACCTTCTTCCTTTGCGCACCTGTCCCTGGGTTTCTGTTTCCTTCCGAGGTCAAGCATCAATCCCCCTCATTTCCAGTTTGCTCCTGGGGCTTAAGAGGATGTGGCTTCTAATGGGCAGATCTTTGCAGGACTGCAGGCCTCTTCAGAGTTGCCTAGGAGACCCTGGCTGTGGGGCATAGGACAAGGCTGGTTGTTGTGGGGATAAGGAAGGGGCCGGCCCTGAGGACTCGTGGCTGCTGGCTATCAGGGGCCACCTGTGATATAGTATGTTAGAGCTCAGAGGGGCCTTTGAGAACGTGTCATGTGCCCCCCTTGTTGTACAGGACAGGTGCTGTCTACTTTTGCATCCTGTGTCCCTCACAGTGCCCAGTATAGAGAGGACGCTAAATGAAGGTTTATTGATTGATACAGAGAAGCAAATTGAGGCTCAGGAGGATTAGAAATGACTTAGCCAAGGTCACACAGGGAGACTAGACATTCTTCACCTCCTCTCTTTACTTAGGGGCTGAGGGAGCCTTGGGATCAGGCCCCAAAGTGGTCAGAGGGTGGGTAACTTTGTGTGTGTGTGTGTGTGTGTGTGTGTGTGTGTATGTGAGATAGTTTTTGCCTATAATAGTGTCTGACTGCCAGGTTTTGACTATCAGAGTGGGGGCCCCCACTAGGCCCGACAAACTTTGATTGGGGAACCTGACGTGGCTCCCTATTACCTTGGGAATAAAATACACTTTCCTCAGTTTGGCATTTTAAACCCTTCACAATCAGATGGCAGTCTGTCTGTCCAGGCTTATTTCCTGCCACTCCCTTTCAGCCCTTCTATATTCCAGTTTCACCGGCTTGCCTCAGTCCCCAAACTCATCATTTCAATACACGCTCCCCCCTTTTTGGTTTTTCACAGGTGTCTGTAGGGGACTCTTTCCTTCCTCATCTTTACCTCCTAGGCTCCCTGGCTTCATTCAGTGCTTAATTCATGCTACCTTCCACTGTAGTAAACATTTCCCCATCTCACCCTCCTCACTTTAAAAGGAAATATGTTTAACATGAACATATATGTAGAACCTATATCAGATTGCATGCCATCTTGGAGAGGGAGAAGGAGAGGAAGGGGGAGAAAATTGAAAACTCAAAAGCTTATGGAAGTGAATGTTGAAAACTAAAAATAATAAATTAAAATTTTTTTTAAAATGATGCAGATGAAACTCAAAATATTTATTTTATATTGCTATCTAATGTTTTTTTTTCTTTTTACATCACCATCATTTCCAAAAGAATCCTTCTCTCTTCCCCTCTCCAGGCAGCCATCCTTTGTAACAAAGAATACAAAAGAGATAAATTAGCCCAACAAAACTAATCTTCCTCTCAACCAAGTTGAGCCCCAACAATGTTCCACAAGAGCCCTCTAGCTCTTCAAAGAAGGGAGACCCTTTTAATTTGTAAATCTTCTCTTCCTGCCCACTAGAATGTATTCTCCTTGAGGGCAGGGGATGTTTTTTTCCTTTCATTTTTGTCTCCCCTACCCTTAGCGCAGTGCCTGATCAAGAGCAGAAGCTTAAATGCTTATTGGGTTGGCCTGGAGCCTCCCACAAGGGGGATAGAATCTCGGGGGACTCATCCCCCACAAGCCTGCCAGCATCGCCTTGACCACCGTTCACTGAGGCTCTGAAGTAGGGGACCAGGTTTGAGCACGCGAGGTGGGTGACCTGTGATTAGACCAGGGTGAAGAAGCATGGCCTCACCATCACCTCTTCTTAGACCTTTTTCTCTGCTGAAGAGCTCTGATTGCTATCACTGGCCCCCTGGCTGTTCCACGAACACGGGACAGACCCTCCATCCTTTGGCTCCAGTTCTGGGCATTCTCTCTGGCCGTCCCCCATGCCTGGAAAGCTTTCTGTCTTCATCTCTGCCTGCTGACCTTCCTGATTTCCTTGAAGTACCAACTAAAATCCAGTCCGCTCCAGAAAGCCTTCCCCAACCCCTCTTAATCCTAGCGCCTTCCTATTCTGTATGTAACCTGTCTATGCATTGATTTTACTTGTCTCCCCTGTTAGACTGTGCACTCTTTGAGGGCAGGGACTGGCTTTTGCCTTGATTTTTATCCCCAGTGCCTGGCACATAGTAGGCGTTTAATAAACGTTTGTTGAGTCAACACACCCCCACGCTGGGGCCATTCCACTCATTGTACCAAGCCTGTTGCCTCAGCAGAGATGTGCAAGAAGGAAACTTGGTTGACATTCTGTAAAAGCCTGCCTCCTCCAGGCTAGGACATTCCCTATCTCATCATAGTAGAAAGAATTCTGGGCTTGTCAAGAGACCTAGGGTTTTAGACCCAAGTCTTCCAGGAACGAGCTGTGTAAGCTTGGGAAATTCCAGTCTCCTCTGGCCTCAGTTTCCTCATCTGTAGAATGAGAGAGTTAGGCAAAGTGATCTTCAAGGTCTTTCTCATACCTCCAGTGCTCTAGGGTTTACAATTGTTCTCTCCCCACCCCATCACCCAGTAAATTTTGGTCATGCAATGAAATGTCCCCATTTTACAGAGGAGGAGACTGAGGATCAGAAGTGGGTAGGTGGATTCTTCTATTTCCCTTTGTAGTGTGAAGGGGGAAACTATACCTGGAGAGGCTTTGGGGAAGTGGTGGCCTTGGGAGGGAGGGAGTCAGGAAGGCCAGAGTAGATTTGGAGAGTATATGTGGATTGGAACCAATAGCAGAGAAAACTGGGAAGGGGAGGAAAAGAGGGAGGTGGGGAGTTGAAGAGATGGGGTATTCAGAGGTGGGCCTTTGGTGCCCAGGAGAGCAGAGTTCCCTGGAGGGCCTGACCAGGGCAAGGTCTCCAGTGCTGGAGGGCAAAGCCCTGCATTTTGATGGGAGGTTGTAGGGCTCGGGAGGGAACCTTCAGCCTCTGGGCCACATGTGGCCTTCTAGGTCCTTGGGTGTGACCTTTTGACCGAGTTCAAGTTTTACGGAACAAATCCTTTTATTAAGGGGGTTTGTTTTGTGAAGTTTGGGTTCAGTCAGAGGGCCACACTTGAGGACCTAGAGGGCCCCATGTGGCCTCCAGGCCGCAGGCTCCCAACCCCTGTTACGGGGGGGGGGGGGGGGGGGCGGGTAGCTTCATCTTAGCTGTTCTAAGGATTGAAAAGAAACTTAGAGACCTTAATGTTCCAATCCTTTTCATTCTACAGATGAAGAAACTGAGGTCCACACAGGCTCAGCAAGGCCCCAGGTAGCAGATGACAAAGCAGGGATTTGAAGCAGCTCCAAACACCCCAGTTCAGTGCTCTTCCCACCAGATGAACCTGGCTCCTGCTAAGGCCTGAGTGTGCACCCTAGGGTGCAGGACACTGAAGCAGACAGAGGGTGTGTTTGCCTGGCCTTCCTCACACCTCCCCGCCCAGGACGACGGGAGAGGGAGACTGTGGGGGCCGAGATCGATAGAGGGGACGGACATGGCCCCTGATAGGGCTCGAGCGCTTCCTGATATCAGGGAATCTTGTCCTCAGTGGGTAGTTTGGCTTCCCAAAGGCGCGAGACCTCTGACCTAGGCTGGCCCCCAGAGTCAGGCATACATACCTTGTTCTCACATCAGGGCCTGGAGGTGGCGTTTCACTACAAAGGAACTGTGGTGGGATTTTCACGTCATGCCCACAGGCTGGTGGGCCTCCCCAGTGGATACATGCAGCCCTAGTTTCCCTCCTGAGCTCTAGCCCTGCATTCCCAGGTACCTCTTGGACGTTTCTGAACAGATGTCTCACGGGCATCCCAAACTCCAGGTGCCCTCCCCAGAGCTCAGCGTCTGCCCCACCGGTGCTTCTTCCAAGCTTCCCTGTTTCTGTCCAGAACGCCGTCACCCTCCCAGTCCCCTGGGCCCTCAGCCCCTTGTCATCCTTGGCGCCTTGCTTTTGCTCACCCTGAAGAGCCGGACAATCTCTAGATCTCAGCACATCCCTCCCAAGCCTCTTTCGCATCTTTCTCCAGGTGGGGTGCTCATCACCTGAACCAATCCCTGATTAGCTTTCCTCTCTCAGGTCTCTCTACAATTCAACCCATTTTCAGATCAGTCATCAAAGTGATTTTCCTGAAGAATAGGTCTGCCCAGGTCACCTAATCCTTGCCCTTACCCCAGTAAACTCCAGTGGTTCCCTCTTATGTCTAGAATCACATTTAAATTACTCTTTTAAGCATTTGAAGCCCTTTGCAATCTGATCCTTTCATAAACTAGGCAGCTGGGTGGTGTAGTAGATGGAGTGCTGAGCTTGCAGTCAAGAAGACCTGAATTCAAATCTTGCCTCATACACTTACTAGCTATGTGACCCTGGGCAAGTCACTTAACCTTTGTTTGCCTCAGTTTCCTCAATTGTAAAATAGGGATATAAATAGCACCTACCTTTGATTTGCCTCAGTTTCCTCAACTGTAAAATGGAGATAATAATAGCACCCACCTCTTGGTTTGCCTCAGTTTCCTCAACTGTAAAATGGAGATAATAATAGTATCTACCTTTTGGTTTGCCTCAGTTTCCTCAATTGTAAAATGGAGATAATAATAGCACCTGCCTTTTGGTTTGCCTCAGTTTCCTCAGTTGTAAAATAGGGATATAAATAGCACCTACCTTTGGTTTGTCTCAGTTTCCTCATCTGTAAAATGGAGATAATAATAGCACCTACCTTTTGGTTTGCCTCAGTTTCCTCAGTGGAGATAATAATAACAGGACTGTTATGAGATAATATGTAAAATTCTCAGCTCGGTGCCTGCCACATTGTAGACACCATATAAAGGCTTATTCCCTCCCTCCCCTCTCTACGCTCTGTGGTCCAGCCATCTTGCCGCTCAGTTTCCCATCTGTGTGCCTTCGTATTGGCTGCCTCCCATGCCTGGAATGTTTTCCGTCCTCATTGCTGGGCTTTCTTCAGGACTCATTGCATGCACCACCATTACAGAAGGCCTTTCCCCCTCAAGTTACATTGTATCTGTCTTCTATCTTATCTCTACATATATCTGTACATGTTGGCTCTCTCTTTAGAGTGTAAGCTGCCTGAGGGCAGGGGCTTTTTCTGCTTTTTCTTTGTATCCTCAGCCTTAGAGCAGTGTCTGGCAAACAGCGAGTGCTTAATAAATCCTTGTCGATTGATCGCACCAAGGGCCCCAGCCATCCTCTATCCCTAGCAAGGCATCAGTGATAGAAAATGGGCTTATGCTATAGTGGGAGGGGTTGAGGCTAGAGGCCAGGAAGAGCTCACATAGGAGTATGGGGCCTGGGAACAGATCTGGGCTCGCCTATTTGCCCAGAGCCGAATTATGGGTAGGATTAGACCTAGGCCTTATCTGCCCCAGGCCTCACGATGCAGAAGCAGCATTTTGTTCTGGCAGTCTCCTGTTTAAGGAGGGAGGAGGGGGAATGCAGACTTGGGGGGCCAAGGGTGGGAATGGAGAAGCCTCTCCCTCTCCCCCCAAGACTGGGTTGACTGGCTGGCTGTGGGGGCTGCCTGATGAGCTGGGAACCTCCTGCGGCCCACAAGAAAAGGCATGGCTAATGAGAGCTTGCAGGGCTGATCAATTATCCATCATTGGCCCATGCCCTTCCTAACTCTGCTCCGGCTGCCTGCCTGCCCCCCATAGGAACACATGGGAGGGAGGAATGAATCTTCCTCAGGGCCCCAGACCTCCTCTGCCTGCTCAGTTTCTACTTGGTATCCCCCAGAAACCCTGGAGTGAGCCTGTGTGTGGAGAAGGATATATATGTCTGTAGACACCCGTGCACATATGCACATACATGTGTGAGTCGGGGAGGGAGACGGGGGTGGGGTGCGGGGAGGTTCTCCTGCACTCTTTTCTCGGTGGGGGGAAGGGAGATCCCGTCATAGTGCTATCTCCCCCATTCCTCCCTCCCTATGTCCCTCCCTTTCTCCTTTCCTTCTTCCCTCCTCTCCCTCCCCCCTTCTCTGTCTCTCTTTTCCTCTGCTGAGCCTGGAAGCCGCAGCCTGAATTTTGCAACCTGCTTAAAAATAATTGGGGGCAGTGGGGGGATTGGACGTCACTCATCAGCTATTTACCCAGTGCCTGGCTGCAAGCCTGGCACCTCGTGAGGGCTGGGCTGGGGCTGAAGAAGCTTAGGGCCCTGTCCCTGGAGTTGGGAGGGGGCAAGGGGCAAGTGCAGGCCCCACCCCCCCCAGCTGGTGACTGAGGCCTCTCAGCCCTCCCTCGATATGAAGTGCATTGTGTGAGGCAGCATGGATGTATGGGGACCCCAATCCTCCTCTCTTCCCCTAAGGAGGTTGAATGTCATGGGCTGAATCCCTGGAAGTGAGGATGGAGGTTCATAGAATCACCCACAGCCTCTCATCCAGGTTTCCTGTTGACCAAAGGCACACGTTGATGAGATGGCTGGCCTGGAAGGGTATTGTGTGTCCCTGGGGCTCAGTGGGGTTTGAGTTTGCCTTTCCACAGGACTGGAGATTGAATCTGGAGGTCAGACTGGATCTGAGGTTTCAGGATGGCCAGTCAGAGTCCAGGAGGTGGTACTGGGGAGTACGTCGGCGACTGGTTTAGGGCTATAGTATGTGAGATTAGGACTGGCTTTGGGTGCAGGGTGGGGTATATTCTGTGGGTAAAATGGCAAGAATAGGAATTCTCAGAGGTGGAAAGGACCTCTGAGTCTGCCCCCATCTAATGTAATGAATGGGTTTTGGGGTGATGATTTGTAGGACTTAGTATAACTTAGAGGCGGAGGTTCAGAGTGTGGGGGTTAGGATTGGGAATATCTAGGGGTGTGGCATTTTATATTCTAAATGGATTTGGGAGGATGTCTGAGCATTGAAATATAGCATGGGAGATTGGGGGCTTGGGTACAGTATGGGATTAAGAGGATGGCAGATAGCACAGGAGCTGTATTTGGGGGTTGGGAGGTAAGGATCCAGCCTGTGAGTTTTGGGGGAGACCTGTGACTTCCCTTTGACTCCCATGCTGGCCTAGTGGCTTTAGCTCTCTGATCAGCCTGAGCCAAACATGAAAGAAGTGGGCATCTCTGGCAGAAACTCTGGGGAGAAGAACAATTAGCCAGTACCTCAACCACCCTTCTGTTTACACTTCAATTTCCAAAGCTAATTGTCAGTTTGCTTAAGGTTGGTATCCTGCAGGGATCCAAGGTGTGAGCACATCTGCCTGCAATCTTTAGCCAAGCTGCAAATGGGAGGCTTGAGAAATCCAGACCTATTGAGTAGCCAAACACAGATTCATTTATTAATGAACGTGGCTTAAAGTTAAACCCCCTAGCCACAAGCTTATGTGCGTGCTGTGGGCAGAGTTGGGGCTTGCAAATCCAAATCATGATAGACCTTTACAGCTGGAAGAGACCTTAAAGGTCATTAAGTCCAACCCCCTTCATTTTACCGGGCCACGGGGAGGAGAAGTCACATGGCCAAGAAGCAGCAGGGCTGGTAAAAGCTAGGTCTCCTGGCCCCCGAGTTTCATGCTCTCTCTTTGGACCAAACTGCGACATTGCCTCTTATAATGATTTTCCTCGCTTTGAGCGGTGCCTTACAGGTGCACCTGTAAGATCCCATCATGGGGTGCAGGGGTGTGCTGAAACTGGCCCTGGCGGTCCATAGAGCTCACTGTTAATTTTCAGGGCTCTAACAATCCCAGTAGCCCTGGACGGCAGGTAGAGAGCCACAGCTTTGAAATAGGTGGCCCTTGAGAAGTGGTGGCTTCCCCCTACTTGGAGGTCTTCAGGTGGAGGCTGGATGACCACCAGTCTGGTATGTTAGGTGATTCTTTTCATGAAAGGATGGCTGCTGAGGTATCTTCCAGAAATTCCGTGCCTCTGACGCTTGGCCTTGGACAAATGGCTTAATCTCCTAGCTCCTTATTTACCTCATCTGTAAACCAAGAGGGTTGGATTTGATCTCTGAAGACCCTTTCAGCTTTGAATCTATAATCCAGAGAGCCTGTGATTAGCCTTGTTGCCCAGAGCCAGAACCTGAGGGCCAGATACAGGAAGGCACTCATCCTCAGTCACTGAGCCCGGATGTCAGTAGAAGGGTCACCTGGCCTCCCACTGAGTCCAGGTCTCCTATTTCGCAGCTGTGGGGCAGAGATAGGGGAGCCACCTTGGAAGTTTGTCATGGCCTCGGCCCTGGCCTGTCCTGGATTGACCAGAGGTGAGCTGAGTACTTTCTTTCCTCCTGGTTTCCTCTACCTTCTGAAACCACTGTTCACTCACACCCAGCTTGAACTTTTGTTCTTTTGGCATTTGCATGTGGGTGTGGGTACCAGTGCCAGAGTGTCTGTCTTAGATCATCAGCTCCTGCCCTCCCAGTGAGGCACCTGCTGTAATCAATCGACTGACAGTGCTTGAGTACCTACTATGCGAGGAACTGGGTTCTCAGTGCTTCAGGACTACAGAGGCATAGGATACGGTCCCTGGTCTTACAATCTGTTTGGGGAGAGAAGACTCACACGCATAAAGCAATTATGGAGTAGTGTAAGACAGTCTATAATTAAGTGGTAAATTGTGTGGTGCAGGCTACAAATGCTGTAGGAGTCATTTGGGGGTGGAAGGGGCAACCAGTGAAGGTTGGCGATGTCAGAAACAGCTTCCTGGGGGAGGAAGGACCTGTGTCAGGCCTGGAAGGATGGGGATTCTGGGATGGACAGAGGCTGTTTCTAAGCCAGAGGAGAATGGGGGCAGGGGAAATAGCAAGGCCTTGTGATTTTGTGGAAAAAATGCTGAATTTGGAGTGAGGAGAGATTTGGGTTTGAATTCTAATTTGTATGCCTCCTAGCAAATCAAAGCCTCCTTAGTTCCTTCATCTATAAAATGGGGACTCTACCCACCTTCTGGGTTACCGCGAATCTCTAATAAGATAATAAATATAATAGAAATATAATATCTAAAATTTATATGTGGTTTGCAAAGTGCTTTATATGGACTATTTCATTGAGATGAGTGGCTTTTATTACCCCCCATTTTACAGATGAGGAAACTGAGGCAGATGGAAGTTAAGTGATTTGTCCCAGGCTTGTGTAGTGTATAAGACTGGATTTGAATTCTCCTGCCTTCGGGCTCAGCAGTCTGCCTAGTGAACCCACTAGCCACCTGCAGCAAGTAACCGTTAGGAGTTCAATAGTAGGGGAAGGATTCTATTCTACCAACATTTCTTAAAGCCACAGGGCCACGTGCAGAGTGCTGTGCTCTCCTCGGGAGAGGTACCAGGTTAAAGAAGACATCATCCCTGCCTTCATGGTACTCACGGTATAATGGTGAAATGAGACCACAGCTGCGATGACTAGATGTTCTCTGATAAGGGGACCTGAAAGGTCCAAGCAGAGTGCCATGGGTGGGCCAGGGAAGAAGGATCAAAGGAAAAAGCTCCCCTGAGAAAGTGTCAATGGAGCGACCCTTCTAGGGATGGGGAGGGATTCTCTTGGCAAAGAGATGAAGGCTGACATCAAAGAAATTTAGGAATGGAAAAAGAAATGACGAGAGTGAGGGCTGATTAGTGGGCAGACCGTGTGCCGCCCGGCGTGGTCTCCTCTTAATGTGAAGACGAGTCAAGGAACCCTCTGTGGCAACCTTCTGAGAATCACATGGGATGGGCAGCGTATGTATATATAATCAGCATGGCTAGAGGCATGAGAGCACTAGTCCATCCAAGCTTGGAATCTGTTTTATTTACTTACCGGCTTATAGGTTGTTTTCTGCCACTAATAATAATAATGCTAGCGTTTATATAGCACTTATCATGTGCCAGGCATTGTGCTAAGTGCTTTATAAATATCTTCTTTGGTCCTCACAACAATCCAATCCAATAGACATTTATTAAGTGCCTACTGTGTACCAGGCACTGTGCTAAGTGCTTTGCAGATATCTTCTTTGGTTCTCACAACAATCCAATCCAATAGACATTTATTAAGTGCCTACTATGTACTGGGTACTATGCAAAGTGCTTTACAAATATCTTCTTTGGTCTCCACAACAATCCAATCCAACAGACATTTGTTAAGTGCCTACTGTGTACCACCACTGTGCTAAGTGATTTACAAATATCTTCTTTGGTCTCCATAACAATCCAATCCAATAAGCATTTCTTGAGTGCCTACTGTGTACTATGCATTGTACTAAGCTCTTTACAATTACTATCTCATTGGATCCTCTCAACAACCCTGGGAGGTAGGTACTATTATCCCCATTTTACAAATGAGGAAACTG
The DNA here is from genome assembly GCF_900497805.2 of Vombatus ursinus. Classification (NCBI taxonomy): domain Eukaryota; kingdom Metazoa; phylum Chordata; class Mammalia; order Diprotodontia; family Vombatidae; genus Vombatus; species Vombatus ursinus. The sequence continues at coordinate 8,494,714 of NW_020954553.1, forward strand.
AGATAAACAGAGGTTAAGTGACTTGGCTAGGATCACACAGCTAGTCAATATTTGAACTCAGGTCTTCTGACTCCTGATCTGGCACTCAATCCACCGTGCCATCTAACTATAAGCCCCTTGAGGACAAGAACCATTTTTTTTAAACTTTATATCTCCAGCTCCTAGAACTATGGCTGGCACATGGCAGGTCATAGGACCACAGATTTAGAACTAGAAAGAACCTTAGAGGTTGTTGAGTCTGGCTGGGTCTCCTCTCTGGGTCTCAGTTGCTGAATCTGTACGAGAGGGAAAATCATTGGCTCTTGGGGTCATAGAAAGGAAGCTGGAAGGGAGCTCTGAAGCCATTTGGTGTAGCCTTTTGATTCTGCAGAGGAAGAAACTGAGGACCGGGACGGTCAGGCCACTCTCCAACTCCCACATTTCACAGATGAGGAAAAAATGAAGGCAGAGGCTAATGATTTGCCTTCATTTAACACAGGGAGCAAAGGGGCAGAATCAGGATTTCAACTCAGATCCTGTGACTGCCTCCCTGGTAGTGGATGCTGTCTCTACAGCTCTTCAGGTTTTTATTAAACTGCTTTCCTCCCAGCAAGCCTGCGAGTTAGGCAGTGCAAGGATTATTACCCTTATAGACAGATAGAGAAAGTGAGAAAGTGAGGTTTGAGAGGGAAAGTGATTTACCTACAGTCATTCAGTTCTGAAGTACTAAAGCAAGGCAATTAATAAATGCTTGTTGATATAAATTGAAGGACTCTCGGCTCCACATACTCCAGGCAACCGCAGGAGCAAAGGCTTGTCTAGAATAGGGGTGGGGAACCTGACCTGCGGCCTCGAAGCCAGGCGTGACCCTCTAGGTCCTCCCGCACTTGAGGACCTAGAGGGTCACGCCTGGCTTCGAGGCCGCAGGTCCCACTCCTGGAATGTATGGCACATGATAAGGAGTAGTACTACTAATGTCGGTAGGAATTTCAACTTTATACAGAAAGCGATAAGGAGCCACTGAGGATTTTTGAGCAGAAGAGTGACTGCTTCAGTGCTTGAGAAAGATTATTTCAGCAGCTCGACAGATAAAACATTTAGAGAATGCTTCCTATGTGCTCAGCACCGTGCTGAGGCTGGGGATTCCAATAGAACAAACAAGACAGTTCCTGCCCTCAAGGGGCTTCCATTCTGATGGGGGATATACAGCGCATAAAGGGGAAGCGGAATGGGGGAAGGTGGAGAAATCCACAGAGTGGGTGTGTCTGAGGCTACCCCTGAAATGATGGCTTGGGCCAGGGACTCGCCAGTAGAGAGAGCAGGTTCCAGGGCGGAGGCGTCTCAAGGCGAGGAAGGCTGCTGCTGTGGAGTCGGGCTCTGGGACATTGATGCTGAAAGGGATGGATGGTTGGGGGTAGAGAGATAGAGCGGGGCTAGATGGGGATATGGGGGTGTGTGTGAGTGTGTTTGGGCATGTACGAGGGGGTGGGAGTAGGACAGGAGAAGTCCAGTGCTGGACATGATACTGACCCGCTGACCTCTGATCTCTTGCAGGGCAAGTGACATAGGATGACCCCGGCCTGTCCCCTCTTACTGTCTGCGATTCTGTCCCTGCGCCTCACTGCGGCCTTTGACCCTGCCCCCAGCGCCTGCTCGGCCTTGGCCTCGGGAGTCCTCTACGGGGCCTTCTCCCTTCAGGACCTCTTTCCCACCATCGCCTCAGGCTGCTCCTGGACCCTGGAGAACCCAGACCCCACCAAGTACTCTCTCTACTTGCGTTTCAACCGCCAGGACCAGGTGTGTGCCCACTTCTCGCCCAGGCTTCTGCCCTTGGATCACTACCTGGCCAACTTCACCTGCCTCCGCCAGGCGCCGGAGCAGGCGCCGGAGCCGGAGCCCGAGCAGGAGCAGGCAGCGGCAGCGGCAGCGGCGGCCCAGGCTGGACTGCGGCAAGAGGAGGAAGAGGTGGGGGGTGGCCTGGAGCTGTGCCAAGGCTCCAACCCCTATACCTTTCTTCATTTTGACAAGAATTTTGTGCAGCTCTGCCTGACGGCGGAGCCCTGGGAGGCGCCCCGCTTGCTGGCGCCCTCGGCCCTGGAGTTCCGCTTTGTGGAGGTGTTACTTATCAATAACAACAATTCAAGCCAGTTCACCTGTGGGGTGCTGTGCCGCTGGGGCCAGGAGTGCGGGCGGGCCGCAGGCCGGGCCTGTGGCATTTCCCAGCCAGGCTGCAGCTGCCAGGGGGAGGAGGCTGTGCCCCCGGCCCCCCCAGCCACTGCTCCTGCCCCTCCCCGCAGCCAGACCCTCTCTAATGCCCTGGTGCCAGGGAGCCCGCCAGGGGAGGCTGACCTCCACGCAGGCAGCAGCAATGACCTCTTCCCACCTGAGATAAGATATGGTGAGTTTGCTTCCAGCCCCTGGAGACAAGAGCTCCAGGGTCTGGCTGAGGGAGGGGGGCTGGTGTGTGTGCAAGCCTCTGGGTATACGGGCTCCTGGAGTCAGAAGGACCCTCCCCAGGGCCCTTCTGGCCCTACAGACTAGTTGGTAACCCTATTAACTCCTGCCTGGGAAAGGCTGGATCAAGAAAGATTGAGGCACAGAGAAGGGATTGGAGAGAAACTGAGACAGGTGGAGAGAAGTGTATGTGGTGGGGGGCTGGGACACAGAGAGAGGAGTGGGAGGGAGAGATTTGGGCTCAGAGAGAAGAGTCAGGGGAGACTAAGACAGGTAAAATGGAGACTAGGGTACATTCAGAGAAGAATGAGTAGACTAGGACATAGAGGAAAGAGGATGGGGGAGACCGAGGCAGAGAGAGAGGAGCAAGAGGACGTGGACATGAGGAGAAGGAGGGGGAGATGAGACTAGAGGGGTCAGGAAGAGATCTGGCCAGAGAAAAGGGAGACTAAGGCAGAGGGAGAGAAGGGAGGGCCGATGGATGGAGCCATAGAGAGGAGAGAAAGTAGGGGAGCCTGAAGCCTGGTTAGTGAAGGAGGAGGCTCCAGGACAGATATGGAGGAGAGGTGAGGCACAGAGATGGAAAAGGACTGAAGAGAAATGAAGGAAGTTAGGGACAGGGAGAGAGAGAGAGAGAGAAAGAGAAGGAGAGAGAGAAGAGGAGAGGAGAGGGAAAGAGAGAAGGAGAGGGAAGGAGAAGGAAAGAGGGAGAGGAAAGGGGAAGGAAAGAGAGAAGGGAAGAGAAGAGGGAAAGAGAGAGAAGAGGAGAGGGAAAGAGAGAGAGCGAGAGAGAGAGGGAGAGAGATTAGAGACACCGGCAGAGGAGAGGGCCCCCAGAGTTTGGAATGAGTCAGAATCCTGGGCGCTGGGTGGGCGCTCCTGGTGCCCTTTGGGGTGACTGAATGGAGCTGAGTCCAGGCCTCTCCCTTTTCATTCCTGCGTCCTCTGAGACACATGTCATCAGGACTGAAGTTCTGGACGGAGCAGGGCCATGGTCTGGGGCTTTGCTGACTGGCCCCAGCGTGTCTGGCCCCCAGAGCCTCCCTACTTCATGTCACCAGAGGTTGAGGCTGACTTTCATTTCTTCCAAGCTTTTCAAACTTCTCAGCTGGAACTGAGAACACCCCCCTCGGAAGGCGAGGGCCCAGGGCCTGGAGGAGTCAGTCCTACTGTGTCACCCCAGCCTCGCCCCGCCCTATGCACCTGTCTCTGGACTGACATCAGAGGCAATCTGACAGGAAGGAGGAGGGAGCCAGCTAAGCAAACCCACATATACATGACTCCCAAGGATTTCTGAGGGCCCATGGGAGCTGCCCAGGACCTCCCAAAGTCCAGAGCATCACTCCTATTCCCAAGCCCCGAGGAAAGCTCTGGGCCTGCTGTACACCCCTCAGGCAGAAGCCCTCATCTGAATGGGGACCCAGGCTTCCTGCTCCCCCAGTGCAGAGGGCTTGTAGCAGCAGCTACCTCTGGATTGCTGAGTCAGGGTTTTGCTGTGGGCACCCCCTCTCCTCCCCTCCCTTCCCTTTCTTTCTCCAGGCTTCTCTGCTTCTGTGAATTGTCCCCAGTTCCCGAGGCAGTCTTGACTAAGCCTTTTATGAGGGATCAGCAGGAAGTGAAGGGATGAGAGGTGCAATGATTGGTGTGCAGGGCATGTTTCTCTCTGTATCTCTGGCCAGACCAAGACCCTAGGTTTTCCCCCAAGCCTTTGTGTTCCGGTGCTCTCTCCTCCTCCCCTTCCAGGATTCCCAGGTCCAGGTGGGCTGGGTGCTGCCTTCTTTTATCTTCTCTGGCCCTTACCCTGATGGAGAGAACCTGAGAAGTGGGGGTCAGGAGACCTGGTTTCTAGCCCCCACTTCTGTTCATGTGACCTCCAGCAATTCCTGTCCCTTCCTGGGCTTGTTTCTTCCTCTGTAAAATAAAGAGGGGTTGTTCAAATGGCCTTTGTGGTCCCTTCCAAAGCCTAGGATCTGTACGAGCCTCATTTTCCTCTTCTGTCTATTGGGAGAAAATACCACCTCCAGCGCTCGAGATCATATATATAAGAATTATTTAAAAACATTATCTTGCATCTTAGGGGCAAAGAGATTGTTGTGATTACCACCTCCTCTGACCTAAGCACTGGGAGGGAGCTCCAGGGTCCAGAATAGAGGAAGTTTGGGGCCACCTTATTATTCTCAGATTGTGTGCCACCCAATCTCCCCATCCCCCAGGCCCATGAGGGCAGGGTCCCAGTGAAGCCTGGCCCTGCAGCTACTGATAAAGTCTTCCAGTCAAGTAACAGTCCCAGGTCCTCGAGGCCTGGGTTGTGGTGACTGGGCCAGCTCAGGGAGGCAGGGGTAATACTGAAAAGGTTTTAGATGCTTACTATGAGCAGGAAACCCAGGGCGGAGGGGCTGGGACCTCAGATTTAGGGCCTTCAAGAGGAAATTGAATTTCGTTTCTTTGTTGAACATAACCAAGGAGAGTAGGGCCGTATATCCAGTGATTTTATTATTCTCTCTGCTCTCCTCCAGGGCACATAGCAAGGCGGACGTGGCTTTGGGAAAGGAAGCATAGAGTTGGGTGGGAAGGTTGATGGGGAGGAAACCTCCCCTCAGTTTCCCTTCCACTTGAAGGGGAAGATATTCCTGTCTGGCTTTCCCCTCAGTCTGCGGAGCGGTCAGAGAGGGAGGCTCTGCCCACACAGGCGGGCACCATCCAGGCACTGTGCCATCCAGGGCACTGTGCCAGGGGATGGCGAGTTGTTGTGAAGCCGGAAGCAGGATTTGGTTCGTCACCCTGGTGACTTTGAGAGCCAGGAAACATTGGGGGCTGGGATAGGGTGGTCTGTTGAGGGAATGGAGCACCCTGGAAGGCCTGGCCCCCTCAGCTCCAGCAACAGAGAGCCAAAGATGATAGCAGTGGTGGCTTTGAGAGATATACACGTGGAGGGTACAGCTTGAGGACTAGGACCCCAGGCCAGGGCAGGAGACCCGATGCTCACAGAGTCTTTCGCCTGCCAGTCATCTCTGACAGTTAAAATCATGAGGCTGTATCTTGTGGCATGGTGGGGATAACCCTCCCTGCCCTTGGCATTACCCTATCCCTTGTCTGCTACAAATCATTCTTCATCCACATGGCATTTCTCGGAGGCTGTCGCCCATGAAGGCGAGCCTCCGGGGAGAAGTGCAGGTGGCTGTCATCACAAATGGGCACTGGGAGGATCTGGCTTCGCTCTCTTGATGGGAGAGGGGCCTGCAGGCAGCCTTGCACTCCAGGAGGGCACGCCGGTTGCTATAGTATACGGAGGCCCGTGGGTGCAGTGGGAGGCGGCCTTCCCTTCTGCTACCTCCTGCACTACCTAGGACCATCATTGGACAGATTAGTGCCAATTAGCAGGGATAGCAGGCGCTCGGCACGACACGCTTTGTTCTCCGTGGCAGGGAGTGTCTCTGGGGCCAGTGCCACTGCCAGGGTCTGGAGAGGACCGTGCCTACATGGCACTGCCATTTGTGCCAAACGTTTGGCCTCTCCCACACTGCTTCCCCCACCCCCTCTGTGCCAAGCCAGCTGGATGGCTGTATCGGCAGCAGGGAGATGGGCTGGCATTTTGCAGCGGACAGATTGTGATCAGGAATACGTGGGGATGGGAGAGAGAAGGCGGGTGGGGAGCGGAGAGGCAACTCCAATTTCCTACGCTTGGCCCAGGAGCTGGGAGGAAGCGGGAGGAGACAGAGACCCTGACCCTTTCCTCTAACCTCCAGCCCTCTGGTGTTCACCCTTTGTCATCTGTGGCTCTAAAGCTCTGGAGCAAGGCTTAAGGCCCTACCTGCTGAGAGAGGTGGAAGGGAGGGAGGAAGGAAGGAAGGAAGGAAGGAAAGAAGGAAGGAAAGAAGGAAGAAAGGAAGGAAGGAAAGAAGGAAGGAAGGAAGGAAGGAAGGAAAGAAGGAAGGAAGGAAGGAAGGAAGGGAGGGAGGGAGGAAAGAAAAAGGAGCTGGATTTTTTGGATCTCTGGAGATCAAGATGGTTGTGATGGGAGTCAGTGGCACATGGGAGACACTTTATTGTGATAGCTGAGTGTGTGTGTGTGTGTGTGTGTGTATGCGCGCACGCTGGACTTGCTTGGTACCAACTCTGCCATGGAGCCAGCTTCCTGGGAATGGCTCCATCTCCGGATGCTCTGCCAGTAGATGCCTGGTAAGGGCAGCTGTGAGTTTGGTCATAGGGATTATAGGAATTGGAGCTGGAAGAGGGACCTTAGGGATTAAATTCCTGCCCCCTCCCATGACACACCTCCCTTTTACAGAGAAGGAAACTGAGGCTCCAAGGGCAGAAGTGACTTCCTGACTTGTTCAGCTAGTAAGTCACAGGACTAGCCTGCAGGCTGAGGTTTTGTGAATTTAGTGGTTTTGCACTGTAACCCAGAGCCTGCCCCGTTAGCTAGGCACTGTTCATCGTGACTGTCCCTCCTGGCAGAGCTGTGGCATCTCCCAACCTGGTTGAGGGGGGACACGCCCGGTGTGTAGGCTGGGAGCCCTCTGGGTCCTGCTGGGCTTTCTGCAGCCACGCCAAATGAGGAGTGAGGGCCCTCACCCACAGCTGCCCTGCCAAGCACCGGAGGCTGCTGCTGAGCCAGTCTGGACCAGGGCAGGCAGGGACGTGGCCTTGAGCAGGATAGGCAGGAGGGAGGAGCAGGGAAGCCGGAGGGGAGGGAGGGGAGGCCTGGCAGGGAGAAGAGAAATGGGATGGAAAGCAGCCGTAGCAGGAGGAAAGGGGGGGCGGAGAACCGGAGGAGGTTGGGAGGGGAGTGGATAGGAAGCTGGTGGAGGAGAGGGGGGCAGGGGACAGAGCGGCATTGGCACCTGGGCCCTCCTCAGTGTCGAACCTGAGTTTGACAAGAGGGTCTGGGTGCCTGTTAATTTCACGCAAACTGCCTTTGATAGATCTCTTGTTATTTTTGGTGAGTTGAGCTATAAATTTGTACCATCTTGTTGCTGCAATCTGTTAAGTGGGGGGGGTGTGGGGCGAGGAAGGAACAGGAAGGAGTAGGGGGTGGAGGCAGCATCCTCTGCGGGCTTGGATGCTAGGGGGGGGGCAGTTGCTTGGGCCCGGGGACAGGCAGACGGGTGGGAAGGGGGAGCTGGGTCTGGCTGACAGGGGTAAGGTGCCCTAGGAGTGGCAGCAGGAGGCTGGCAGTCCCAGCTGGGGTCCCCATCACTTGGTAGGGGAGCAGATCCCATAGTTCTTGCTTTCCAACCTTTAGTTACTGGGGAATCGGCGTCTGGTGCCAGCTGCGAGGAACACGAGAAGGTGGCACGCTGGTGCCTGGGGCAGGAGAATGCTGCCTCTACCTCCTCATTCATAATTTGTGTTTTCCCTCCTCCCTTCCCTTCCCATGTTCCTTATTGCTATTACCAACTGCCTCTGTGATTTGTTTTCCTGGAGGCAGGCAGGGATGAGCTGCAGGACCCAGCCTGCCATGGAGGAAGGGAGATCCCCGTCAGGGCCACTTTCAGTCGAGAAGAGAAGGGAGGGCTTTGTGGAGAAGGATGAGAGGATTTGGACGGGCTGAAATGAGAAGGGAGAGCATTCTAGGAACAGCAGCAACAAAGGCATGGCGGTGGGGGAGTGTGGGCCAAATTTGGGGAACCGTGAGTCATTTAGTTTGGCTGGAGCAGCAGGGTACAGGAAATAGAGAGTAACAACTTTCCTACACCCGTCCTCCGAGATGGGTGTTGCAAATATTATTATTTCCATTTTATAAATGAGAACAGCAGCTTAGGTTAAGTGACTTGCCTACCCTCCAACATTGAGTAAATGTCAGAACTGGCATGCTAGGACAATGAGACTGTTCTCCCCTCTTCTCCCCTGGATATTAAACTTCTATTAATATAGCCTAAGATCATCTCTCTCTCTCTCTTTTTTTTTTTTAGCAGCTGCATCACACTGTTGGCCCACATTGAGCTGGTGGATCAGCTGAGACCTTTTTCATATGTCCTTGGATCAAGGTGTAGCTTCCCATTCTGTACTTGTGCAATTGATTTTTTGAACCTAAATGTAGTTACTTTACCTTTGCTTGTCGGCCCATCCCAGAATTTTTTGGGAGTTACTTCATTTGTCTTCTTGCCTGTTGGTGGAAGAGGGCCAGAAGCTTCTCTTCGTGGTTGTACCAGAGGACCTGTAAGTTTCTGTGAGATTCTTGTGTGTCTCTGGGAAAGTCACTTAACCCTGGGAGCCTCCAAAAAACAAGACAAAACAAACAAACAAACAAAAAGATTCTAAAAGAATTCCAGGGAAGAAATTCCCTGTTTAGTGTGTCCTATGTGTAGGGGAGGTGGGAAGGGGGACAAACATTTATTAAGCACCAACTATGTGCCAGGTACTGTACTAAATGCTTTATAAATGTTATCTCATTTAACAATAAGTATAATTAACTAACATTTACATAGTGCTGACTGTGTGTCAGGCACTATGCTAAGCGCTTTTAAAATATTATCTCATTTGATCATCACAACAACCCCGGGAGCAAAGTGCTGTTATGATCCCCATTTTACAATTGAGGAAACCTGAGGCAAACAGAGGTTAAGTGACTTGCCCTAGGTTGCACAGTTAGTAAGTGCATGAGGCTGGATTTGAACTCAGATCTTCCTGGTCAAGTGCTCTGCCTATGGAGCTCCCCAGGGGAGAACAGAACCTCATTCTCCCTTTCCAGGAACTCCCTTCTGGAATATATGGATAGAGGTATAGACCACAATTCAGGCGTGCGAGAGGCAACCTGTCTGACTGTGAAGTCAATGATAGCCAGAGCGTTGTGGCCATGACCTCTTCCATTCAGGGGTGTTGATTGACTACCCAGCAGTACTTCCTGATGATAATATTATAACATGTAGGTAATTAGCACTTTGAGATTCACAGTTTGCTTTCCTTACTGCAAGCCCGTGAGTTAAGTCATGCAGATACCATTTCTCCATTTTATAGATGAAAACCGTGACTCCAGAAGGTTTTTGGCGTAGGTCATACAGCTACTCAGTCTTTGTGCTGGGGCTCGAACCAGGTTTTCCTGAGTCCCACCGCCAATGCTCTTTCTCCTAGAGCACCAGGCAGCAGATACCCTACCATGGGGCTCATTGTCTAGAAGCTGAAATCTTACCTATCGCTGCCACCAGCTTTTTGACGTTGGGCAGACACCTTCCCCTCTCCGAACCCCTCTGCAAAATGGGGATAATAATCCTGGTCTGACGTTCCCAACAGAGATGTAAGGTTAACAACATGGAAAAGGTTTTGGAAAAGCCAACACTTTTGAGCTTGAGATCCTGGTGTGGGTTTGAGGCTTCGCTTATTTGGGTTATAGCTCCTCAGGGATTCCAGCTCTTCCCAGGGGTTGACCCAGAGACCTTTGTTTTTGACCGTTGGACTTTCACCTTTCCTTACTTTGTTAAAATTTTTTAAAATTATTTTTTTCAATTATCAAGCATTCATTTTTCCTTCTCATCTCCTTTTCCCCTTGAACAAAAGAAAGAAAACTCTCATAATTATGCATAGTAAAGCAAAGTAGATTCCAATACCGACCATATCCAAATATGTCCGTGTCACTTTTGACCTTGAGTCCATTACCTTGATGACAGCAAGTAGGGAACGTGCCTCAACCTTGGTCTTCTGAAATTGTGATTTGTCTTTGCGTTGATTAGAGTTCTCTTGCCTTTTTCTTTATGATGTTAGTGTTATTGTACAAATTATTCTCTTGATGCCACTCTGTATCAGTTCATACAGGTCTTCCTAGTTTTCTTGGAAACTCTCCATTTCATTATTTCTAATGGTGTACTCAGTAGCATTCCATTATATCCATATACCATGATTTGTTTCGCTATTCCCCAATAGATGGGCACCCTTGGCTTCCAGTTTTTTTTTTACTACTGCCATAAGAGCTGCTATAAACAATAGCATTGTCCTTTTGTGCATGTTTTTTTTTTTAATCTTTTTTTGATCTCTTTGGGATATAGGCCAAGCAGTAAGTAGTATCCCTAGGTCAAAGGGTATGTACAATTTAGTGCTTTTAGTTTAGTTTGGTGGGGGAGAATAGTTCCAAATTGAATAAAATGAAGTAAAATATTTATAAAGCACTTTACAAACCTTAAAGCACTACACAAATGCTATTATTGTCATTTTATTAGGTAATAAATTTATTAATATTAATTAACAATAAATAAATTAATTAATAAATTTCAGAATGCCTGGAAATTCAACACCAGCTCTACCAACAACGCATCAGTGTGCCTGTTTTCCTACAATTCCTCTACTAATTGTCATTTTTGTCATCTTTGTCAATCAAAGGTGAAAACTCAGAGTTGATTTAATTTACATTTCTTTAATTTTTAGTGATTTGACCCTTCCCTACTTTCTAAGGTGGCTCAGATCTCCTCCTGACTTGTCTTGATGCCACTCTGTATCAGTTCATACAGGTCTTCCTAGTTTTTTTTGGAAACTCTCCATTTCATTATTTCTAATGGTGTACTCAGTAGCATTCCGTTATATCCATATACCACATACCATATTATCCATATACCTTTCCCTTAAGACGTCTCAGGTCCTGAAGTTCAGAGACCTTCCTGGAGCCCGTCCCTGACTACCCAAGCCTCCCTTCTGCCGCTGATGCCATCATAAGGGAATCCCAAAGACCTCTTCCATTAGATTACTCTTTCTGTTCTCCCTACTATCTCTGCATGCTCCATACCAAAAGAATGCATTTTCTATGGTCTATTTACAAGGAGAAAAAAACCCATACATACTCAGAAAGAATGCATTTTAAAGGAACTAAATTCTATCAGTCCCAAACTATAGAATATACCCCTTGAAGGCAGGGAGTGTTTTCTGTATCTCTAGTGTGTGGCACATAGTGGGCACTTTTTGAGATGAATTTACTCATATCACCAATTTAATAAAGAATATGAAAGTCAGAAATAAAAACAAAACAAAAACAAATCTGTGAAATGAGGGGGGAGGTCCAGATGTTCTCCCATGTCCTTTCCTGCTCTGATATTCTGTGATTCCCTGGGAAAACCCCTTAAGGGCCCAGTGTTGCCCCTGCAGCCGTTCCCGCAGCACACTGCTTCTGGGGTCTCTGGGTCTCTTGGCTTAAGCAACAAGAATAAAAACCTTACGTCCCCCAAGGAAAGGCAGCTGGGTTAATAAAAAAAGATGGCTTTTCTGGGAAATTCAGAGCAAGATAAGGCACCAGCTTATGGCAGTTATGTTTGCAAATGTGGAGAGACATTCTCTCATTTACCCCTCTCTGATCCTGTCCCATTGGGATTAGAGGAAGACAGGATTTCCTTTCTCACTCAGGCCGGGAGAGCCACAGGGGATTTGGGCACCTCAGGAGCCGGGGCAGGGGTGGCAGAGAGCACAGACGGAAATGGGCCATCAGCTTAGCACATCACCAAAGAAGAAAACCTTCCAGAAAGGATCTGAAGGATCTAGGGTAGGACTTTAAGCCTCATTAAACTGGGTCAACTTCCCCCTGTTTTAGCTCCTCCTTGGAGCCGATCCAAGAGACCTTTGGCTTCAGAGCATTCAATTCTCCTGACTTTCTGGGCGTGCTGGGAGCCCCCTGAGCCCTCTTGGTCCCTGGGCTTGGAGCACTGCCACCCCTGATCCCTAATTAACTCCTCTCTTCTTTGGCCCCTACCATCCTCACCGGATACCTGAGTCTGGCCTTTGCCCTCACCGTCCCTTCTCTCTCCCATCTTTAGTCGTGAACAGCGACTAGAGCCGATTTTCTAGAATTTGTCTTTGAGGGCAACAAAAATATACTAATTCTGAAGTAAAACACCAAAGTGAGATCATTGGAAGTATAAATAAAAGTCTCAGGCTGGGTGCCACTTCATTTCTAGTCTAAGCCAGTCTATTGACTACAGAACTTTTTATGTGGCTTGATCCTGTAGGCTTAGTCCAGAAGGAAGGTAGGAAAGAAGGGAAGGAAGAAGAAAGGAAAGAAAGAAGGGAGGGAGGGGAGGGAGGAAAGAAAGAAGGGAGGGAAGGGAGGGAGGAAAGAAAGAAGGAAAGGGAGGGAAGAAGAAACAGGAAAGAAAAAAGGAAAGGAGGGAGGAAGAAGGGAAGGAAAGAAGGGAGGGAGAAAGGAAAGGAAAGGAGGGAGGGAAGAAGAAACAGGAAAGAAAAAAGGGAGGGAGGAAGGAAAAAGGGAAGGAAAGAAAAGGGAGGGAGGAAGAAAGGAAAGAAAAGGGGAAGGGAAGAAGGAAGGAAAGAAAGAAGGAAGGGAAGGAGGGAAGAAAAGAAGAAGGAAGAAAGGTAGATAGCAAGGTAGCATTTATAAAGGGCCTACTATGTGCCAAGGACTGTGCTAAGCCTTTTACAAATATTATCTCAGTTGATCCTCACAACAACCCAGGGAGGTGGATGCTATCATGATCCCCATTTACAGAAAGGGAAACTAAGGCAGAAGGCAGTTAAGTGACTTGCCCAGGGTCACACAGCAAGTGAGTGTCTGCAGCTCGATTTAAACTCGTGTCTTCCCAGCTCTAAGCCTGGTGCTCTATTTACTGTGCCACCAGCTGCCTGACCCGTTCTGATCCTTAAGGTCAAGTCCAAACCTTTGATGGACCTTGAACAAGAACGATGTTTCCCTTCAGACTGGGTCTGGCTCATGTACCTTTGAAGTCATCCCAGGCTCACACTCAGCCAGGCGAGGACATCACTTGATTGGGGAGCGGGCGTTGGCTTCTTCGTCCCCCCTTTAGTGTATCATCATCCGTCTGTTATCTCATCTGGTACCTCGCTCACGCAGCTCTCATGAGGTGGCAGAGTCTGCGCTTGGGACGTCCTGGCTCACTGAATTGGCGAGCTGGAAAGATCAATAAATCAACTATTTATCAAGCCCCTACTGAGTGTCAGATTCTGGTCCAGACACTGGGAATGCAAAGACAAGAGTGAGATAGTCCTGGCCCCGGAGGAGCTTCCATTCTCCTTCTTCCTCTTCCTCCTCCTCCTCACAGCAGTAGTAGCTGGTATTACATAGTGCCTACTATGTTCTAGGCACTCTGCTAAGCACGTTTTACAAATATTTCATCTGACCCTCGCAACAGCTCTACGAGGTAGTTGCTATTATGATTCCTATTTCACAGTTTAAGAAACTGAGGCAGACAATGATTAAGTGACTTGCCCAGGGTTAAACCCCAATAGCTAGTAGGTGTCTGTGGTGGGATTTGAACCCAGACCTTCCTGACTCCAGGACCGGGGCTCTGTTCACTATGGTGCCACCTGACTTCCTCTATCCTATCACGTACCTATATAGGTATGTACAAAAGATAGACAAAAGGTATAGCCTGAGCTGAATCTTCCATTCAATTTTCCTCAGTCTAGATCTAGGCGGCACCTTGGAGGCCCTTTGGTACCCCTTCCTGCATTTTGCAAACGAGGAAGGGGAGGCCAGAGAAGCCAAGTGCCCCTGCCTGGGCAGGAAGTGTCAGATAAGCATTTATCTGAAAGTGGGTCCGGTGCTCTTTCCCTCGGACCACACCGTCTCCCATTGTTCCAAGGCTGCCCTCCGGGGCCAAGAGTAAGCATTGAGTCCTCTTCCATAGACACTTGAAGACATCAATTATGGAAAGATTGATGGCTTTGGAGTCAGAGGACCCCGATGAAGATTCTCTATCTGCTAGTCACCTGTGTGACTGTAAAGAAGCAACTTCTCCTTTCTGGGCCGTATTTACCTCATCTATAAAACAAGAACGTTCGATAAGATGACTTCTGAGATCTTAATATCTCCACTGTGTCTTCTCTCCTCCAGCCTAAACATGCCCAGGTCATTCATTTGGTCTTCAAGCACCCTGAGGCCAGGGACCATGTTTTTGCCTTTCTTTGTATCCACAGTCCCTGGCATACAGTAGGGGCTTAATAATTGCTTGTTGATTGAGGGATCCGTCCACTCACCTTCCTGATCTCATGCTCCAGTTTGTCAATTTCCTTCCAAAAATGTGGCACCCTGAACTGAACTCCAGATGTGTGGCCTGATGAGGCCAGAGGACAGTGGATTATTATGATAGGAATTATCTGATCGGTCTCCCTGTCTCAAGCCCTCCACACTGCCATCCATCTCTACTCAGCTGTCAAAATCATCTTCCTAAAGTACAGGTCTGACCCCATCACTCTCCTATTCAATCAATCAGTAACCATTTATTAATTATGGATTACTAATCATTTATTACTTATTAACTATCATTTATTATTATTATTCAATCAATTCCAGTGGCAAGCTTAAATATCAAATCCTCTGTTTGACTTTTAAAGCTCTTCCTAATAACCTGCCCTTCTTCTTGCCTTTCCAGTCTTTTTCCACCTTACTCCCACTTTTGTATTCTGTGGTCCAGGGACCCGGACCTCCTTGCTCTTCCTCAAACCCAACACTCCATCTCCCCACTCCAGGCATTGTCTCTGGCTCTCTCCTCCATGCCTGAAACTCTCTCCCATCTCGTCTCTTCCTTGACTTCCTCCAAGTTCTAACTGAAATCCCACCTTCTGTAAGAAGCCTTTCCCAGTCCTCCTTAATCTTACAGCCTTAATCTCCAGTTTATCCTGCTTATCTCATATTTGTATACAGTTGGGGCAGTGGATAGAGTATAGGGCTTGGAGTCAGGACCACTCATATCTTTATGAGTTCAAATCCAGCCTCAGACACTTCCTAGCTGTGTGACCCTGGGCTTGTCACTTCACACTGTTTGCCTCAGTTTCCTCATCTGTAAAATGAGCTGGAGAAGGAAATGGCAAACGACTCCAGTGTCTTTGCCAAGAAAACCCCAAATGGGGTCACGAAGAGTCAGATACAACTGAAAAACAGCTGAACAACAACATAGTTATTTGCACGTTGTCTCCTTCATTACACCGAGTTCCTTGAGAGTGGGGACTGGGGTTTTTTTTTTTGCCTTCCTTTGTATCCCCAGCACTTAGCACAGTGCTTAGCACATAGCAGGCATTAATAGAGGCTTGATGACTCGACAATGGGATCCTTACCTTCCTTGATGTTGACTTATGCCTGTGGAAACAGCCCAAGGTCACACTTACATCTCTGGCTGCTGCTTCGCTGTTGACTCACACCAAGTTTACCACGTGGCAGGACCTTGCAGGAGGGCCTGGGAAATGGGTATCTAGGCAGGTTTGGTAAGTGGGGGAGCTCTCCTGCTATTGCATTGGGCAGATTATTTCATCACACTCTGAGTAGGCTTGTCCCCTGTTATAGCTGTAAATTATAACTTTATTCTTCTCTTGTAAATTAAGTCCTTCCTATGCAGGCACTCTGTTAGGTTGGGAGGAGGAAAAGAAGGAGGAAGAAGAAAGGGGTATGGAAAGGGAAGACGCAGCTTGAGGTTCAGGATTAGGGATGAGAGGATGAGAGGTGTTTTGGTGGCATATGGCTCAGAAAGTTTGTCCTGGGGATGGTTACAGATCTAGGAAACAGGCTGGTCCAGCTAGGTTCTGAAAGCCCAGGGAGACTGAGTCATCATAGTTCTGTACTCTGGCTTCATGTACCCAAAGGACTGATAGGCTGAATGACCAGGAGCCTCTGTGAAAACCAGTGTTCCAGGCAGGGGATGACTGTGCAGGGGGAGCCCCTGGGGTGGCCCATTTCACCTGCTGAAGGAATAGAAGGGGTAGTGGTGAGCCCAGGGACAGGCCAGAGTCCCCGGCGCATGGCAGCAATAGTTTCTGAGCTATGGAACTTCAGAATTCCCCAGCAGGTCTTCCCATGGGCATTCTTAGTGGGCCATATGGGCTCTGGGCCATCCTTAAGGGGTGTCAGGGCTAAAGCATTCCATTGAAGGTTCAGGATATCAGAGCCACCCCTTAGAGATATCCCTGGCAGGAATAGGGGTGCCCCTAGAGGGAGAATGTAAGGTCCCATGATTTTCCCTGGGATTTTTGAGAGATTGTCTGTAGGGGATGCAGGATCCTGGGGCCATCCATAGGAGGCCTGGAGGGCCTAGAGTTGATACTAGAGTGTTACAGGGGTGGAGGGTTATCCCAGGATGTTAATGGGGTTAAGCTGATTTAGGGGAGGAGAGGCTGTCAGATCAAACTGTGTCTTTCTCATCTCCTCCCAAATGTGTTTATCCTGTTGATTTCAGCCTTCAAAGGGAAAGAATATGGGGTAGCCTGGGTGCCAACAGACAAGGGCTTCTCTTCCTGTCCCTTGCTTGGCTGGGCAGATAATGGGCTGACAGCATGAACCTCGCCCAGCATTGTGACACCCACCAGCAGACCCCCAGTGACCTCTCATTGCTACCCTTCTTGTATTATCACTTCCCTCACCCCCCACTCCCGTATATAGAATGGGGAGCTTTCGGAAAGCTGCGTGTGCACCTCTGTTCAGATGCTCACTCCTTGAGGCCAGGAATGGTTTTTGCCTTTCTTTATATCCTCAGCTCTTAGAACAGTGCCTGGCCCATAGTAGGCACTTAGTGGCTTGTTATTTATCAAGATACACCATGACTGTCTATCCCTACGTCTTAACATGATATCTTACACATAGTAGGAATTTACTGTATGTAAAAAGAATGATTGAATGAGCTCAGCCAGAGATCGCTGGCCTTCTCCATCACATACAGGTCTCATTGAGAAGGCAATACAGGCCAGGGAACAGCTTGGCCTACTGTTTTGGGGTGGGTAGAGTTGTTGTTGTTCAGTTGTGTCCAACTCTCCATGACCCCATTTGGGGTTTTCTTGGCAGAGATACTGGAGCAGTTTGCCGTTTCCTTCTCCAGCTCATTGTACAGATGAAGAAACTGAGGCAGACAGGGTTAAGTGACTTGCCCAAGGTCACACTGCTAATTAGTGTCTGAGGCTGGATTTGAACTCAGGTCTTCCTGACTCCAGGCCCAGCTCTTGTTGCTGTGGGTGGAGTAACACGAGTCTGCTAAGGAGAGAAAGCAGAATGATTCTACTCACATTTTGTTTCTGTTTTCCCAACAAGGAGAACAGCTTTCAGATGGAAAAGGGAAGAACAAACATTATCCAGAAGGAATTGCAGCCTAAGATAGGTGATGAGATAGGAAGGGAACATTTAACTCTTCTAAATGAGTTCGCGCCTCCAGACCTAGACAAATTATGTCCCAGCGTGCTGAAGGAATTCGCTGATGTGATCTCACACCCACTATCTGTAATCTCAAGGAAGCTGTGGAGAACGGGAAGGGTGGCAGAAGACTGGAGACGGGTAAATGTCGTCGTCTTCTTCCTCAAATAAGGGAGAAAAGGTGGCATTCCAGAAAACAGAGCCAAGCAAACTTGATCCTTGGCAAAAATATGAGATCCAATTCTCAGATAGGTGGCTATGGACATTGGGAAGAGAATATGGTGATCTTTACAAACTTATGTTGATTGACTAAGGACAAATCATGTCCAGATACCCTGATTTATTTGGGGAGATGGGGATAATAGGTTGGCCCTTCAGGGAAATGCGCAGTATATCTTGACTGCATTAAGAATTTGACAAAGTCTCCCATAATGTGAATGATGATACTGTTTAGGTAGATTGTCAGCTGGCTGCATAATCGTGCCCAAAGAGTAGGAGTCAGTAGCTTCAGAAAAGCAGTGTGATTTATTATAATCTTAGTATGAGATCCCTGGGCTCTGAAACTCCAGAAATCAAAAGAACTGGACCCTCTTCATATTTTTTTTTATCTGTAAAATAGGTATAATAACCCCTGCCCTGCCTCTCTCACAAAGCTGTCGTCAGTCAGTCAACTAACATTTATTAAATGCTTCCTATGTGCCACGCATTGTGCTAAGCACTGAAGATACAAAGAAAGAAAAATGAGAGGCTCTGCCCTCAAGGAGCTTACAATCTAATGGGAGAGACAACATGCAAAAGACTATGTACAAACTAGATATAGACAGGATAAACTGGGAATAATCTCAGAGGGGAGAGGGATTAGGGCAGACTTCTTGTAGAAGACAGGACTTTAGTTGAGACTTACAGGAAGCCTGGAAGCAGAGATGAGGAGGAATGGCATTCCAGGTGTGGGGGAGAACCCACGACAACACTCAGAGTGGAGAGATGGGATATTGTGGGTGAGGAAAAGCAAGGAAGCCCCTGTCACCATCCCCCAGAGTGCACCGAGGGCAGTAAGGTGTAAGAGGAAAGCCAAACTGAGGATTTTCTGTTTGACCCTGGAGGTGAGAAAAAGCCACTGGAGTTTATCGACTGTGGGGATGATGGGGTCAGACCTGCTTTTTAAGATCAATTTGAAAGCCAAATGGAGGTGGATTGCAGCAGGGAGAGACTGAGGCAGGCAGAGCCACCAGTAGGCTAGCGAGATAGTCTAGTTCTGAGGGGATGAGGGCCTGCCCTGGGATGGCAGCAGTATCAGAGGAGAGAAGGGGGCGTAGATGAGAGATGTTACCAAGGCCTTGACAATTGATTGGATATGGGGGAGGATAGGAGTCAAGGATGACGCCTCAGTGGAGCCCGGATGACTAGGAGAATGGCGGTCCCTATACAGTAATAAGGAAGTTAGCAAGAGAGGAGGGCTTTGGGGGAAAGAGAATGCCTTCATCTTTGGATATGTTGAGCTTAAGATGCAGATGTCCAAGAAGCAACTGGAGATGTGTGAGACTGGAGGTCCGAAGAAAGGTTAGCGCTGGATCTGTAGGTTGAGAGTCATCTACGTAAAGATAATCGAACCCATGGGAACTGGTGAGATCACCAAATGAAATCATAGAGATGGAGAAGAGAAGAGGACCCAGGACGGGGCCTTGAGGGACATCCACCGTTAGCAAGCATGACCTGGAAGAATACACAGCAAAGGAAACAGAGAAGGAGCAGACAGCAGGAGAACCAGGAGGAGCAGTGTCACAAAAACCTAGAGAGAAGGGGGTCTGGAGTAGAAAAGGTGATGGACAGTGTCAGAGGCTGCAGAAGGGTGGAGGAGGAGGAGGGTTGAGAAGAAGCCATTAGATTGGGCAATTAAGAGAGCGATTTCAGTGAAATGATGAGCTTGCAAGCCAGACCACAAAGAGTTAAAAGCAAGGTGCCTTCTGGAGGAGTTTAGCCTCAAAAGAACCATGGCAAAGATAGAATGTAATCCAGTAGCTAACAGGGATGGACAGAGCAAGTGAGGGATGGGAGAGATATGGGTATGTTTCAGGAGTCAGGAAACATTGGTGAGAGAGCAGGGATGACAGAGGGGACAGCCAGCTGGAGAAGAGGGGCTGCAATGGGATCACACAGAGAGGGATTTGCTTTGGTAAGGAGAAGGCCCACCTCTTCATGTGAGGCAGAGATGAAGGAGGAAACGGTGGCAGGAAGCATCTGAGTGATATGAGAATGGCAGGGGGAGAAGAGAGAGCTCTCAGCAAATGGCCTCGATTTTTTTTTTCTGTCAAATATGAGGCAAGGTTCTCAGCCGAGAGGGTGGGGGGAAGAGGAGCCATGGGAGGTTTGGGGAGGGATGAAAAGGTTTGGAAGAGCCGCTGTGGAGAGTGGGAGAGTGAGTTAATTAGGGAGGTGTAGAAGGATCGCCTGAGGGCCCAGCTGAGGTTATGTAACATAAATTTGTAGTGGACCCAATCAGCTTGATTTCATGATTTTCCCCATCTTAATTCAGCAGCCTGTAAGCAGGAGCAAAGGGAGCGGATGGTGGGAGTGAGCCAAGGCTGAGGTTTGGAAGGGTATAGGAACCAGGGACTCAGTAGGATGGTGTAGATAGAGTTGAACTGGCTCACCAGAGGTCAAGATGGCGAAAGGAGCAGAGTGCAGGAGTGATGACCTGGGAGGGCATGAGGGCATGGAAGGATGAAGGGTGAGGGGCTGCCGGGCAGAGGGAGAGGCAGAAGGAAGACAGATTGTGATCAGACAGTGAAATGTCAGAGTTCATTCATACTTGTGGGTGGCTGGAAGAACAAGGGAATGACCACCTCTACATGTAGCTGTGGTGGGGTAGAGGAGGAGGTTATGGGGAATGAGTTAGCTGAGGAATTGACACGTTAGGACGTTGGAGCTGTAGGTGGCCAGGGAGGGTGTCTCGAACGTTTGGAGCTTTGTGAGAATCAGATACGATGGTTGGTGGTGATGGTGCCAGTCTGGAGGGGAGGTGTCCCTCATGAGGTGCCACAGGGCTCAGCCCTTGAGTTCAAAAGGCTGGAGAAAAGAAAGACTTTGGGGGCAAGGAGAAGGCAGGACAGGAAAGGCTTCTTCAGATATTCAAAGGGCTGTCATGTGAAAAAGAGAGGTCTTGGTCTGCCTGTTCTCTGCCCAGAGGGCAGAGGGGAAGGAGGTTCAGAATTCAGCTTGGTATAAGAAGAAACTTTGTAATTGATGGAACTGGCCAAAAGTGGAATAGGCCGCTTCAGGGAGTAGTGAGTTTCCCATTATTGGAGGTTGTCAGAGAAGAATAAGCAAGCATTTTCAGGCTTGTCTTTCTCTAATCCAGGTGTTCTTAACCTTTTTCATGTACTGGGCCCCTTTGGCAGTCTTGAAAAGTCTATGGATCTCTTCCCAGAATAATGGTTTTAAGTGCAAAAAAAAAAAACAAAAACAAAAACAAAAAAAACCCAAACCACAACACATAGGACTACAAAGTAAACCAATTATTATTTTAGTTAACAGAATTTTGAACAAAAACAAATTCCTGGATCTCAAGGAACCGTATTCTAATCCATCCTCTGCACAGCTGCCAAACTGATATTCCTAAAGCATGAGTCTGACCATGTCACTCCCTATCTCAAGAAGCTTCAGTGGCTCCCAATTGCCTTTATGTTAAGGCCTCTCTTTAGTATTTAAGACCTTTATAATCTGGCACTAGCCTATCTTTCTGGACTTATTCACATTATTCTCCCTTACTCATTCCATATTCAAGTGTAACTAACCTATTTGCTGTTCTCTTTATATAAGACTATACCTCCCACTTCCATGCCTTTTTAGGCTGTCCTCCTTGCCTGGAACACTAGCATCTTTCCAGTTACCTGTGTTCACAATCTTGGTGTCATCTTCAGATACTTATTCTCTCTCATATTTATTTTTAAAATAAAATTTTTTTTATTAGCCTGTCCCCCCCACCCCCCACCCCCCGTTGAACAAATCTTAAAAAACAATCCTTCGGGGCTTATCTACATATTGTGGCAAAACAAATCCACATTAGCAGTGTTTGAAAAATTATGTCCTTTTCTGTATGTTAAGTTTATCAGGAGGTAAGTGGTATGTTTCTTATTTGTTCTTTTGGACTCCTGGTTTTATTATCGCGTTGATCAGAATTCTAATGTCTTTCAAAGTTGTTTTTCTTTACAATACCGTTATCATTGCATGAAATGCTCTCCTGGTTCTGCTCACTTCACTCTGCATCAGTTCGTAAAAGTCTTACTAGTTTCTTCTGAAATTGACCATATCATTTCTTATGGCCCAGAGATACTCTGCCATGATCTGTAGAGTAAAAGGGTGTACACAGAGAGTTGGGTACTTTTCTGGCCACGGCGCCTCATTTTTACTCGCCCTGCGCAGCCAATCTGTCCTTCACATGTCTCTTATTACCTCTCCCATTCTCTTCATTCACACAACCATCGCCCTTGGTCCACGTCACTTTTTTCTCCTGGTCTTTGCAATTGTCTCCTATTAGTCCAATCCGTCCCCCATGTAGTGGCCAAAATGATTTTCCTGTGTCACATGAAAGTAATCAAAGAAAGAGGAAAAGGGTCTAAATATACACAAATATTTATAAAACTCTTTTGTGGTAGCCAAGAAAGGGAGACTAAGAGGGTGTCCTATTGGGGAGTACCAAAAACAAATTACGGTATATGATTGTGGCAGAATGTTTTTATGCCATAAGAAATGATGAAAATTTTGTCAGGTACAGGTTGTGCTGATAAATGTTTTACAACTAGCTCTTGGGGAGGGGGAAGGGAATGTGTGCGTGACACACTTAAAATTTTTTTTAATTTTAAATTTTTTAGCTTTTATTTAGTATTTTATTTTCCCCCAGTTACATGTAAAGTCTATTTTTAACATTTATTTTTAAAACTTTGAGTTCCAAATTCTTCCCCCTCCTTCCTCCCAACCCCCCCCCCCCACTGAGAAGGCCAGCAATTCAATATAGGTTATACACGTGTAACAGGACTCACTTTTAAATTTAGTCTGCATTAACCTTTTTTCCATCACTTTCTTAAGTCTAGAAAACCAACAAAACAACAAATCAAGCCCTGATTTGTAGAGGCTGCCTATTCCTGAGGTATAAAGAAATACTTACTCTGACTCTTTTTTGAGTGAGTCAGTCAGGGTTAAGTGACTTGCCTAGAGTCACACAGCTGGTAAGTGTCAAGTGTCTGAGGCCAGATTTGAACTCAGGTCCTCCTGACTCCAGGGCCAATGCTCCATCCACTGCACCACCTTGCTTCGCCTTTCACCCTGAAATTTAATAATGGCCCTCCTCAGCAGGTCAGAGTTGGCTCCAGTATACTCCTACACAGGTCTCCTTACTCAATAAACCCAGTGGCTTCCTGTTACCTCTAGGACCCGATGTAAACTCTCCTGGGGCATATTTAAAGCCTTTCACAACCTGGTTCCAACCTAACTTTCCAGTCTAGGACTTCCACACAATCCAAACAAATTAGTCTTCCTGTTCCTCATGTGGGACATTCTTCCAAATTGCCTAATGGTTATTTAATATCTACTTCATATCCGTAATGCTTTCTCCTTGATAAAATGTAAACTCCTCAGGCATAAAGATGGTTCCGTTTATTGTATTCATACCCTCAGTGCCTAGCACAGCACATAGTAGGTGCCCAATCATTGAAGCAATCAGCATTTATTAAGCACCTACAAAGAAGTATTTGCTTGTTGCTTGGTTGCTTGGAATGGACCCTCTCTTCCCCTCTCCCTCCTGGAATTCTGAGACTCCTTCCGGGCTCCCTCAGGTGCTGCCTTCTAAAAGAAGCCTTCCTGATCTCAGCCCCCTCCTTGCTGCCTCAAATTATTTTTTATTTACTTGGCATATGGTTTGTAGAGAAAGTGTGCATAAGCAGAGGCAGTGTAGTGTAAGGGATGATAGACCATCAGGCCTTAAAGCTAGGAGGGGAGATTCAAATCCAGCCTTTTACACATATTGGCTCTGTGACCCCAGATAAATCAGTGAGTCCGCCAGGAAGCTTTCTAAGACAGTATAGTCCATGGTCCCCTGGGAAATTCCCAAGACCCTTGAAAGGGGTCTACGAGGTAAAAACGTGTCATTCTATTATTTATTTATTTTTATATACTATACTATTATTACAATACATTATATTATATTATTATTTTCATAATTATATTAAGATGTTACTCCCTCATTTCCAACTATTTATCTGTGTGAGAGTGGATTTTCTTCAAATATTTCAAATCTAAAACAATGTTATCTCAATAGATGGAATGCAGAAGTAGATAAGAGAATACAGCTGTCTTCTCTTAAGCTAATATTAAAGAGATTTGCAAAAATATGTAAAACAACACCACTCTTCTCACTAATTTTGTTTTTTCATAAAATATGTTATTTATGTTTACATATGATAGGTTAATTATTATTATTATAAATACATAGTTTAAAATTTTACTGGTTCAAATTTCAAGTGCACTAATTATTGACAGATATAGCTCACAGAAACAAAAGCTCTCTAGAGTTCCATTTTTAAGAGTATGAAGGGGTCCTGAGACCAGAAAGTTTGAGAACCGCTGTTCTAAGACTATAAAAAGGCTGCAAAGAAAGTGTGGATGCCTGTATTAGTGAGGGTGTTTCCTTACCTGGGAGTTTCCTATGCCAGTCGAATCACAGATTCAGTCTGTTTTGTTTTGTATCTGTTTACCTGTGTTCATGTGGCTTCCCCAACCCTGGGAGTCTGCAAGCTCCTTGAGGGCAGGGACTGTTTTGGCTTTTGAAGAGCACAGTGCCTCATATATAGGATACTTAATTCACATGTATGTGCGTGTTCAGTCATTTTTTTCAGTCACGTCTGACACTTCGTGACCCCATTTGGGGTTTTCTTGGCAAAGATCCTGTAGTGGTTTGCTATTTCCTTCTCCAGCTCATTTTACAGATGAGGAAACTGAGGCAAACAGGGTTAAGTGACTTGGCCAGGATCACACAGCTAGTAAGTGTCTGAGGCTGGATTTGAACTTATCAAGATGAGTCTTTCCTGACTCCAGGCCCGAAGTTCTCTCCACTGTGCCACCCAGCTGCTCAATTCACATATGAGTTGGACTTTATGTCCTTTGAGGACTCTTTCAGATCTGGGATATTGGGATTCCGAGATGCTGTGCTTAATTCTGTGGTTCTGCCTCTGAGCAACTCTAGAGACTCAGAAAAAATGGGGTGGAGAATGTGGGAGAAATCCAGGAAGGTGTCCTGTAGGAGGTAGTACTTGTTTGAAAAATAGAAAAGGGACAGCTAGATGGCACAGTGCATAGAGTGCTGGGCCTGGAGTCGGGATAGATTTGAGTTCAGTCCTACCTCAGACACTAGCCATGTGACCCTGGGCAAGTCATGTAACCCCTGATTGCCTCCAGGAAAAAAAGATAGATATTTGCTAGGCATAAGGGTGGTGCATGAACAAAGGTGAAGACATCACTCTGTGTGTGTGTGTGTGTGTGTGTGTGTGTGTGTGTGTGTGTGTGTGTTTTACAAGCAGTGTTCCTATCCCTAGTGATGGTGGTATGCTGGTAAACATTTAACAACCTCCTGTCGGGGGGGGGAGTACACTTAACACACTTTTAAGTTTAATCTTCATTATTAATATTTTCTCTATCACTTTCTTAAGTCTAGACAATCCGTTTTCGAGGTGTAAATACTTACTCTGAAAATTTTAAAATGGGCTGTTCTTGCCCTCAGATATGTCAAAGCCTGGATCTGCCCTGCTTGTTGGGGTCACAGATTTCGGGGTGGTCATCTAGCCCAACCACTTCATTTTATAGGTTAGAGAAACTGAGGCTTAGAGAGATTGAGGGACTTGCCCAGGATCACTCAGAGTAAGTGGGAGTGTCAGGATTTGAACTCCAGCCCTGTGCTTGTAAATCTAGCCCTCTTAATGGTCACCATTTCCATAGAAGTATTTAGGTTTCTAAGACATTCCCTTCCACCAAACCTGTGAGGCTCAGAGAGGACAAGACTCTTGCTCCGGGCCGCACAGCCAGTGTCGGATGTGGGATCAGAGGGTCATAGAGCTGGAAAAGCTATTGGCCAATACTTAGAGCAGATCACCCCATTTTTCAGATGAGGAAACTGGTTTGGGGAGTTTGTGACTTGCCCAAGGTAACACCATTCCCAATGCTCTGCTTTTCAGCTGTACTGCTTTGTGAAGCAGTGTGGTTGAGGGCTTCAGGAAAGATCCCCCTCCCTAGATGCATATATATGCAGGTCTTTACCACCCAGCAGCCTCCTGGACAGTTTCATGTCTCAGTTTCTCCTTTTGGGGAAATCTTGTGGCTGCCCATCTCCTCAGACCAGGGAGGGAGGAGCCAGGATGAGATTATGTCTGTGAGGTCCCCCAAACGCCTCTGACTTTAATTCCAGCATGGGGACTGGCCTTACTAAATTAGTCTGCCCTGGGAAAAGCATCATGTCCTGTAATGAGAAGGCAGGATATGTGCCTGCATTCTCTGCCACAATGTGGGGGAGGCAGCTTTACTTGGTCTGGGGCCTGGGATCTCTGGCCTCTTAGGGATTAAGAGTTGGAGCTCTCCTACCCTCTGGGGAGACCTTAGCAAACAGTGGCCACCTATCCACTTGGCCCGTAGCCTAGGTACCACACATGGGGTGGTACCACACATGGGCATTCTCCGCCACAGTAAGAGTGCCCAGAAAATAGGCTTTTTCTACCAACCCTGAAGTCCCTGTGGAAGGTGGAGGGGACTGGGCAGAGGGAACTGCTGGGTTTTCAGAGAGCCAGGCTGGCCCATTGTGTGTGGGGGAGAGGAGCTGGGCTCGCCAAGGCTTCTGCGGCTGAGCTAAGGGGTTAGCGTGGATCAATGAGTGCCGAATCGGCAGTGTAAGCTGCCCTAGGGGAGGGGGCCCTGCAATAGATAGCACCTTGCAAGAAAAAGACTCCTCCTAGACTAGGAGCTGGCATTCTGGAGTCAAGTTCCAGTGCTGCCTTTCACTGTCTTTCGTTGTGGGACCTTGGGCACTAGAGAGAACCTCCCTTTTCAGTTTCCTCATCTGTAAAAGCAAGGAAGTGGATTAGATGATTTCTATGTTTCCTTTCATCTCTAACATTCTGCATTCTAAGGCCCCTCCCAGCCCTGACATTCTATGTTCTAAGGGCCCTTCCAGACCTGAGAATCTGTGTTCTAAGGCTCATCCCAGCCCTGACATCCTGTGTTCTAAGAGCCCTCCCAGCTCTGACATTCTGTGTTCATAGCCCCTCCCAGCCCTGACATCCTGTGTCCTAAGGTCCTCTATAACGTTGTCATTCTTTGGCTTTAGATCTCGGTCTCAGCCTTCCCTTTCCAGACTGTCTTACTCATGAGTTTTGCATGTTCTCTGGAGACCCTTTGGACAGCCCCAGATTTGAGAAGCTGGGGGAGGAAGGAGAGGGGATTCTCTCTTCTCCCCTGGGCTCCTCTCCTGCCCCAGCTGAGGGCGTCTCCTTGTTGCAGGTGAGGAGCCGGAAGAAGAGCCGAAGGTGAAAACCCAGTGGCCCAGGTCAGCAGACGAGCCCGGAGTGTACATGGCGCAGACAGGTAACCGAGTCTGTCTGAGTCTGCGGGCCTGTGATGTGTCAGCCCATGTGCTTAGTGCATCAGGGTGTGTGCTTAGCATGTCGGGGGGGGGTGTTGTGCCTGTTTCTATGTGTCTGCCGCCTGTGCTAGTGCCTTCCTTCTCCCCAGCCCTTTGGGGAGAACAGGGGGATTGGAGCAAGAGGAGTCTGGGGACATTCTGAGAATGGGGACTTTCATTTGGAGGGGTCCTTCCTCTGTGCTGAGTCTGCTACGGCTGCAGACCAGCAAGGGGGTAGTCAGAGCGGGTTTGGGCCCTAGGGATGGTAGCTGTGCAGCTGGTGAGGAGGGTCTGCCCACAGGAAGGGAGAGGGGAGCCTGAGGCCTGCCTGGAGCCATGTCATTGCCAGACATTGCAAACAGAGAGATCAGCTCAGGGTCCCTGAAGCCAAGTCTAGATCATCCTGTTGTGGTGCTATCTGGTTTCAACGCGCAAGAGTCCTGTTGACCCTGTAATCATTGCCCAGAACAGCCTGGTGACCTTATAGTCACATTATAGAACAGTCTGGTGACCCTAGAGTCTCTACTCAGAACTGCCCAGTGACCTGAGATTCTCTGCTCAGAACTGCCCGGTGACCCTAGAGGCTCTGC
>NW_020954553.1:8522465-8532284 GCF_900497805.2 Vombatus ursinus
GACCCTAGAGGCTCTGCCCAGTACTGCCTGGAGACCCTAGAGTCTCTGCCCAGAACTGCCCAGTGATCCTCGAGTCTCTGTTCAAAACAGCCTGGAGACCCTAGAGTCTCTGCCCAGACCTGCCTGGAGACCCTAGAGTCTCTGCCCAGAACTACCCGGAGACCCTAGATTCTCTGCCCAGAGCTGCCCGGAGACCCTAGAGGCTCTGCCCAGTACTGCCCGGTGACCCTAGAATCTCTGCCCAGAACTGCCCGGTGACCCTAGAGGCTCTGCCCAGTACTGCCCGGTGACCCTAGAGGCTCTGCCCAGTACTGCCCGGTGACCCTAGAATCTCTGCCCAGTACTGCCCGGTGACCCTAGAGGCTCTGCCCAGTACTGCCCGGCGACCCTAGAATCTCTGCCCAGTACTGCCCGGTGACCCTAGAGGCTCTGCCCAGTACTGCCGGGTGACCCTAGAGTCTCTGCCCAGTACTGCCCGGCGACCCTAGAGGCTCTGCCCAGTACTGCCTGGAGACCCTAGAGTCTCTGCCCAGAACTGCCTGGTGACCCTCGAGTCTTTGTTCAAAACAGCCTGGAGACCCTAGAGTCTCTGCCCAGACCTGCCCGGAGACCCTAGGGTCTCTGCCCAGAACTTCCTGGAGACCCTAGATTCTCTGCCCAGAGCTGCCCGGAGACCCTAGAGTCTCTGCCCAGTACTGCCTGGTGACCCTACTGGCTCTGCCCAGTACTGCCCGGCGACCCTACTGGCTCTGCCCAGAACTGCCAGGTGACCCTAGAGGCTCTGCCCAGTACTGCCTGGAGACCCTAGAATCTCTGCCCAGAACTGCCCAGTGATCCTCGAGTCTCTGTTCAAAACAGCCTGGAGACCCTAGAGTCTCTGCCCAGAACTGCCGGTGACCCTAGAGGCTCTGCCTAGTACTGCCCGGCAACCCTAGAGGCTCTGCCCAGTACTGCCTGGTGACCCTAGAGGTTCTGCTCAGTACTGCCTGGCGACCCTAGAGGCTCTGCTCAGAACTGCCCGGCGACCCTAGAGTCTCAGCACAGAGTAGCCCTGGTGGCCTTTCAGAGCAGCCTCGCGCCCCTGCCCTGGGGGGCGTCTCTTGTCCCGCCGCTCCCCGACACTCCGTGTCCCTTTCTCCTAGGAGACCCAGCAGCTGAGGAGTGGTCTCAGTGGAGCGTGTGCTCTCTGACGTGTGGGCAGGGCCTTCAGGTTCGGACTCGCTCCTGTGTCTCCTCCCCGTATGGGACGTTGTGCAGTGGGCCACTGCGGGAGACTCGGACCTGCAACAACACGGACACCTGTCCAGGTACGGCCCTTGGGGCCGCCTATCCCCTAAATACGCCGGAGCGCTGGGTCACCAAGGGAGGGGCACTGCCCCCACCCAGCCGCCAGGGCCTGTCAGGTCCACAGTGGATGTTCTCTAGGAAAGGGTCACGGTCCCTAAGTGGAGACCTGCTGACCCCTCGTGCGAGAGGACGTCCCGGATAGGATGGGGAAAGGCACTCCATCTGTTCCCAGGTCAGAGGAAGCGTGATAGTGTGGAAAGGGAATCGGATTAGGAATCGGGACCCGGGTTTGGATCCCACCGCCTGTTACTTATCGCTTCCGTGATGTGGCAGTCTCGGGCAAGGATCCTCTCTGGGCCTCCATTTTCTCTTCTGTAGAGTGAAAGGGTTGTCTCCTCCGGCCCTGGATCCGATGATGGTCGGGGGAGGGCCCAGGGCAGCAGGGATGTCCCCATAGCCCAGCTTTGGGGTCGCTTTCCCCTCCCCTTGGGGAAGAATTGCCATACACCAGCTCCTTCCCATCTTTACTCAGCAGGTTACCAGACACCTGGACGGTCACTTTCTGGCTCTCTGTGCAGGGAGACATGTTGTTCTCTTGTCTTGAGGGTCTGAGGGGGAAAGAGAAAAGTCCGCTTCCAGCTGGTCGGCTGTGGGTTGTCTAGGACGAGGTCCAGCGAGCTGTGTGCCAGGAGGGGGCGCTGGGTCCCCAGAAAGGGCTGGGGACAGGGTGGTCCTGCTCGTGGCCTTGGGGCCTGTCGGTGCGCCCCTGTGTGTCTGCGTGTTCTTGTCCTCTTGTCTGTCTCTGGTGGGCTGGGGGGGGGCTGCATGGCCCCCATCCTCCCCGTACCTCTGCTACTCCCCCCATACACATAGAAATCCTCAGCCAGCTCTCCGGCTCTAGATCCCCCGACCCACACGGGAATGATTGGCCCCATCTCTCCTCTGGGGGAGATAGTTTCTGATCCTGTTATCTTGGGTCCTCTGCAGCGGGTGCCTGGGCACAGGGCGTGATGACCATGAGGGAGGCGGGGCTTTCCCATTTGACCTAAATTCAAATCCCAGCTATATCACTTAATGTCCGTGTGACCTTGGGCAAGTAAGTTCCCCTCTCTGGGCCTCAGTTTCCTCATCCGTAAATTGATCAGAGTAGTGTGGATGACCTCTAAGCTGTAAATCCGTGATCCTCAGGCCTGCCCCTCTCTTCCTCTGTGTTGCATCCAGTCCATCTGCTTTCTCCTGTCTGATAGTGGAGGGGGCTGTCTTGTAGATGTCTGGGGAGGGGGAGATGCTCCTGTCAACCCTGCCCAAGGGGTACCGGGTGGTGATGCTGATCTCCAGCCCTCCTCCAATGTCAGAATCTGGACAAGGACTTACAGCTTTTGTGGTGTGAAAGAGGGTGAAAGAGCCCTGGTTCTAAAGTTAGGAACCCTGGGCTCAAGGCTTGACTCTGCTCTTCATGTGTTGTGACTGTTAGCTGATAGCTTCTCCTCTCTCTGGATCTCCGTTCCTCCTGTACAAAAGGAGGAGGTTGGACCAGATGCTCTTGTAAAGCGCTTTCCTCCTCTGTCATTGTAGGGGGGCCTGCGGCTTGCTGAGAGGAGGTAGTCCTGGGATCCTGGCTGGGGTCAGGGGTCCTGGCCTTCCCTGGGGTGTGCTAAGCCTGGAAGTTGTGGGGAAGGGTGGGGAGAGGTGACTTGGGTGGCGTGCTTCCTTACAGTTCCTGGCCTGTGGGAGGAGTGGGGGCCCTGGAGCCTGTGTTCCCGCACCTGCGGGCGGGGGTCCCGGAGCCGGACGCGGACCTGTGTGCCCCCCCCAGCACGGTGGGAAGACCTGCGAAGGTCCCGAGCTGCAGACTAAACTCTGCAACCTGGCTGCCTGTCCGGGTCAGTAGCGCCCACCTTCCCCTCCCCTCCTGTGCTCCCCTCTCCCCTTCCCCACCCTTACCCCACCCCCCAATCCTGCTGACCCCTCACCTTCCTTTTGCCAGGGCGCTGGGGTTACTTACTGAGTTTCTTGGGCAGGAAGGAGCCCGAGATGTGGGCTGGGCTGGGGTTGGGGTTTGCTGGGCTGGGGAGGGCCATTGGAGTGGTAAGGGGCCAGATGGGGAGACCCGTCCTGGATTTTAAACTGTGTCCTGGCTGCTGGGGTTGGAGGGGAAGTCCTTGAGGCTTGGGTAGGGGGTCTTTCCAGTGCCTGCTTTACCATGGGCCCCCAAGGGAACTGAAGGGAAAAACTGCCTAACTCCACGCTCTGAGGTCCATTGGATTTATGGGAATGGGTTTGTGATGGTCTCTGCAATTCCTGACCCTCGGAGTCCCAAGTGCCGCAGAACCCTGGCCTTGGCCATGGGGAGGCCCAGCGCTGGACAACAGCCTGGTAGCTTTGGGAAAGTACGTAATCTGATGACTTAGCCTCTCTGGACCTCAGGTTCTGTTCTGTAATACAAGGGAATTGTATAAGAAGAGCCCCATGGTCCCTTCCACCTATAAGGCCTAACTACAAATGTATGAAGATAGCAGGGAGGATTGATGGGGAACGCCCTAGGGGGGACTCGACCCTCTCAGATCTCTCACAAAGAGCCCCAAGTTCCCAGGGGTAGCAGCCTGGAGTGGGGGGCGCCCTGCTGCTAGCATGCTTTTTCCTTTTCCTGGTGTTCCCCCCAAAGTGAGTTTCTGAGGAGGACGTGTACCTGTTGCAGAAGGGTTGGGTCCTGGAGGAGACTCAGTGCCTTGGCTTTGGGTCAGGGAGGTTGCTCTGTTAAGAGGCTTGGAGTCCTGAGGTAGGTTACAGAGACCCCTCCCCTGGAGCCTCCTTCCAGCCTCTCTGATGACTCCTGTTCTCGCCTGGTAGAGTCCTCACAGGCTTGCGCTGTTCTCCAGCCATGGCTTGCGCCTAAACGCAAGGACAAGGCACTGCCCACTAGGCTTTCCCTCTCTTATTCGTGGCCAGCATTCCCCGGCTTGCTCCTGGGGGGTTGGAATGGGCACACTCTTAGGGCCCAGGACACTGTATTCAAGGAAAGCAGATGCTTCTATGCATGAACCCAGCCAGTGTGGTGTAATGGAAATGCCCCAAGTGTGTATTTGGAGGTAGAGGACGTGGTTGGGAAATCTGCCACATAACCACCTTTGAGTCCCCACGATGAACCTCGCTTTCCCTGTCTGTACAGTGAGGGAGGGGTCTAGGTGGTCCCTAAGGTCCCTTCCCTCTCTCTACCCTGTGCCCTTTGCTGCTGCCCCCCACTTCCCCTTAACTCACCATTCGACGTCCTCTCTGTTTCTGTCTCCCTGGGGCAGTGGAAGGCCAGTGGCTGGAATGGGGCCCCTGGAGCCGCTGCTCTGTGTCCTGTGCCAACGGGACCCAGCAGCGCAGCCGTCGGTGTAGTGTGACGGCCCACGGCTGGGGCGAGTGTCGGGGTGCCCATGCTGATGCCCGAGAGTGCAGCAACCCAGAGTGCCCAGGTAAGGGCCGGCCGTGCCCAGGGGGAAGGCTGGGGCAGTGCTGTGTGCTGGGGGGGGCGTTGTGATCCATGCTCACCGTTACAGTGAAGGGCAGTAGGGTAGAAAGAGCCCTGGGTTGGGTGTCTGGGAATGTGTGACCTTGGGTGAGTCTGATCTTTCTGGGTTTTGGTTTCCTTACCCATAAAATAAGAGGGGTCGTTTCCAGTTCTAAATCCTTGCATCTTCAGGCAGGCTCCCCACCCCCTCCCCCTGCCCCTACCTCGTCACCCTGGGCAGGGGGACCAAGAGCTCAAAGGCAGGAGAGGTCACAGGCCCAGCGGGCAGTGGGCATGAAAGGGAAGCCATGAATGAGCACCCAGCTGGGCCTCCCCTCCCCCCCCCCCATGCCCCATGGGTACCATCCTTCAACCAGCTGATGGCAAGTGGGGCCCATGGAACCCCTGGAGCCTGTGCTCCAAGACGTGTGACACAGGCTGGCAGCGACGCTTCCGCATGTGCCAGGGCACGGGGGTCCAGGGATACCCCTGTGAGGGCAGCGGTGAGGAGGTGAAGACATGCAGCGAAAAGAAGTGTCCAGGTACCCTCTGGGGCTGGGATCCTGGCATGCTGTGCGGCAGGGGCTGGCTGAGAGGGAGACTGAAGGAGAACGCTCGGGGTCATTCAGCCGGAGGAACGCCGTGGGCTAGGAAGGTGGTGTTAGGCTGGTGGCCCCAGACCGAGGAGTGAGATCTCAGCCGGACAGGAGGAAAAACCTGCCAGCCATCAGCCGTCCGAAGGGAGGTTGGGCTGCCTTGGAAGGAGGGGGGCTTCCCATCACTGCCGCTTCCTGTTGGGCAGGGACAAGATGCCACACTTGAGGAAGGCTTCAGGATTTGGGGGTCCTCTGGGGGGCTGGGGGCAGGGGCAGCTGGGCATCGGGCTCAGGCTGAGCTGCTCCCCTCAGCCCTCCATGAGATGTGCAGGGATGAGTATGTCATGCTGATGACCTGGAAGAAGACAGCGGCGGGCGAAATCATCTACAACAAATGCCCGCCCAACGCCACAGGTAGGAGGCTGCCATCCCCTGGGCCCTTCTCCCACTGGACAATGCTCCCCATCCTTCTCCATACATGGTGTTCTTCTCTTTTCCAGGGTCTGCCAGCCGCCGCTGCCTGCTCAGTGCCCAGGGGGTTGCCTACTGGGGCCTGCCCAGCTTCGCCAGGTGCATCTCACACGAATACCGATACCTGCACCTTTCGGTGGGTGCAACCCAGGACCCTCCCCTCCCCCACCTCAGGCTGTGATACCCAGGAGTGTGTGGGCAGGCAGGGCTTATTGGGACCTCCATCCCCTGGGGGTCAAATCCCATCAGTATGTGTGCATATGTCTACCCCTGAGTCCCTGTGTATATCCTGTTCTTGTCTCCACCTGCCCCTCTCTGGGTGTCTCTGTCTCTGCTGGTCTCCTCCCAGGTGTCTCTGTCTCCTGTCTCTCCCTCTCTCTACATATCCCTCCATTCTCTCAATGTCTATCTCTCTCTAAGTGTCCTCCTCTCCTTGTCTCTCGGGGTCTCTGATACTCTCCAGATTTCCCTGCTTATGCCTCTCTCTCCCTCTCTCTCTTTCTCTCTCTCTGTCTCTCTCTGTCCCTCTCTTTGTCTGTCTCTGTTCCTCTGTCTCTGTCCCTGTCTCTGTCTGTCTGTCTCTGTCTCTCTGTTTCTGTCTGTCTCTCTCCTCTCTCTCTCTCTGGCCCTTCCTAATGCATTCCTTCTTTATGTGTATCTCTTTCTCCCTGTCTCTCTTTCTTTAGCTATTTTTGCATTTTTCTTCTGTCTCTCCCTCTAGGTGATTATCTCTGCATTTTCTTGTATCTCTGGTATCCCTCACCCTTCTCTCTCTCAATACATCTGCCTTTCTCTGGGTATTTCTGCTTCTCCCAACAGCATCTCTCTATGTGTCTTTGACTCTCTCTCTCTGTGGCAGACTTGGCATATTTAGGGCTGTGGCTGAACTGGGTGGGGTCTGAGTTGGCCCAAGGTGAAAGGCTAGAGCTGACCCTGCCCCTCCACATCCTTCTTGCCTCACAGCTGCGGGAGCACCTGGCCAAGGGCCAGCGCATGCTGGCTGGTGAGGGTATGTCTCAGGTGGTCCGAAGCCTGCTGGAGCTTCTGGCCCGGCGCACCTACTACAGTGGAGACCTACTCTTCTCAGTGGACATCCTGAGGAACGTCACTGACACCTTCAAGAGGGCCACCTATGTGCCCTCGGCAGACGACGTCCAGGTGGCAGGGCTGGGTGCTTAGCACTGAGTCGGGGGGGACCCCCTGATTGTGTAGATGGGGGAAGCTAGGCCTGGCGGAGGAGAGGGGATAAGCTAGTCACACAATGAGTACCCGGGGAAGGCAGGATTAGAATCCTGTCTCCAGAGTCCCTGTCCTTTCAGTTGTGCCCTGAGAGCTCCCTCACAGCGGCCTGCCCTAGGAGACATGGTGGGTAGAGGAGGAGGCGTGAAGGACCCTCACTATTCGGGAGCTCTCAATCTAGGGTTGAGGAGCAGGGGCAGCGCCAGGATGCAGTGAGAAGCCTGGTGCCCTGTGGGCTGGCACTACATATCCGTTGGTGCCAACCTTGGCTCCAGGTGCCCTCGGCACCCCCTAAGATCCTCTCCCTCCCCCTACAGCGCTTCTTTCAGGTTGTCAGCTACATGGTAGATGCAGAGAACAAGGAGAAATGGGATGATGCCCAACAGGTAAGGGGCAGTTGGGAGGGGGGAGAGAGAGAGGGAGGAGGGTACTGCCCCGGAGGAGGGGAGCAGTCCGGCCTATGGCACAGGGAGAGCCGATCCTGAGGCTGTGAGTGGTGGAATGGTGAAGGGCCCTGCAGCCACCGTCAGGGGCCCCATCCTGGCCCCTCATGCTTCCTGTGGCCTTCCAGGTGTCCCCGGGCTCTGTTCACCTGCTGCGGGTGGTGGAGGATTTCATCCATCTGGTGGGGGATGCGCTCAAGGCTTTTCAGAGTTCCCTCATCGTCACCGACAACCTGGGTATGGGACAGGCCATGCTTACCTAGGAGCAGTGAGGTGGGGGGTGGGAGCAAAACGGACCTGGGTGGTTAAATAGGGAGATGAGGCTGCTAATTCATTTCCCTCTTCATCCCCTCCTCCCCCCCTTCCATCTTTCTGTGCCTGTCTCCCTCTCTGCACGTGGTCTCTTTCATCGTCTCTGTGTCTGTGGTCTCTCTCTGCGTTTCTTCATATCTCTTTGTCTCTGTTGGTGTGTCTCTGTATGTGCACCTCTCTCACCATGTCTGGGGTCCTGTCCCTGACTCCACCCCAGTGATCAGCATCCAGAGGGAGCCAGTTTCAGCCGTCTCCAGTGACATCACCTTTCCCATGAGGGGCCGGCGGGGCATGAAGGACTGGGCCCGGCACTCTGAGGACCGGCTCTTCTTGCCCAAGGAGGTGCTGAGCCTCCCATCTTCTGGTAAGGCCTGCCCTGCTCTGGCCCTCGTGTCCATGCATCTCCCTTCTACACCCTGATTTGCTCTACCCGGTAGCTCCCTCTCCCCACAGAAACGGACGAATCATCCTATTTTGTGATTGGGGCCGTGCTGTACCGGACTCTGGGCCTCATCTTGCCAGCACCCAGGTAAGGGCCGAGTCTGGGGATCCCCCGGGTGTCCTCCAAATCAGATGGACCCCAGACCCCCGCAAACAGGAGGAGCCGAGGACGAGGGGCCCCCATGCCCACCCTTTCTGTCTACAGGCCCCCTCTGGCAGTCACCTCCAGGGTCCTGACAGTCACGGTGCGGCCGCCCACCAAGCCAACAGAACCCCTTATTACTGTGGAGCTGTCCCATGTCATCAATGTGAGTGAGGTCCGGGGATCCCAGGCCCCGGGAGACTCATGCCCTCTCCCAGACAGCAGTGGGGAGGGTGGAATCCCTTGCCTCTCAGTCTCCCTGGTTGCAGCCCCACCTCTGGAATCAGTCTCTCCTCAATGGGCACCCCCTTTCTCTGTATCAGTATCCCACGTCTTCCATCTTTCTGATCCTCTGCTCTCACCCGTCCCCAGGGTTGGGCAGGGGGCAAGGGGATGGGCCTGGGGCCTGGGCCTGGCTCCTCATCACTCCATTGGATGTTCTGCTCCACAGGGTACCTCAGATCCCCACTGTGCCACATGGGATTACTCTAGAGCGTGAGTACCCGGGAGCCCAGAGGTGAGGTCTGCCTGGCCCTGGCAAGGCAGGGCCATCGGGGGGCGATGGAGACTCAGCCTGGGTTGAGGGTCAGGTGGCACTTTCATCTCTGAGGGCAGTGCCCAGCTAGGCCCAAGTGAACATGACTCACCTTCACCGTTCTGCTCTCCCCGGGCACCCAGGGGATCTTGTGCTTCATGTACCAGTCATCCAAGGGGTCAGCCCATCTCCCTGTGCTCACCAAGAGCCCCCAGCTTCGAGGCATTCAGACCAGCCCTTGTCCGCTTGGCACTGTCGGCCAGGAGCGGGAGGGACAGGGCCTCCTCTGGTCCGTCTCCCCCCGTGACAAGGATGCCTCCCCATCTGCAGGGATGCCAGCTCCGGGGAGTGGGACACAGAGAGCTGCCAGACCTTGGAGACCCAGCCTGCCCATACTCGTTGCCAATGCCAACAGCTGTCTACCTTCGCTGTCCTCGCACAGCTGCCCAAAGACCTGGTGAGGGGGTGTGTGCATGCGTGTGGATGTACATGGACCTAGCCAGGAGGCGTCCATACGGACAAGCCTCCCTCGACCCCACCTCCCTGCCTCCGCCCCTGGGCTGCCCCTCCCCAGAGTGCCCATGAAGGTGCCTCTGTGAATGACTGCCCGGGACCTGGGGCAAGTCCCTTCCCCACTCTGAGGCTCAGCTTCCCTATCTGTAAAACGGGAGGGAGAGCACCTAAAAAGGCTAGGTGCTCTTTAAGGCCCTTCTCCACTGACATACTGTGTTCTAGGGCCATTTGTTTTTTACATTCTATATTCTAGATTTCCTTACACCTCTTATATTCCATACTCTAAGATTCTTCTTAGCTCTGACATCCTGTGTCCTCAGGGCCCTCCCGGCTCTGACATCCTG
>NW_020954553.1:8532294-8548880 GCF_900497805.2 Vombatus ursinus
TCCCGGCTCTGACATCCTGTGTCCTCAGGGCCCTCCCGGCTCTGACAGTCTATGTTCTAAAGTCCCTCCCAGCTCTGACATCCTGTGTTCTAAGGTCCCTCCTGGCTCTGACATCCTGTGTTCCGAGGCCCCTCTTGGCTCTGACATGCCATGTATGGTTCCTGTGACTCACAGAGACAGTCACCAGCGTGGACGGTCCCATTTGACCCTATCCGGGGGGAGTGCATAGATAGAACTAGAGCCCAGAGCTGCCTCTCCTCTGAGGACTCCCCCGCCCTGGCCCCCCCTGCTGCTCCCTGACACCCCCTCTCTCTGGCCTAGAGTCTGGAGCTCTCAGGCGCCCCCTCTGTGCCCCTTATGATCGGCTGCGCTGTCTCCTGCATGGCCCTGCTCACCCTTCTTGCCATCTATGCTGCCTTTTGGAGGTGGGTGCATGCATGTGAGGGCCGAGGCACAGTGGGCACGTGGGTTCAAGGGTGAGGGAGGGAGGCGGCTGGGGGGCTGAGATAAAGGCCACGTAGCCTTGCCCCTGTCAGGTGAAAGAATCCTGGAATATGGAGTCTAGAACCCTGGGTTCTAGATCCTAGTTCTGGCACATAACAACTGTGTGACCTTAGGCAAGTCCCTTCCCCTCTCAGGGCCTCAGCTTCCTCCTCTGTGAAATGGGCATAGTAATGCTGGGGCTGCCTACAGGGTTGCTGTAAAGCACTGTAGGCATGTGAGTGCTGGTAAGGACCGGCAGGACCACCCCAGGTACACTCTGGGGCCAGGTGGTGACCGTGTCTGTGCCCCACCCAAGTGGGCAGGGGGAGCCCCAGCCCCTCTGGAGTGGGCACCTCTTCCCATGCCTCTTCTGCCCCCCCCAGATTCATCAAGTCCGAGCGCTCCATCATCCTTCTGAATTTCTGCGTCTCCATCCTGGCTTCCAACGTGCTCATCCTGGTGGGGCAGTCCCAAATTTTAAGCAAGGCAGGTGTCGGGGGGCCTTGGGGGCAGAATCCTCTTCTACTGGTGTCTCTGCGCACACGTGGGGGGCTGTGTCAGGACGCGAGTGTGTGTGTGTGTGTGTGTCTACACGCCGGTTAGTCCAGGCGTGCTTGCCTCCCCCCCCGTGACAGCGAGGCTTTGAGTCTGTCCCTGGAGCTGCATCGCAGCGTGGGTGGTCTCCCCGCCTCTCCCGGCTGCCTGTGCGTGTCACCAGGCCTGCGTCGTGCTGTGTGTGGGCGCTGGAACTTGGGGGCGCTCCGTGAGGCTTTGGCGCCGCTGCGAAGAGGGAGGGATGGGACCCGGCACCTTCACGCTCCGCAGGCGCCTGGAGCAGCTGCCAGGTGGCTGTGCCCACTCCGTTTGAGAACACAGCAGAGACAAGGACAGGCAGCACAGACGTGAGAGGGGCATTCCATTTGGAGTCAAGGGGCCTGTGTTCAAATCCTAGCTCTGCTCCTTGCTAGCTGTAGCACCCTACCTGTAAGTGACAAGGGTTCCGGATGTGGAATCAAGTGATCCCTGCCTCCAACACTCACTAGCTTGGTGACCACGGGCCAATTGTTTAACCTTCTCGAGCCTCAGTTTCCCCGTGTGTTAAATGAAGGAGAATGGTCTTTCTGGTCCCCGTGATGGCGTGACCTTGCTGGCCACCCGGCCCGGCATCCGTCACACCAGCCGAGGCAGGGGCAGAGGCTCGCCTCCACTGAGAGAGGGACCAGCTGGGGGAACAGGTGCCTCCCTCCTGTTCCAGGGTGTCTGCACTATGACAGCAGCATTCCTTCATTTCTTCTTCCTCTCCTCCTTCTGCTGGGTGCTCACCGAGGCCTGGCAGTCCTACCTGTCCGTCATCGGCCGCATCCGGACGCGCCTCGTCCGCAAGCGCTTCCTGTGCCTGGGGTGGGGTGAGTGGGGCCAGGGGGAGGCCGCCTGAGGGGATTCCACCCCAGGACCCATGGGCCCTGGGGGCCCTGAGGACCCACCTGCGCTTCACCCCTTCCGCCTGTGTGACCTCGGGCAAACGCTCCATGTCTGGGCCTCAGCTCCTGGCCTATGATAGAAGGCGGGAGTAGGTGACCTTTGAGGTCCCATCTGGCCCCACATCTGATATCCTGGGATCTCCAAGAGAAATGGAGGCTGGGCAGGCAGGTGGGTGGGGGCACTGAGCTGGGTGGGTCATTTGGTCAGAATAAGAGCTGGGGAAGCCCGGGAAAGGTGCCTGAGCTGGGAGTCAGGAGGCTTGAGTTCCAATCTCAGCATTGGCTTGTTGTGACCTTGGGGGCCCCTTTCTGGGCCTCTGCCTCCCAGAGGGCCATGGTGAGGGAAGGAAAGGCCAGGAGCTCATGACTGTCATTATCATCCCAGCCCCTGGCCCCAGCTTCCTCAGGTGTTGCTGACCGACTGTGCTGGAACTTGAGCTTAGGACCAAGAAGGAGAGCAGATGGGGCCATGGGAGTCACCCCACCAGGCTGAGAGTCAGGAGAACCCAGTTCAAATCCTAGCTCTTCTCCTAACTCATCGTTATCACCTTTGGGGCCTCAGTTTCCCCATCTGTAAAATGGCCCTCTGATTGCTAACATTCTGTCTTTCTCTGCACCTGGAGGCAGGGGGAGGCTCCTTTCTCCCTTCCTCTCTCCTGCCTCCTGACCTCCCTCTTTCCCCAGGTTTGCCGGCCCTGGTGGTGGCTGTGTCCGTTGGCTTCACCCGGACGAAAGGCTATGGCACGGCCAGCTAGTACGTGAGACGCTCAGAGAAGGGGGGTGGGTGTGTGCTTGAACCCGGGGCTGGGTAGGGGGGCAGGTGTGAAGTATCGGGTTCTTTGGGGAGAGGGGAGGATCATTTATTAAACAATCACTGTGTGCTAGTTCCCCACTAAGTGCTGGGGATACAAAGAATGAAACAGTTCCTGCCCTCACAGAGCTTACAGTCTAGGCGAGGACACGTGCACATATACAAACATATACCCACATGTGGACAAAATGAAGACAGGATAGCTCGGGGGGTAGGGTCAGAGCAGGAAAGCCTTCATGGGGGGTCCTCGCCCCGAGGCTTGAAGGAAACCAGGGGTTCCAAGAGTGGGAGGTGAGCCCTGGCCCAGGAGGCAGCTAGACCTGGATTCTGGTTACAAGTCTGCTTTGAGCTCACTAGGTGACATAGGGCAAGCCCCTCCCTCTCTCCATACTTCAGTTTCCCCTAACGTACAAGGAGGGGGGTAGACTTGATCTCTAGGATGCCCCTTAGCAGCAAAGTTCTATGATAGTGTCTCAGAGGTTTGAGATGTATGAAATACCATACAGATGTGAAATTGGGGCTGCGAGTGAGTGACGGGACGTGGTGTAGGGGCTTGGTCATGTGGGGTGGTTTGGCTGAGTGGGGACCAGAATGGGGTAGGGGAAGAGAGGGTGTGAGGAGCTCCATCTCCCTAGGCCTCAGTTTACCTCTATGTAATAAACTTCCACCTCTGACCATCTGTGTTCTGTGTCACAGCTGCTGGCTGTCCCTGGAAGGGGGGCTCCTCTATGCCTTCGTGGGCCCCGCAGCGGTCATCGTCCTGGTAGGTGCTCCTTGCCTCGGGTCTCTCCAGCGTCCTTGGGTGGGGCTCTGGGCATTGGGAGGGAGAGGATCTCCTTCCCCACCTGCTTCATGCCCCCCCCCCCCCCGGCACGGAAGGCACCTTGCGATCCCCTCTGTCCTCCCTTCCTCCCTGCTGTTTCTCAGGTGAACATGCTCATTGGAATCATCGTCTTTAACAAGCTCATGACCCGGGATGGAATTTCAGACAAGTCCAAGAAGCAGCGCGCTGCGTAAGCTAGACTCTGGGGTCCTGGGACCTGCCTTCTCCTGCCCACCACCATCCCCACCGATCCCTGGGGACTGCTGGCCCCTGTTCCTGGCATTAGGGGGTATCGAGGGGTGTCCCCAGGGGACCTGAGCTGTGAAGAGCCTCCCGCACACCCACGGGCCTACGGCCATCAACGTATGCACACACACAGAGTTCAAGAGGGAAGGAGGGCAGGAGTGAAGCAATCGTCCCGACAACCTGAGATCGGGAGACCTGGGTTCAGATCCTAGTTCCCAAAGCTTTGAACTAGGAGACCTTCTTTTGGCCTCAGTTTCCTCATCTGTAAAGTGGGGCTAACGGCACTCTGTACCACCTACCTAGCCCTACCTTGGGCTTCTTCAAGGCGAGCGCTTTTGCACGGTCTAGGAACGTAGGCAGTTGTGGTGACGACCGGGGCCGTGGCCTTGCCCACACTAACCGGGCTCTTTCTTTCTCTCGTCTGCCCTTCCCCTCCCCCCCGCCCCGGGGGTGGCTCTGCCTCCGTCTCTCCCTGGTTTTCCGTCCGTCCCTCTCCTCCCCTGTGTCTGTGCCCCCCCCAAGCCCGCAGCGGCTCCCCTGTGCCAGCCTCCTCCTCCTCCCCTGCTCGGCCTGTGGAATGGTCCCCAGCCCCCTGCTCAGCTCGGTCACAGCCAGGAACGCCATGTTAGTCCTGCCCCACGGGCGGGGGTGGGTGGGGAGAGGGGGGATTGGGCGGAGGGTGGGGAAGCGGGGGCACTCAGGGACCTCCAGGGCTCCCAGGTGCCCCTTCCCGGAGAAGGGAACCCGCAGAACAGGCACCTCCCCCTCCCTCCAGCCTGTCCTGTCTCCTTGGTCTAAAACCTGAGAACCAAAGACTCTTGGGGCTGCCATTTGGAGTCCGAGGACCTGGGTTTGGATCCCGGCTCTTACTTCTGTGTGTCCTTAGACAATTCACTTCCCTTACCCCGATCTCAGTTTTCTTCTCCTTTAAAACAAAAGGGAGGTGGGTTGGCCTCATGGATCTCTAAAGCCCCTTCGTACCCTCAATCCTTTGAAAACTATAGAAGGGGCCCTCAGAGGGTAACCCATACTTAAGCAGAAACCCCTCTTGCATCACCTTTGGCAAGTAAGTGGTCAGTTCCATCTCTGCTTGAAGACCTCCAGTAACAGAGAACTCACTACCTCCCAGAAGGCAGCCCATTCTGTTTTGAGATACAGAAGCAAAGTCCTGTCTGCACCTTGTACCCACGGCTTCTAGTGCCTTCTGGGGCTGAAGGGAGCAAGAGTCCGCCCTATCTTCCTCAAGACAGCCTTCCACATACTTAAAGACTAGTGTAACCCCCCTCCCACAGACCCCCACTTTTCTTATCTAAGTCAAACACACCTAGTTCTTTCTATTTATCTTCCTGGGATGGGCTTTCCAGGCCCTTCAACATCTTCAGCTTGTCAGTGTCTCACTCATGATGCTGTGAGCCCAGACAGACCTCTGGTCTGACCCTTGCCATCCTCATGGCACCTGCCACAGGCAGTGACCACTAATGCCAGTGCTGGGAGTGGCCGGGTAGAAGTGGGGGTATGAGTGGGTCCCTCCCTGAGCCCTGCCCTGGGATCTTGCCAGCCATTCTCCTTCTTCCCCTTGGGCATGGGGGGCCCTCAGTGCTTCTTCTCCCCCCTCCTCTGTCCCCCTCAGCCCTGGGGCAGGGAGAGGGAAGGGAAATGAGTCAGGCAGTGGGGCAAGGGCATCCAATGAGGCCAGGACTGATGGAGTCCTTGGGCATCCTGGTGCTCAGTGGCCAGGGATGCACCCGCAGTCTGGGGAGGGAGTGGTACATGTGTTTGAGAGCACTCTCTTCATCTTGTCTCTGCCTTTCTTTCAATCTCAGAGTTTCTTTCTGTCTCTCTGTCTGTCTCTTTCTTTCTCTCTGTCTCTGTCTCCGTCACACACATGCACACGCACAAGCACACACACACACACACACACACACACCCCTTCTGTATCTGTCCCATTCACAACGGCTCCCCTTCTTTGCACTCGTCCCTTCCCTGGGTCCCCCTCTGTGGACGCATGTCCACTCGCTTCTCTTTTCTCTCCGGAGTCTCTCTCCGGGAGGCCACACAGTATGATGAGAAAGGGATGGCTTCGAAGTCA
The DNA here is from genome assembly GCF_900497805.2 of Vombatus ursinus. Lineage (NCBI taxonomy): Eukaryota > Metazoa > Chordata > Mammalia > Diprotodontia > Vombatidae > Vombatus > Vombatus ursinus. The sequence goes on from NW_020954553.1 coordinate 8,538,228, forward strand.
AGACCTTTGTTCAAATCTTGTCTCTGATCCTTAATGCCCGTGACTTGGGACAGGGCGCTTAACTTCCCCGTGCCTCAGTTTATCGTTCTGTACAATGAGAGTGCTGAACCTCCCAAGGTCTTTTCTAGCTCCATCGTCCCGTGGTCTCTCTGTTTGTCCCTGGATCTCTCTGTTTTGGGTCTTTCTGTCTCTGCTTTTCTCTTCTTTGTCTCTCTCTGACTCTGGGCCTGAGTGCCTCAGCTGCCTCCTTCGTCCCCTGTGGTCTTGGAGGGTCCCTGCAGCTTGAGCCCCGATCTCCTGCCCTCTGGCCCAGGAGGAGTGTGGGTGTGCGGAGGGGCTGACGTGCCCACTTGTGCGTCCCTCTCCTCCCTGCAGGGCCTCGCTCTGGAGCTCCTGCGTGGTGCTGCCTCTGCTCGCCCTCACCTGGATGTCCGCTGTCCTGGCCATGACCGACCGACGCTCCATCCTCTTCCAGGTCCTCTTTGCCGTCTTCAACTCTGTCCAAGGTTTCGTCATCATCGCCGTCCACTGCTTTCTTCGAAGAGAGGTGGGAACGCCGATCCTGTTGCCAGGGCCCAGACTCCCAGGGGCCTCTGCCCCTTGCAGTCTTTTTCTCTGAATGCCCACCCCACTGTGCAGAGGGAGAGGGCGAGGACCAGGGAGGAGAGGGGTCTGGCCCTGAGGTCACAGAGAATATTGGAGATGGGTGCTGGACACAGGGACCCCCACCTGCCAGGCTAGGTTCACCCCACTGGGCAGAGCTCAGTCCTTCCCATTTTCCCCTGTGTCTTTGGAGCTCTGTGAGGCTCAGGCAGCAAATGGGGGAGAGCAGAGGAGCACAGCTCCTCTCCATAGGGTTGAGAGCTCTGTGTCTGCTCTTGTGGTAGATGAAGGGCAGCTAGGTGGCACAGCAGATAGAGCACTGGGCTGGGAATCAGGAAGACCTGAGTTCAAATCCAGCCTCAGACACTTACTGGCTGTGTGACTCTGGGCAAGTCATTTAACTCTGTGTGTCTCATGTGTAAAATGAGCCGGAGAAGGAATGGCAAATCACTCCAGTATCTTTGCCAAGAAAACACCAAATGGGGTCATGAAGAGTCGGATATGACAGAAATGATTTAACAACAGAGAGTCACAATCTGGGTCTCCTTCCTGGACACTTGTCCAGTTTTGTTCTGTGGGGCTCCCCAAGCTCCACAAACTCCTAACCCAGTATCTCCCTGTCCCCAACCCCAGTCTTTCTGTGCCTCTCCAGTGGCATCTCTCTCTCTCCCTCTTCCTCCCTCCCCCTCTCCCTTCTCTCCCTCTCCATATCTCCCTCCATCTCTCTCTCTCTCTCTCCCTCTCCCTCTCTCTCCCTCTGTCTTTCTCCATCTCTCTCTCTCTCTCTCTCTCTCTCTCTCTCTCTCTCTCTCTCTCTCTCTCTCTCTCTCTTTCTTTCTCTCTCTCTCTCTCTCTCTCTCTCTCTCTCTCTCTCTCTCTCTTTCTCTCTCTCTCTCCCTCTCTCCCTCCCTCTCTCTCTCTCTTTCTGCATCTCTCCCATCTCACCTTTCCCATTCTGATCCAGCTTCTGGATATCTCCTGTCCAATCCCTGTGTCTCTCCCCCATTTAAGCCTCCCCTCATCTATCTCTGCTGTCTCCCTTGATCCACAAGTCTTTTATCTGTTCTTATCCAACCTTATCTCTGTCTCTTCAGAGTGGAACCAGAGGTTCTGTTTTGCGTGAGTGTGGGCAGGTCACGCCCAGGGGAGTGTGAGGAGGGAGGGTCAGGCTGGGAAGTATCTGGGATGGTGAGTAACTCTCTCTGGGAGGAGAGAGGACCTGAGTTGGACCAGAGTGCTTGGGTAGCTCCCACCATTCAGGGGGACTACCTCTGTGGTAGAGTGTGCCTAGGACCCAGTGACCAGTCATGGTCTAAGACCGATCAGGCTCCCTGTGGGCTTTCTGCTGGGTCCAGGAGGGCCCATGCCCAGTGAGTACTTCTTGCCTGGCCTAGGTGCAAGATGTGGTGAAATGCCAGATTGGGGTTTGCAAGAGCCAGGAGAATGAGAACTCCCCTGGGTCCTGTAAGAATGGGCAGATCCAGGTCATGGTGAGTGATTTGGGCAGGGCAGGGCACATGGGCACCCCTGGGAGGGTGGCTGGGGCCCATCCCCGCTCCTCATGTCCCTCTCCAGCATCTCCACTTCCCCTCACATCATGTCACCTCCAGGGTTGACCTTGGGGAAGACTGAGAGCTGTGTAGACGGGGCTTGCTCCTTGACTTCAGGGGTTGGGGGAAATGATGGAAGAAAGGGTTTGGGCCCGACTGAAGCTTGAGAGTAGCCTCATGGTGTGAGAGGCTGAGTGCGGAGAGCTGGCTTCTCCTCTTGCCCTCGCCATTAATTAATTCACTGGTAACTTTGGGCAGGGCGTGCCTCCCTTCTGGGCCTCACTTTCCCTGTCTGTAAAAAGAAGGGGTTCAATTTGGTCTCTGAGGTGCTTCCTGCCTCCGGTTTCTCTATTTTAGGGTGACCGCCCTGTTTAGCTTCCTTCCACCAAGCTTTGGGGAATGGAAGAAGGGGAGGTCTAGGGGTGGAGGAGGAGAGCCTCTTCCTTCCACTGCCCCTTTTATCCCTTCCCCTCCCTCCTTTCCAACCCCCTCTCCCTCTCTGCCTATAGACAGATTTTGAAAAGGATGTGGACTTGGCGTGTCAGACAGGTGAGAGTGGTGAGACCCCAGCTGGGGAGGGGAGAAGGGGAGGGGGGCCTGGGTGGGGAAGGGGAGGCCTTTGCTAACACCCTGGGCGTGGAGGGGTCCTCTCTCTGGGCCTCGAGGCTGTGAGGTCTAGTGATGACTTGGCTATTCTGCCCAGGAATCTTTGAAGGTACCAACACTGCCCAGGAAGAGGGGTGGGGACCCACTTTGGGTGGGAAGGATGCATACGCAATACGTGGGGGAGGGAAGGAGAAGGAAGAGTGTGTACGTGTGTGAGGGAGTGAGGGGAGGGGGATAGTGGGCATCTGGTAGCGTTACTGTGATCTTATCAGAAGGTGGCCTGACCTGGGATCTGGTCCTGGCTCTGCCGCTGAATTATTCTGTGACTCTTCCCTGAGCCTCACAGTAGGTGGTCTGTAAGACCCCTTCTATCTGTGACAGTCTGTGACTCCAGGGTCCCTCCCTCTGTTCTGAGACCCTGACACAGTGCCTGGACCTACGGTCAGTTAGGCAGGCAGGAGCTAAGCTCGCTCTTCCACTGTGGGTACCAGACCCCTCCCAGGTCTGCCCTGGGAGTGGGCTTTGGGGGAGGGGTGGAGGCGGGCATGGTGCCCTTTGGCATTCCTGAACCCACATCCTTTTCCCCCCCCCCCCCCGTTTGCCCCCCGCCCGTTCTGTTCAAGGAAGTCAACACGTGCAACCCCTCCACCATCACGGCCACGCTGTCCCGCCTGTCGCTGGATGAGGACGAGGACTCCAAGCCTTGCCTCATGGGCACGGAGAGCGGGCTGAACTTCTCTCCGCTGCCAGGCAACATCTTAGTGCCAATGCCAGTGCCCTCTCCCGGAGTAGGCGAGCCCCCCCACCCCCATGATACCAACCCCGTGTACGTGTGTGGGGAGAGCAGCCTCAGGCAGCTGGACTATACCTGGCTGCGGTCTGGGGACCCCGGGAGCGAGGGAGAGTACACGGTGCTGCCCCGGAGGACTCTCAGCCTCCAGCCTGGTGGCCGGGAGGAGGCCAAGCGGGCAAGGCCCGAGGGCACCCCCCGTCGTGGGGGGGAAGGGGCTGTCTCAGACAGAGGGCTACCCCAGCTTCCTGTCCGTGGACCATCTGGGCCTGGGCCCAGCCTATGGAACTCTGCAGAACCCCTATGGGGTGCCCTTCCAGCCCCCGCCCCCGGCTCCGTCCAGTGCTCGCCAGGGTCCCGCCCCTGAGCCCGGCGAACGCAGCCGCACCATGCCCCGGACCGTGCCGGGCTCCGCCATGAAGCTGGGCTCTCTGGAGGTAAGGAGGCTGTTGGAGAGGGAGGGGCAGGAGCACCCCCAGTCCTGTGTGTCCAGCTGGGCCCTGCCAGCCCCTGTCGCTGGGGAGAACTGCTAAGCTCAGGGACTGGCTTCCGTTTGCCTTTTGGGCTAGGGTCTTTCCTGTTTATCCCAAGTTTTCCAGCCTCCCGCAGATCCTTCAATTCTACTTAGTAACCCTCTCCCACGTGCAGAGAACTGTGTTCTGAGCTGGCGGGAATACAAAGTTTAGGAGAGATCCAGGCCCTGCCCTCATGGACCTCAGCATCTAGTGATTCATGGTAATTCACACCCGGATAAAAGGGCAAGGGGCAAATGAAGCAAAATCCAGGGTGAGGAGGTTAGTGTTTAGTCACAGGGGAACCGGAAGGGTGAGGAAATCAGGGAAGGCTTCCTGGAGTAGGCAGCATTTGGATTGGGCCTTAAGAAGACGGGTAGGAATTCAAAAGGCAAGAGGGGCATAGACAAGGAATAGGGACCAGTGTGAGCCAGTACACAGAATCATGAGAACAGATGTTGAAGGGAAAGAAAAGAATTCAGTTTGTCGGGAACATGGAGTGCATGGGAGAAGTACGAGAGAAGGCTGGAGGGGCAGAGTAACGGTAACTCGGTGAAGGCCTTGAATGTCAGGCAGAGGAGTCTGAACTTTGCTCTGTAGATGTTAGCGAACCTTCGACGATTTCTGAGCAGAGAAGTGATGTAACCAAGAGAGTTATTCACAGAGATTATTCCGGCCAAGTGCAGCAGATGGATTGGGGGGGGGAGGATGGAGGTGGGAAGACGTGATAGGAGGCTGTCACAGTCATCCCAGAGCCTGCAAATGAGGGCCTCTGTTATACGAGGGTGGGAGTAGAGATGAGGGCATGGGTTCTAGAGAGCACGCAAAGGTGGAAACCCCAAGACAGGACACGAGGTGAGGGAGAGGAGAGAATCACAAATAACATCGGGGATCGCCTGGGGAAATGGTGACAGAGATTCGAGAAACAGAAAAACAAGTTTAAGGGAAAGCTCTCTGCCGGCCCTGACTTAGCACCCCAGTTTAGATGATGGCCTCCCTGATTTTTGTGGGCTTGCCTCATCACCCCTAAAGTGAAGGCTTTTCTATCTGTAATCAAAGCTTGGTTTCTCCCTTAAACTCGAGGGGACTGATCCTGAGAAGTGTCAACAGGGTCCTTGGGCATGAACTTACTAATTGTTCTTCTCTAGCTCTGACTATATCCTGGATAATTGGGGGATGATTCTTTGGTCCATCTTTCCTTTCCTATTTCCAGTCTTCTGAAGCAGTCCATAGAGGAGCTGAAGTCTGGGAGTGGCGATGAAAGCTAGGTCTTAGAAAGGCTGAATTAGAGAGAGGGCCTGGGGAGACATTGAAAGAAGCCATTTTGATGGTCTAGGCAAGAGGCAACGAAGGCCTAGATTTGGGTGGGGGGCTTTGGGAGTGGAGAGGAGCCAGACAGAGAAGAGTGACATTTTGAAGGGAAAAAAGATCATAAGGACTTGGTGGCTGGTAAAGCAGGAAGGAAAGCTCAGAGGTGACGCTCAAGTTTTCGGTGCCATGAACAGATCCATATCTGTTCTAGTCGGGAGGACGGGCAGGTCCAAGACAGGGATGTAGATTTTTGGATTGGAATGTCCACTGGGATGCTCTGGGGCCTGGGAGTTTGGAAGTCACTTGCAAGGATAACTGAAGCCACGGGAGTGGATGAAATTGCCAAGGCAGAGAGTGGAGAGAAAGAAGGAAGAGAAGGAAAATGAATCATTGATTAACTGTAGAGAAGAAAGGTCTGACAGCTATGAGAAGAAGGGTATCATGGAAGGCAAGGGAATGGTATCCAGAAGGAGGAGGCAGTCCATATGGTCGGATGGTGTGGAACGGGGGAGAGAAGACAAAGAATGAGTAAAGGTCACTAGATCTGGTAACCGGGAGGTCACCAATGACCTTGAAGTGTTCCATTCACGTGCCAAGTGGGTGGGATGTAGCCAGATGAGATAAGCAAGGAGGGAGATGGAAGCCAAGATGTGATACATTGAACTGTGAGCCAGGAAGCCTGTACTCTCTCCCTGGAGGTCCACTCTTCTTCTTCCCAGGCCGGACTAGCCAATGGCTGAGGTTCCTTCAAGTTCTGAGATTCAATGACTTTGGGACCTGGACGCAGTGGGAATGAGTGGGGCAGACCCAGCCCGACCCAGCCCAGGGAGCTACTGGTTCTCAAAGTGTCGAGGCTAAGGGAGAGAGACAGACAGACAGACACACACACAGAGACACACACAGAGAGAGAGAGACAGAGACAGAGAGAGAGACACAGAGAGAGACAGAGAGAAAGAGAGAGACAGAGAGCACAAGCAAACAAACAAGCATGGGTTCTCAAGGCAGGAGCTAGTTTTTCTAGGATTATAAGATTCAGAGCTAGAAGTCTTTGTTGTTGTTCAGTCGTTTCAGACTTATCTGACTCTCTGTGACCCCATTTGGGGTTTTCTTGGCAGAGGTACTGGAGTGGTTTGTCGTTTCCTTCTCCAGCTCATTTTACAGATGAGGAACTGAGGTAGATAGGATGAAGTGACTTGCTCAAGAACACACAGCTAGGAAGTATCAGAAGCCAGATTTGAACTCAGATATTCCTGACTCCAGGCCCGGCGCTCTATCTGCTGTGCCACCCAGCTTCCCTAGAGAAATCCTGGAGATAGTCTAGTCTAACCCCTTCAGCTTGGCAGATCCTCATCTGGGCCTGGCCCAGGGAAGGGACTTGCCCAAGCTGTCTTGGAAGGAAGGAGCAGAGTCAGCATTCAAACCCAGGTCATCTGATTTCAGATCTTTTGTCCTTTTCAGTTACATCATCCAAGCCAATCCAACAGTCAGTCAATCCACAAGCATCTCTTAAGGGCTTACTGTTTACCAGGCGCCATTCTAAATTCTGGGAGATATAAGGAAAAAGCAAAGATAGTCCCTGCCCTTAGGGAGCAGGCATGAAAATGGGGGTGGGGTGGGATGTCCCTAGCCCACAGAAGGCATCCCCATGACTCCTTCCCTTTTGTCCTTTGGGCCCAATGACACATCTTCTCAGCACACACACACACACACACACACACACACACACACACACACACACACTAAATACAGAGTAGCTAGAAGGCAGCCTTGGTGGGGATGGCACCAGCAGCCAGGGAGAACAGGAAAGACCTCCTGGAGGAGGTGACTCTTGAGTTGAGTCTAAAAGGAATCCAGGGCTTCTAAGAGGCATTTATTAAGTACCTCCTGTATGCTTGACACCAGGGAAACAGTAATGAGTCCTTGCCTACTGGGATCTTACATCAACTATTTGTCTCCAAGAGAAGGGTGAGGTATGCCCAAGTTTGTTTTTGGACCAAGTTGAGGAAGAGATGGAAGATGTAGGAGAGAGAAATGTGAGTTGTGGGGAATGCTCATCGGGTCTGGCTTTGGCCTAGAGTGGAGACAGCTCTTCTTGGAGGCTTGGAGAGGAGGAGGAAAGAGGGGATGTAGAAACAGAGAAAGCTAGGATGAGGTGGAGCTGAGGGTGGGAGGAGCCCCTGCTGGCTGGCTTCTGTGGCGCCACCTCTCCTCCTACGTGTCTCTTGGTGTGTCCTTTTGTGTGCACGTGTATGTCCCGTGTGTGGTGAGCTGGAAGGGATTGGTTGGCCTGTAGGCCTTGTGGGGAGTTGGGTCTGAACTGTGCATGTGAGTGATGCCCTTGTGGCCACTGCCCCCATCACCCATTTGATTCTGTTACTCAACTGGGGTCTTCCATAAGCTTGGAGCAGTCAGCTCTCTGTGCTCCCTTCCCAACCCCGGGAGATGCCCAGGGCCAGCTGTGTGCTCTTCCTGCCAGAGGCTTCCCCCTGGCACTAAGGATCCTGTCCCCATAGCTCTGGGCAACCCAGGTGGACGTAAGGTACCCTTGGTTGCCTGACACCAGATCTCACCCCCGGAAGTCCTTGTCTTCACTCCCAATCATGTACTAAAACAGTTTTTTTCTCCGTCCCCTCCTCCCAACTCCCCCTTTCCCCCCAACAACCCCAGCGGAAAAAGTTACGCTATTCAGACCTGGATTTTGAGGTAAGAGCTGCGGAGGGAAGGGGGCTGTGCTTATTTGGGTGTTTGGGGGGAACCTCCCTTATGCTCCATAGCTTGGCCCCCTAGGACACCCCCTGCCCCAGCCCTGGGGAGAAAAGAACTAGAACATGATTTAGAACCTGGGCTCCAGGTACCAAAGGGCACCATTTTGGTAGGACCCATCAGACATCACCAAGACCTTTCTTTGGCAAGAGGGGAATAGGGGGCTCTTCCAGGAAATGGTGGAAAGGGGGGTGACCCATTCTTTCAGACTGGATCCCTATCCCCTAGTCATATAAGCCACTGCTGGAGGGGATGGCTTCAGGGCCGCATCTGGACCTGTTTCCCACTAGCTATGTAGCTGAGAGGGTTCAGAGCAAGGCGTGCAGGGGGATGGGGAAGACAGGTGGCTGTGGGGGTGATGGGAGCAACATCCCCGCCTGAGTCTCCCCCTCTCCCCCAGAAGGTGATGCACACACGGAAGCGACATTCAGAGCTCTACCACGAGCTGAATCAGAAGTTCCACACCTTTGATCGCTATCGGGGCCCGACCTCAGGCAAGGTGAGAGGTAGCCGGATAGATCTTTTTTTTTTTTTTGAACTTTGATAGCATTTTATGTTTTTCCAATTACATGTAAAGAAAGTTTTTAACACTCACTTTTATAAGATTTTGAGTTCCAGACTTTTTTCTCCCTCCCTCCCTCCCCCCTCCCCAAGACAGCAAGCAATCTGATATAGATTATACATGTACAAAGGCCAGATATGTCTTAAAGCACCCGAACTATCACCTGGAGTCAGAGGATCTGGGTTCAAATTCAGCTCAGGAAAGTCTTTTCGGCCTCAGCTTCCCCCGATCTTCCTGCTTCTAAGCATTAGGATGCTTTGGCTCGCCCTGGGCACCCCCTGATCCCCCATGATGTGACAGTGGGTGATAGCTGGGCATTCCATGGGCATGGGTGGGCAGGTGGAGGCCCTGACTTGACTCCCTCCCTCCCCTCTGCAGAGAGAAAAGCGATGGAGTGTATCATCGGGCGGGGCTGAACGCAGCGTTTCCACTGTAAGTGATGGTCCTGGGGCCAGGCCGGGGAGTTCTGGTCTGGGAAGGATTAATGTCGACGCTGGTATCTAATCTGGGTCCAGGGCTCCCCTTCCCCAGTCAGACACTACAACACCACCTTCTGGAGCACCCAGAATGATCCAGGACCCCGCTGCCCTTGGCTCTCAGAGTTCTTAGACCAAAGGGGAACGAGGTCATGGGGGTAGAGTGATGGGTTGCATTTGGGGGGCATGGTGCTCATTCTTTTCCCTCCTTAAAATCCATGAGAATTGCATTTCCTAGGCAAGGAGGCATGGGGGATGCTTAGTATGACATGGGTTAGGAGGAAGGGAAGGGAAGCTGGTTCCCTTGCTTGAGTCCCCACCGTGTAGCAGCTGTTCAAGCTAGGTGCTATGTGGGAGAGAGAGAAGCTTCATCTGTCCTTACCCCAAGGTGCTCCCCATCCAGATTGGGAGACAAGTTGTCAACATCTGGAACAATTCTAACAGTATCAGCAGTGTGGGAAAAGAGCCTGGGCCTGGGAGAGAGGAACCCTGGCTGCTGTTGACTGCCTGTGGAGTGTTTAAAGGAGGAGGTGGTGGTGTAATATCATCAGATTTCCCATCCTGATGTGCCTTGGAGATAGGCAGCCAGCTCCCAGTTAGTGCAATCAAGAAATCCTGTGAGGTGATCACATACATTCGGATTTGCACTGTTCAGGATTATCACTGGGTAAAATATGGTCATTGGTTCTAGCCCAGTGGAAAGATGCAGCACAAATTTGAAGAAGGTGACGCCATCACGGGATTCATTATTCTCACCAGTCAGGACCTAGACTTCCTCATATGGGTAGAGTTCTGAATCTGCAGCCACTTGCTATCTGCATGGTCTTGGATGGGTCATTTCATCTCTCTGCGCCTCACTTTCCTCCTCTGTAAAATGAGGGTGGAGGGGGTCTGACTTGGTGACCTATAAGGTCCTTTCTGGCTCTGGTTCATTTGGTAGATGGGAAAAGAACTGACAGGTTGGGACCTGCCATGTTCTAAGGCCCCGTTCTAGGCCTGACATTCCATGTTCTAAGGCCTCATTCCAGCTCTGATGCTCCAGGTTCTAAGATTCCCTTCCAGCTCTGTCACTATTTATTCTAAGGTCTCTTTTGCTTAGACTTTCTGTGTTCTAAGGCCTCATTCCAGCTCTGACATCCTGTGTTTTAAGGCCCTTCCTAGCTGTGTCACTATATATTTGAAGGTCTCTTTTGCTTTGACATTCTGTGTTCTAAGGCCCCATTTCAGCTCTGACATTCCATGTTCGAAGGCCTCTTCTAGCTGTGACACTCTAGGTTCTAAGATTCCTCCCAGCTTTGATGGTCTATGTTCTAAAGTTCTTCCCAACTCAGATATTCTCTATTCTAAATCCTGGACTAGAGATCTAAGAACTGTAATTAATCACTGACAGGAGAGAAAGGAGAGAGAGAGAGAGAGAGAGAGAGAGAGAGAGAGAGAGAGAGAGAGAGAGAGAGAGAGAGAGAGAGAAAGGAGAGAGAAA